>NC_054702.1:10962358-10998320 GCF_016097555.1 Gigantopelta aegis | reverse complement strand
TAAGTAGGTCAGGGCCATAGGTCACGTGACGTCATCAAGGTACAAGTCACGGAAAGTGTCCTGACTCTATACAGGCCCGCTTACTACTACTGTAATCAAATACTCGAGAATTACAGTCCTCGCTCTAGGACGTATCACTTTATATACCAGTTCAATTATTGAGACCCAAAGTGTTTTGGTCAAATGTTACGTTTATTTTTAATTCGATATTGTGTTTTTCTTTTGCTTTAAAACAACAACTACATGGAAACAAACCCAAACCCCGACATGTTTTATATACAAATCATCATAATAACATGCACGAAGTTTGACTTAATTCCACTTTTTTAAAAATCTCTGTGTGTTCGGAATGCACGTTAATTTCTCCTATAAATAACTAAGGTCATTTGCTATCAAAAGCATCATTCTATAGTGCGTTTTCAAACTAATGTTCGGTTCTATCGTCCTATCCGCACAAATCGTAGTATGACCTATATTTAAGAAAATATCTGTAAACATGAAGCAGGCGCGGAATCAGGTGGGGAGTTCAGTGACAAAACCTCAGTTTGAAAAAAAAAATATGTATCAAATATTATAATTATATTGTGGAATACACAAGCGCGCGCGCTGAAGGGAGAGACATATATACAGAGAGAGAGAGAGAGAGAGAGAGAGAGAGAGAGAGAGAGAGAGAGAGAGAGAGAGAGAGAGAGAGAGAGAGAGAGAGAGAGAGAGAGAGAGAGAGAGACGATCATTTATGTAACGATGCACTCAACATATTTTAATCTATGGTTATATGGTTATAGGGAGAGAGAGAGAGAAGAATATGGTATGCATGCGATTGGTGGAGGTGTGACCCTCTGCACAACCCCAACCCCACTTAAGGCTTCTTTTGTATATGGAGCGGGACGTAGCTCAGAGGTAAAGCGTTCGCTCATGGTAGGTCGACTGATCGATCCCACATGGTGGACCCATTGGGTTGTGTCTAGTTCCAGCCTGTGCACCACAACTGATGTATAAAGGCTGTGGTATGTGCTATCCTGTCTATGGGATGGTGCATATAAAACGTCCCTTATTGCTTATCAAAATTGCTTATCGGAAACAGTGGCGGTAGCGAGTTTCTTTCTCACTGTCATAATGCTCCTTAACCGTTTTGTCTGACGCCATATAAACGTATATCAAATGCGTTGAGTGTGTCGTTAAATAAACATTTTCTCGTATGTATGTGTAGTCTATATGCATTTCTAGTCGATTAGTTTATAGGTTGTTAGGTTGTTTGATAGTGAATGATATGGAAATAAATTGTTTTTGGTGTTAAAGAGTTCATGCATACATTAAAGTAATACTCCTGATGGGTATGGAGAAATAACTTAATCAGTCGACAAACTCATTTCTTCATCACTATCTTCGTTAAGGGGGACTATCACAGGGGGTATTTTATTTCTTATAAAACTATTTTGTTTTCTAAAATCTTCTTCTATCTTTATTACATGTTTAACTGCGTCAGAGAAGTGTGTAGGTGTGACAGAGTTCAATGCATGTGCAAGTTCTCTCCGCACCGTGTTCATTTTACCATCATTATGACGAGCTATGTGCCCCTTTGACTTGACACTTAATCGTAGCCACCAGGATGTAACATCTCGCGAAATGCGATTTTAAGCTACGCCCTTTTTCGTAAGCCACGCCCCATGTCATAAACTAGTCTGATATGTTTCCGCGGGAAATAAACATAAATATGAACTAATAGGCCTAATTCCCTAGTAAATTATGTCAAATATAGAGCTGTGTTATTGTAACGAGCATTTAATAAAATATTAAGTAATACAAATGCGTTTTTCAATGTGTTTTTTTTCTTCTAATCTGTACTTCCGATGTTTTGACGTACCTACGTAATCCGATACACCTGCCGTCAACTCGGCAACTGATTAACAGTGAGTTTATGACAGATGTATCGGACTACAAACAACGCTGTAAAGTTAATCGTTTGTAAACGTGACACATTATTAATAATACGTGAATAATATAATATATCACATAGTCTGGGTGGGTGTATTTTTTTTTTTTTTTTTTTTTTTGGGGGGGGGGTTAACGTCTGTATCAGATATGTAAACATGAATATATATACAGTATATGTAAAAATGAATATATAATCGTGCGTTAATTCATAATCTACCACCTACAGGTACGGTGAGGTTAAATTGACCGAACAACTGACCTAACAATGTGGTACATGATATTTGGCTAATGTCAGGGCTTTAGATTGCACCAGAACCGGCCTCGGTGGCGTCGTGGCAGGCCATCGGTCTACAGGTTGGTAGGTACTGGGTTCGGATCCCAGTCGAGGCATGGGATTTTTAATCCAGATACCGACTCCAAACCCTGAGTGAGTGCTCCGTAAGGCTCAATGGGTAGGTGTAAACCACTTGCACCGACCAGTGATCCATAACTGGTTCAACAAAGGCCATGGTTTGTGCTATCCTGCCTGTGAGAAGCGCAAATAAAAGATCCCATGCTGCCAATCGGAAGAGTAGTCCATGTTGTGGTGACAGCGGGTTTCCTCTCAAAATCTGTGTGGTCCTTAACCATATGTCTGACGCCATATAACCGTAAATAAAATGTGTTGAGTGTGTCGTTAAATAAAACATTTCTTTCTTTCTTTAGATTGCACCAAAGCTGCACATGTACTATATATACTGGGGTAGATTTTGCAATTTTATCAGGGTAGATTTTCCATTTTATATGTAATGTTAATTTCAGCTAAATAAATGCCTTTAATAGGCTGTATTTTAGAGTACCTTAACCACCAACAGTACAAGATCATCCACTGAGGGTACTTTTTCCTTAGACCGGCCTTGGTGGCGTCGTGGTAGGCCATCGGTCTACAGGCTGGTAGGTACTGGGTTCGGGTCCCAGTCGAGGCATGGGATTTTTAATCCAAATACTGACTCCAAACCCTGAGTGAGTGCTCCGCAAGGCTCAATGGGTAGGTGTAAACCACTTGCACCGACCAGTGATCCATAACTGGTTCAACAAAGGCCATGGTTTGTCCTATCCTGCCTGTGGGAAGCGCAAATAAAAGATCCTCTAAAAATCTGTGTGGTCCTTAACCATATGTCTGATGCCTTATAACCGTAAATAAAATGTGTTGAGTGCGTCGTTAAATAAAAAAATTCTTTCTTTCTTTCTTTTTCCTTAATATGGTATATTAATTTATGTATTTGTTAGCTATTGTATATTTCAGATAAGTAAACACTTTATGTAGACACTAATAATTAAATATGTATATCCATTATCTAAACCAGCCTCGGTGGCGTCGTGGTAGGCCATCAGTCTACAGGCTGGTAGGTACTGGGTTCGGATCCCAGTTGAGGCATGGGATTTGTAATCCAGATACCAACTCCAAACCCTGAGTGAGTGCTCCACAAGGCTCAATGGGTAGGTGTAAACCACTTGCACCGACCAGTGATCCATAACTGGTTCAACAAAGGCCATGGTTTGTGCTATCCTGCCTGTGGGAAGCGCAAATAAAAGATCCCTTGCTGCTAATCGGAAGAGTAGCCCATGTAGTGGCGACAGCGGGTTTCCTCTCAAAATCTGTATGGTCCTTAACCATATGTCTGATGCCATATAACCGTAAATAAAATGTGTTGAGTGCGTCGTTAAATAAAACATTTCTTTCTTTCTTTCCATTATCTAACTAATAAGGGTAGATTTTCAAATTATAACAAGTTATTATTTTTTTCTATTTTTATTATTACTATTTTTTAATATTTGTGAATAAACATACTTTATGTTTACTATCAGTACTAGGGATAGTTCTAGGAAAATGAGACACTTAAGATTTCAATAGGGTGGATTTTATGGTACCGAACTACCGAGGGTACAAGATCATCTACCGAAGGTACTTTTCCCAAAATATGGTATATTAGTTTATGTCACAGGGATCCTATAATACCCGTAACTGAATGAAACACAATTATCCAAATATCTCTCCTAACTGTATCTACTATCTATTAGATCTATTAGATCTCTCTGTATCGGGCAGTCTATACCCGAGTGGCTCGGCTCTAGGTATAATATAGCACGTTAGTTCACTAGAAAACACAACAAAACACAATACACTTTGGAATCTGTATTAACCTTAAGCTGACAAATATATTTGCCGCAGTTAATAGTTAACAACAACAATAATAATAACAACCCAGAACTAATCACTTAGTGTCTAGTTTACACAATATTCTAATCACTTCACCGTGATACAACACACACACGTGTGATAATTGAGAAACGCTGCCAGGGGAACTTAATTAATAAAGGAATTACAACTCTATTCCTAACTGGTTAATTTTTAATTAACCCTTAACTACTCATTCAGTAACCTTGTAATACAGAATTAATACTGGTACCTATCACAATAAAGACAATAACCTACAGTTTACCTAGGTCCTCTAGGATGACTGGTTAAGCCTTAATAATTTTAGAACAGTGAAGCCTACAATTTACTTCGTCAGTTTACCCGGAAACACTGTCTAAATAATATTGGTATAATACAGTATTAAAATATTTAAAGTCACATCAATCACATCAAGGTTATACAACAGAGCAGAAAAATATATTTACCACGTCCGGACTGAACTTATATATTTCGTTCAGTGGACGATGTCCGTTTCCCCTGCAGCCTTCCTATGTTTCTCCCCGATAAATCTAAATCCTAGCTATTTATTACAAAACCGAATATCGGCTGGGGGCACATCGCGATCCTCCCCCATCATGTGAATTTCCCACAACTCCCAGAGTCGGTATTTTTTCTTAGAAGCCTAGACTGGTCGTCGCCTAGTTCGCCAGCAATACCCCGATCGTAACCGAACTAGCGGATGTATTACATAACTACTGGCCACATGGCCTCCGCACCTGATCTGGGTGTGTATTAGAACAGCTCGACCACCGTCGCGCGGAGGTATTACGTAACAAAGTGCCCACCTAGTCTAAGTGCTTATTGGGACTGCACACGGCCCTCTAAAACAATTAACATTGCCACAGGCGAAAACAAATTAAGAGCATGTTCCGTCACAGTTTACTTATTTGTTAGCTAATATATATTTCAGCTAAGTAAACACCTTCTTATATAGACACTAACAACTAAATAAGTATATGATGGATTAATCCATTATCTAAATGATCAGGGTAGATTTCCATATTATAACAAATTATTATATTTTTAAAAATTATTATTATAATAAAAATAAAATAAAAATGTGAATAGCCAAATGCCAATTTGGGTTCAAAGTCTGCACAATTTGGTGCACATCAATAATCTACTGGGTGCCACCTGGGCACCCTTGAAGAAAAATCCAAGATGGTGGACAAAATGGTGGCCAAATCAGGGAAATGGCTATAGCTTGCTTATAAATTGACAGATAAACAAAAATTATTGCATTTACCCTATGGTTGTAGGAGCCAAGGAGGGCAATGGTGCTATCAAAATTCAGATTTAACTAAATGGGCCATGTAATATGGTGGTCCAAATTGAGAAAATTACAATAACTTCCTTATTATTCGGTACTAAAATGTAATTCTTGCATCTAACCCATAGTTTTAGGGGTCATGGAATACGATGAAAGTAGTTCAATTCTTCTATACAAGTTAATTTTAATTATTTCAAGATGCCAACCAATACAGGCAATGTACCTAAGGAGATGGAACTGTTAAAAATAAGTGCCACCGTATATTTGTAAAATGATTAACACAGTCATTGAAAAAACTTGTGGGTTTAAAATAATCAATTAATAATAATAAAATAATTTGACAGATATAAAGAAGAAGTTTGTTTTGTTTAACGACACCACTAGAGCACACTGATTAATGAATCATAGGCTACTGGATGTCAAACATTTGGTAATTCTGACTCATATAGTCATCAAAGGAAACCCGCTACATTTTTCTTAATGCAGCAAGGGATATTTTATATGCACTTTCCCACAGACAGGAAAGCACATACCATGGACTTTGACCAGTTGTGGTGCACTGGTTGAAACGAGAAAGAACCCAATCAGTTGAATGGATTGACAGATGTAAAATGCATTGTAACATTATTTTACAGTGACCTTTTCTTGGCCAATAGAATGTAAGATATTTGGTAGTGTTGTGCATGGTGTAGTATGCATGATGTAATTTTGTTAATTTGCAGTGTAACATTATTTTAGGTGGCCTAGTACTTGCTATTTATTCCCAGTGTTAAATACCATTATTGTAAAAATAAAAATAAAAAACCCAGACCAGCTAAAACTGAATTCCATTGCAAACTGGCAAAACTATCATGCTCACTAAACAACACACACAGTACCCGAGAGAAAAAAACATTACCCAATAAAGGGTCACTTTAATATAGTGTTTCATTATTTATTTCATTTCAACTTATTTTCGTGCTTATATCCAATTAAGGTTCAAGCACGCTGTCCTGGGCACACACCTCAGCTATCTGGGCCGTCTGTCTAGGACAGTGGGTTAGCTGTTTAGTGAGAGAGAAGAGGGTATAGTGGCCTTACACCTATCCATTGAGCCCTTAATAACTGTAAATTCTAATTTGCTGTCAAAGTGTTGCTTAAACATTTCACTACCTGTAATTCTGTTTTTTTTTTTTATATTATATTTATACCATCTCCTATTAATGAGCGATAAATTTGCAAGTGCATTTGAAGAAATCAGTCAGCTCTCATAGTGAAGCCATCGATGCCTCTGGGTGCCACTCATGTTTCGTTAGCTTTCCCCATTCCCCATTGTTTATAAGTGTCCGCTTGTTTCTGTCAGTTGCGTTATATAAAATAATGAGCTGTCCAACACTACCTTTGTGACAAGATCTTTACCATCACCTAAAATTCCAGTCTCCTTACAGAAAATTCCATTAATTCTGCATGCAGGTAGTACTATACCAAATAACTTCCGGCTGGGTCAAAGTTCGAGGTGCACCGAACTTTTGATAGAGAAGTGAACACCACAAGTCCTGTGATTGGTTATAAATGTGAGTGTGTTGGTTGTAAAAAATAATAGTTTCATCTGGGTAAAATAAATGTGCAATTTTATTTCATCTAGTACCAATGTGTCAAGTAGCCTTGTGCTTGAAACATGTATGGGGTACCTGTAAAAAAAAGTACTCAAATTTTGTGCGAAACTAGAGTAGTCATAGACGCTACCCGTTATCTCAGAAACGAGCAGCTTGACCCCCATTTTTTTCTGATTCACTTTAAGTGTAAGGGGTGGTAGTATTTATATCTGTGGCGTTTATGTCGGTTGATACGTTGCAGGTAGGAGTTTTAGCCACATATGTTACTATTGTCGTCTATGGGATTTGATTTGGTAGTATATCATGCTGACTTGTTAGTGGTATGGTCCACACTGCTTGCCACTCATTTAAGACTTGATTTCAGAACCTGCAGCCTGTCTTTATAACAGAACAGGATGACCACTATTATTGCAAGATTCGTCATTTTGATGTATGATCGCACAAGTACCTATAGTGACAATAGCCGATGATTAATGTTATTATAGGTGTTAAAACTGTATTGATATATTTTCTCCTAAATGAGATATTGAGCAAAATAGCAATCTAATTAAAATTAGCTCCACTATTACATGTGGATCTAACAGAAGCCCGTTGGATGAGGTCCAGTTGACCTTTCATTCGACCAATCAAAACCTTACTTGCAAAATCATGCCAGTGATTTGAAAAGAATTTGAAAACATTCGGGATTATGCCGAGGGTATATGAAATAATTCGAGTGAATTACGAAGTATGCTGAAAACTAATTTCAATATAAAATTTTATATAAAATTCGTTTCAAGACAAAAAAACCCGCTGTGATGGTATAGCCATAAAATCTGTCTATACTAGTATACAATCCAGAGTTTATTACTGCACTTTCCCCCCTGTTTTTTCAGTGTTGAAAAAGACCAACAAGGTCGCCTATTGCATAAATAGTCTCGCCCAATATTTTTAGAATTTGTATGTTCCCGAATAATGCTATAAAAGGCGAAGTGTAAATGGTCAATATTTAAATTGTTATTTACAGATGAAATGTCACCTGGACATAAGAGTCCACGCAATGCTGTTAGATCTACTGTCAGACCCAGTAGAGCTGTTAATCAGATTGGCAAAATAGCATGTGGACGGCGACCATCTTTGATTTCAAGATGGCAGCCACAATTTGCAAACACTTCTGTCACCACTGGATTCCTAGTCCCCTAACATGTGGGTATAGGCATTTCAACTCTCTCGATATGTGTATTAGTTAAGGAGATATTAAACAAAACAGGTCCACAATGGTGGCCATCTTGGATTTCAAGATGGCAGCCATACAGGGTGCAATTTCCAGTGGGCCCTGGACTAAATATCCTTGTATTGGGTTAATCTAACCATTTGCCAATGTTCATGCTTTCACAGAAAAGTGCACAATTGATCAGCTAAGTTGCTCCACTACTAGCATAGATAGTAAACATACTGTAAGGTTGGTTATTCACATATATTTGATTACAAAATAAAAACATTACATACAATTTAGACATCTACACTGATCATTTTGATAATGGATTAATCTATCACATATAGTGTCTACATAAGGTGTTTACTTAGCTGAAATATACATTAGTTAACAAATATGTAAATTAATATAACATCTTTTGGGAAAAGTACCCTTGGTGGATGATAATGTACCCTCGGTAGTTGGGTACTGTAAAATCCACCCTACTAAAATCTTAAGTGTCTCATTTTCCTAGAACTATCCCTAGCACTGACAGTAAACATACATGTACCATAAGGTTATTCACATATATTTTTTAAATAATAATAATAATAATAATTTCTTTTAATTTGGAAATGTACTCTGATCATTTAGATAATGGATTAATCCATGATATACATATTTAATTGTCATGTCTACATTAGAAGGTGTTTACTTGGCTGAAATATACATTAGCCAACATATATGTAATGTAATATACCATGTTAAAGGAAAAGTATCCTCAGTGGATGATATCCATGTACCTTCGGTAGTTAGGTACAGTAAAATCCACCCTTTTGAAATGTTAAGAATCTCCCTTTCTGAAAACTACTCCTGACATAGTAAATATGCAGTAAGGTTATTCATATCTATTTATTTAAATAAAAAAAAAAGATATGAAAAGATAATTTACCCTGATCAGTTAAATAATAGATTAAGCCATCACATTCATATTGAATTGTCATGTCTACATTAAACGGTGTTTACGTAGCTGAAATATATACATTAGCCAACATATGTGTAATGTAATATAACATATTAAAGGAAAACTACCCTCGGTGGATGATGTCCATATACCTTCGGTAGTTAAGTATGGTGAAATCCACGCTTTTGAAATTTTAAGAGTCATCTTTTCTGAAAACCACTCCTGACATGAATAGTAAATATGCAGTAAGATTATTGACATCTTGTTACAAAAAAATAAAAAATAAAAATAAATAAAAAATCCAAAATAAATTCAAACTTTCACACATGAAAAGAAAATCTACCCTGATTAGTTAAATAATAGATTAAGCCATCACATTCATATTGAATTGTCATGTCTACATTAAACAGTGTTTACGTAGCTGAAATATACATTAGCCAACATATGTGTAATGTAATATAACATATTAAAGGAAAACTACCCTCGGTGGTTGATGTCCATATACCTTCGGTAGTTAAGTATGGTGAAATCCACGCTTTTGAAATTTTAAGAGTCATCTTTTCTGAAAACTACTCCTGACATGGATAGTAAATATGCAGTAAGATTATTGACATCTTGTTACAAAAAAAAAAAAAAAAAAAAAAAAATCACTTTCACACATGAAAAGAAAATCTACCCTGATCAGTTAAATAATAGATTAAGCCATCACATTCATATTGAATTGTCATGTCTACATTAAACGGTGTTTATGTAGCTGAAATATACATTAGCCAACATATGTGTAATATAACATATTAAAGGAAAACTACCCTCGGTGGATGATGTCCATGTATCCTCAGTATTTACATGTAAGTATTATAAAATCCACCCTTCTGAAATGTTACATGTCTGTTTTTCTGAAAACTACCACTGACATCGGTAGTAAACATACAGTAAGATTATTCACATCCACTTAAAAAATAATAATATAATTTTAATGGAAATGTAAATGCACATATGTAATAAAATGGAAATCTACCCTGATCAGTTAGATAGTTGATGAATAATTCATATTCATATTTAATTTTCAGTGTCTACATAAATTGGAGGGGCCGGACGTAGCCCACTGGTAAAGCATGGTCGGTCTAGGATCGGTCCATTTTTATTGGACCATTGTGCTATTTCTTATTACAGCCAGTGCACCACCACTGGTACATGTATATCAAAAGCTGTGGTATGGTGCATATAAAAGATTACCTGCTACTAATGAAAAAAATATAGTGGGTTTCCTCTCTAAGACTATGTCAGAATTACCAAATGTTTGACATCCAATGAATCAATGTGCTCTAGTGGTGTCATTAAAAAAAAAAAAAAAGTGTTTACTTATACATATGTATTTCACACACGCACACATTTATTTCAGCTTATTTCCGTGCTTATATCCAATTAAGGTTCAAGCACACTGTCTTGGGCACACACCTCAGTTATCTGGGCTGTCTGTCCAGGACAGTGGGTTAGTTGTTAGTTGGTTAGTGGTTAGGGAGAGAGAAGAGGGTGTAGTAGGCTTACACCTATGCATTGAGTCCTTAAGAACTTGCTATGGGCTAGAGCCGGTACGGGGTTGCGAACCCTGTACCTACCAGCCTGTAGTCCGATGGCTTAACCACTGCGCCACCGAGGCCGGTTACACACACACACACACTCACACTGTCACGTATGTATGTGTGTGTGTATGTATGTATGTATGTATGTATGTATGTATGTATGTATACATGTATGTATATGTATATTAAAGGTAAATGAACCTTCAGTGGTACTTTATTCAAATCTATTTAATAAAAATCATATTTAAAAAAATAAAGAAACAGAAATCTACTCTGATCACTTAGATAATTGATTAATTTTGTGTCTACAAAAGTAGACTTTTACTTGGAGGAAATAGACATTAGCCAAGAAGTGTGTAATTTGTTAACTACATCAGTGGATGACTTCATGTGTACTTGGTATTGAGATAATGTATTTATAATCCAACCTAATGAAATCTTAAATTTATAATTTTCCAAAAACCTACCGTAACTACTGTTGTGTTGTTGTTGTTATTATTTTTATTTAGGACAATTGTTATTACAAATAATTAAATAATTATAATTAACAGTAGTGGACAACATTTTTTGTAATCGGTTTGACCTGTACTCATTTATACAGTAATTATTTTAAATTATACATTCTGTAGTATTTATACAGTAATTATTTTAAATTATACATTCTGTAGTTGTTGAATGATTTTTGTTGTTGTTGTTTGTTTATTTGTTTATGAAATTAAGTTGTACAGACGTGCATTACAATTTTGACGTTTAGATAACCGTAACCACTGGTGTAAAATTCATCAAAATATCGGCGGGATTATCCCACAGAAGAAGAGCAGGAAAACAACAAACAACGACATTGATATACGCTACGTAACATTCAATTACACAATTTATTAAGCACACTGTATATTATTAAATACTTGTTACATTAATATCTACAGTTGGAATAATTTATATATGTATACACCAGAACATTACTCGATGTCGTAAAATCTCGATGTCGATCAACCGTTTGATCATGAATATTCAGTAGACGCTCACTGGCTGACGACTCTCAGTGTCTACGATTTAGTCTCTCCCGTCTTGGACACAAGTGCCCATGGCGTTCAGCAATATCGTCAGTAACAAATTGCTGTGCACATTTGTTACTTTTCACAATTTCATAAAGAACTGGCTTTGTCATGTTACTCTCAAAAGGTATATTTTTGTTTCGTAGCCACGACTGAATTTCTTCCTTTTTAGCGTTTAGTGCAGGACATCGTGTAATCTCAGTTAATTTGTTGTGGTAGCTTGCGTTATCCATGACGATAACAGAAGGTTCTGGTAGAGAAGGCATAAGTTGTTCTTCAAACCATTTGATGAAATTGTCATGATTCATCTCACCATGATAGTCTCCGTCTGTGTTTTTTAGCCTCAAAGATCAATTCACAGCCATCTATCAATCCATATTTATCACAGCCAGCATGACAAATAATAAGTCTTTTTTTCGTTCCCTTCCCAGTCACCGAACAGAGTTTAGGAACTCTATCAGCAGCGTCTGATTTCGGCAGGTGATTGGCGGTACTTGTGCCCGGGTGGATATCTATCCAGTGGTGGGATGTTGTGTGGTTGACATACACCCAGGTCTCATCTTGATACACTATTAAATACCCCTGTTCTCGTAAACTGGATATTTCATGGAGATAAGACAGTCTCCTGTCTGATATATTGGCGTCCTCAAAAATCACTTTTCTTTCGGGTTGTAGACATATGTTTGGTATTTAAAATCGAGGTCATGGAGTGTTCTTCGTAAAGTTGATATGGATATGTTGATTCCACATTCCTCCCTTAAAGCCACGTGTTAATCTTATGTAATGTAGGTAATTCGCCCTCTCTATAAAATCTGTATACTCGTCGTCTAATAACATCTTTATCAAATAAATCGATGAGTTTTTCGGTCGCGTTTTTTAACAGTGATTTCTGTGCTCGGATTCGTAGAGCTTAGATTTTTCACAGTTCTTTTTACTGTTAAAAACCGAAACTTTAAGTGCAGCGGGCAACTCGATCGACAATTCGATAAGAAGCATACCTAGGTCTACCGCGCTGATATTCATCTTCACAATAATCGAAAACGTTCTTAATACACGATTTTACATCAACTGAAGTGTTTTTTTCGATTTACCCATATTTTTCCTCAAATAACAATAACAAGAATGTCGACTAATACATTTTCAATGAATTTATATACCCTACCTAACTTGTATTTTACTTGGTTTACACATTGCTACAATAGCACGTGCAGTCATAGATCGAAATAATGATGTTATTGACCAAGCAATGCTATCGTATTTTGGACATTCAGGGCTGTGTCTGCGGGATGAAAAAGTGGTTGAAACCCATACGAGTCCGAACAATAGCCCTTTGTTTTTTTCGCATTACAAATGTAACACCCCCACCCCCCAACCCCCAGCCCCTAGCACCACCATAAAATACTATATATATATATATATATATATATATATATATATATATATATAATATATATAATATATATATATATAATATATATACGTATGAGTTCCCAATTTAGATGCAAATTAAATAACATTTTTATTATTATTTGATGTTGGAACAAGCTATAATGGCCTTCACGTAGCCTCAGATCCCAATCTTTTGATATGCAAATGACCGTAGTTATTTATAGGAGAAATAACGTGCATTCCGAACACAGAGATTTTTAAAAAGTGGAATTAAGTCAACTTCGTGCATTTTATATGATGATTTGTATATAAAACCTGTCGGGGTTTGGGTTTGTTTTCATGTAAATGCAAAGAAAACAAATATCGAATAGGAAATAAACGTAACATTTGCAAAAAACTTTGGGTCTAAATAATTGAACAGGATAATAGTATATACCAGGGGCGCGCGCGCGTGTGCGTTCGCATGTTTCCAGTGAAAAAAAAAGGCAAACAAACATTAATATATATACTTGCAATAGAATGCACCTTTTTCCTGATTTGGTCGGGTACTTTTTATTATATAAACTGTAGCAAAACCTACACAGACATAATACCAAGCACACTTCAGAATGTTCTATTGTACTGTGTGCATCCAGGAAGAGTCATGTGTTGGCGTCGGGTGAGAGTATATTCATTTTGTTTTTACTTGTCATTCAAACGAGGTTAAATCCACAATCCGCTATTGGATCCGTCAAAAAGTTTGTTATTAGCAATTCAAACACATTTAATTTTAATATGATTTCTCCAACATTTCAATGTATCTTCTAAATATCTTAAATTTGATTGACTAAAAACCGATGAAGTCGCCCGTTAATGTATGGCCTCTTGTGCTCACGAAAACGTGTACCAAATCCTTATCTACACAACAATCTCGCTAATTAACACTTGATAATTTATTAAAATACTGAACAAAAAGTAAATATGTCATTTATTCAAATAATGGATTTAAAACACATTTAGTATCGCAAAACATGTATCGTAAAATAGGGGTCAAAAGGCAATACCTATACTAAAGCTATCGAGACAAGGTTATATCACTATTTCAGCCAGCGCGCGAATATAGGTCCACTGAAAAGAGTGCCCCTTATTTTTGTTTTATTTTGTTGGAATCGGAACTCATTTGTTGTTTGATTATGCAACATTGAAAGGGAGTGGGGGGGGGGGGGGGGGGGGTCCTACTTAACAGTCATGAACAGGGTTCATTCCTACATCTAGAACTGAATGCCATAACATGTAGTGTGCTGCACAGTTGCTACCCTTTTTGGACCCATCGACGTAAAAAAGTCGTAATGTTTCAAACTCAAGGTGGCGAATTTGTTTTAGTAGAACGACGTCACATTGGCTACTCTCTCTTATAAGGTAGGCGGTAAAAACATTTTTAAATCGATTTAATTGCTACATAGACTAATGCTTGTAATGGTCGTCTATGTAAAGCAGATAATGGTGAAATACCAACAGCTTTGTTACTTTTGAGTTACACATCTTGTTTAAAATATGAGCGTATTTCTGGTCGTCCTGGTGTGTTATTTATTCTAGCTCCTTACGCAAAGCGATACGCATCCCCCAGAACTAGAGGACCAGTGACTTTAACATTTAATAAAAATCAGACACAGTATACAGGCAATAAAACAAAACTATATATATATATATATATATATATATATATATAGAGAGAGAGAGAGAGAGAGAGAGAGAGAGAGAGAGAGAGAGAGAGAGAGAGAGAGAGAGAGAGAGAGAGAGAGAGAGAGAGAGAGAGAGAATGAAATAGACACAGTGAAACAATGAGACAAAAAAAGAGAATGAGACAGACAGACAGACAGTGAGACAGAAAATGAGACAGATACAGAGATAGACAGACATACAGACAGACAGTGAGTGAGATAGACACACAGTGAAACAGTGAGATAGACAGAAAGACAGAGTGGTGTTGTAGTGAGAATTATAAACTGTACATTGAACCGCTGGCTTTTGAAAAATTAATCAAAACTGTAAACTGTTATGAACATAATGGAAATTTAATTATTCAAACATATTCAAATATATAAATGTATTCATAGCATTGTTTAAAAAAACAAAGAAATATTTTATAACGCAGGATACATTGTATAACTAAGAATATAATAATTACCCCAATGTCTATTGATAAGTATTTTATGCCAACAAGAACAGTTAAAAGCGATATAACCAAACACAAGGTTTCAAAAATATAAAATAAGTTTTCGAAAACCTAACACAGACTCCAGTGCAGTAATAAACAAATATTGGATAGAATCGTTTCGGTTGTTCTCACTCATTTTCGGTTGTTTTCACTCATTTTCGCTAAACTGTACAACCCATATATCATACCTTGTGGTCGTGTGAAGCAATGGTGAAATGGACTGCAGGTCTGCTGACGTGTTTTGATCTTGTGTTCGATATGCATAAATCAGTTTGTTAATAATCAGTGTGAGCGTTTCGACAGCATGTTGCTGATGGAAAGACCTGAATAATAAGACAACATTTTAGCACGTGGAAGATTATTTGCAACTCAAGTTGTGTCATTCATTTTGGAGACATATCACTTTGATAGTATTGTAACATGTTTCGATTAACCAAGCGTCTTTCACGACTAAATAACATTTTGTTGTTTAGAAATCAGTATCTGTATCTTTAGTGTATTTGGTCGTCGTATAATCCGAGTACTCTGCCGTTTGAGAGCTAGACGGACATCAGTAACCACTGATACACACATTACAGGAAGAAACCCGACAACAACCCTTTCAATAATGTACAGTTTACATACATATATGTAGGCACTGACTGGTTTCTTACTGTAGTGTGTGTATTAGTGGTTAAAATATGAAATATTTGTTATCAGTGAACTCGAAAATGATCAATTTAACACACACACACACAGACACACACACAACACACACACACACACACACACACACACACACACACACACACACTCAGATACGTACATATATACATATATCAATGTGTACAATAAAATCTACTAATTAGTGAAATTATTTGGAAATACCTGTTATGGGTATGTCGTTCAAGAAATAATCTTTACATTTCAAAAACTAATTTTTAAATAATGCAATTTTAATAACGCCCCATCAAAATGACGTTTGAGAGAGAGAGAGAGAGAGAGAGAGAGAGAGAGAGAGAGAGAGAGAGAGAGAGAGAGAGATGTGTGTGTGTGTTTGTATGTGTGTGTATGGAAATTGCGGCCTAACACTCGCCCTGGATATACATCAGTATATAATACACGTATGTACACTGCGGTGATTATTTGCTAACTTAATGCCCCCCCCCCCCCCCCCCCCCCCCAGTATTGCTACGGTACTACTAAATAATTCCTAATTGCCTTGCTCCAAATTTAAACTTACACAATATTTTCTTTTGATATAATAATATGGCAAATTCGAGTTTTGTATCCATGTTCCGACTCCTCCATACTGTTACGAACTTTCCGTGACATTCCGTACTGTGCTGCATTTTTCCGTCTCTGAAGCGTCTACCAATGGTATCATGCGTATATCGCAACTTAGAAGGTTAAATGATCATGGCTATTAAAACAGTTTCTGTAAGATCAGAGAACGTTTCTGTTTATTGGAAAGATGGCTGCTTGACACGTCCTATTAATAGCAAGTTCATGTACATGTAATCTGTTTCACATGATCGATTCACCGAAAGTCGACAACAACACTAGTTTCTGTTTGCAAATTGAGGACAATGAGCGACAGCGATCTGCAGTAACAACATGTAGCGTTGCAGTTGCTGTCGCTGTCTGTTATAAAAATTACAAAATGTTGTAGCCTTGATGCAGATAATATCTTGCGATCTGTAGTCCTGCAGTTAGCGTTTTGGGGATTTTTGTTGCATGTCTGCAACTCAAAGCGATCTGTTATAAACTGAAATATTTGAAATAACACACACACACACACACACACACACACACACACACACACGTGTGTGTAACGAAAGCGTTTGTGTTTGCATATATATATATATATATATATATATATATATATATATATATATATATATATGGTTTTTGTATGCATATGTTTGCATATATATATATGTATGCATAAGTATGTACACACACACTCTCGCACGCACGCGCGCACACACACACACACGTTATCTCCCCCTCTCTCCCTCTTTCTCTCCCTCCCTCTGTCTCTGTCTCTGTCTCTCTCTCTCTCTCTCTCTCTCTCTCTCTCTCTCTCTCTCTCTCTCTCTCTCTCTCTCTGTGTGTGTGTGTGTGTGTGTGTGTGTGTCTATGTTTGTCTGTCAAGAAAATGGTACAAATAGTTCTGAGTCATCATCGAGTTCAAACATCCTAGCGGACCTGATAAAAACAACGAACTCGCCACGATCTTTTCACCGGACTACATTAACCCGTAGAAAATCCGCCGCGGCCAGAGTGGCGAACGCATTAAGTCAGCCAAGGGAGTACTAAGTGTTCATGGATCACATGACAACAAGGATCAGTTCTACGAGAACCCAACTGACAAATGGTGTACTAACAAAGTGTTTCTGAATGGATTAAATCCTGAACTGCAAGCATGTGGTAATCAAATTAAAAACTTTCTCTCTACAACTGACGAAGCTGGTGGTGTTGTACATAGGAAATGTTTAGCTGTTATTCATTTGCCTGGCTACAAGTCTGATGCTAGATGCACGCCTCATCAGTAGTCTAGTCATTTACACATTGTGTGTGATTCGCCAGAGGAATCCTACATCTCTGATGATCGATTAATTCGTGCAATCAAAGGTGCAGGAAAGAAAGTTGGTATGATAGTTCGTATCATGCCTTTGAAGAGCGACATTGAAGGGTATCATGCATACCTGAAAAAGCCAAAGGATGGATATTACTTTAATGGATGTGATAGTGATTTTGTCATGGAGAAGTTCATGCAGGTTTCTGGCAACCCGAATGTCGAACCAGAGGGTGAGTACACTGAGGTACAAGGCGGTAGTGTAACTAAGAAAGCAGTTTCTACGTTTGGATTTAAAGTATTGACTGAGTCAGTTAAGATGACAGGTGTTAGCAATGTATCGGGATGGGGATACAAAAGGAAAGCAACAGACGACGTTGACGGAGTAGTGACAAAGAAGTCCTTTTGGGGATTTTCTATGTCTGCTACTTTGGACAAGACAATAGACGATCATAGAGACATGATAGATGGGGTAGCTAATGCAGAACCTGTTACTCAGGAACCTAGAAAGGACAAGTATGATGACAATGGTATTCCTCCTAAGAAAACCAAGCCAGGTGCTAATGAAGTTACCTGCGGGTATATTCAAAAGGCTGTAAATGCAAGTAAGTGTTACACTGTAGATGAGCTGATTAAATGAGTGAAAGAGAATCAAAATACTATGAATGGATGGTATGAATGCAAACCTCGCACTTTTCGTGGGACTCAATCGAAGTAAGTCGACGGGTTAGAGACAAAAGTAGCATTCGTGTCAAAACTAAACAGCTTGTAGCTTCGTATTGGCCCAGCGTAGACAGGCGTCACGGCATGATGATACGGTGGGTATGAGCTATCCTGGTTGATCTTCCTCTCATTTATACAGAGGAACATGCGCACTCGCTTCACCACTTCAAATTCACCTCAACATGTGACAAAAATAAAATGTTTATTTATATCAAGAAACTGAACTGTTAAACAAAAATACAATATAATGAACTGATTATTCTATAAAAATATGGCTGCAATACAAGACTTCCGAAAATTGCGAGAACGATAGTTTCGTTCGAGCGTAACTGGCGCAAGTCTAATTTTGCGTAACCCATTTTTCGTTCTCGCTTCAAATTTAGGACATCATTTATGTGGTCGTGACAGGTTACGCTGACGGAATGGGTTACCTGAATTGATTTTTGCTTAATCCATAAATAGTTTACACCAATTTTCAATTCTCAGAGACCTGTATACCATACGCTAAATTATACTGAACTTCACCACAAACGCAACATTCAATGTTCAGTCCGGGATCTCAAGTCTCAAAGCCCTCAAAAATAGGTTGAATCTGACTTCACCTAACACACTTTTATTTTGTGTTTTATTTGCTTGAATGGGCCTTCTTCAGATAGATTGGGTGGTCTGCTTTGCCAAAAACTTTGCAAACAAAAATTATGGCTACAGTTATATATATACTATGCAGTGCGAGTGCGAATAATTTTTACATGCTGATATACCACTAGAGTTTCGAGCATGTCCATCCCGGGGCCTGTCTCTGGATAACCAGGGGCTGTCCCGGGACAATTAAGCGGACAATTTTGAAATTTACATCCAAAAATTAAATAGTGGGCCTTTAAAATTTTGA
Organism: Gigantopelta aegis; assembly: GCF_016097555.1. NCBI lineage: Eukaryota > Metazoa > Mollusca > Gastropoda > Neomphalida > Peltospiridae > Gigantopelta > Gigantopelta aegis. The sequence goes on along the minus strand of NC_054702.1, from coordinate 10,978,747 downwards.
TGTGCATCTCTAATTAATAAAGAAAATTCTACTAATTAAATTTGGTCGCTAGATTAGATCGGGTGGTAAAAAAGAAATTAGATAAGATCGGTGGCCTGACTCGGGATGGAGGGGGTGGTAGAGTTGAAAATGGGCAGAATTTTGAAAATAGCAATTAGTAAGAAAGTTAATAGAATTTAAAAAAAAAAAGAAAAAAAAAAGAAAAAAGTTACAAGCCAAAAATAAAAAGAATTGACTGGTCGGTCGAATAATTATATAATTTGGAGCATTTTAGAAGAACAGTCCAAAAATAAATAAGAGAAAGAAGAGAGGATCGGACTATTTAATAATATTAAAAATTTCGACATAAACTTTTGAACGAAGGTCTAAAAGTTTAAAGTCCGATCTATATGTCCAGTGTGGCCTCGTTAAGGCCGTTAGGGTGCACAGCTTAAAGGAACGAGATGGGTTGCATCCCGTCAAGAAAACCCCTAGATTGACAATCAATAGACGTTGAAGGTGTAGTGCTGTGCTGAAATACAGATCCTGAGAAGCCGGATCCATCTGAACGAGAGAGAGAATCAGACAAGGGTATAGTCCAGTCGTCATGGGTTGGTATAGTGGTGCGGACGGGCCCGACTCCGGAGGATACGAGATGGTATCACAATAAAACAAAGTAAAGTCTAGAAAAGAGTAGTAGAGGCCGACTCCACTATCTGCACATGTCGTTATCCATAGTCAACAGCCACCTATCTTAGTTGATTGCTTTGTTTCCCCTGGGTGATTTGTCTCGCCTTTATGAAGTAAATATACGAGCTATAGATGTTACTTTTACGACTGCAGCGGCCTCCATGGAAACAGCATTATCTTTTACATTTAGTTCAACATTAAAGTTTCACATTTAACTCCATTTCTCATAATCATCATTGACATTCGGTTTCTAGTTTCTATGAAAGTCCATCTCGGTGCATGTTGAAAAAATAAATGTATAAAATAAAATATTAATTAATGAGGTGGGTTTTTTGGTAAAGTGTTTTCTAACATACATTCAGAAAAAAATCTATGGATGCAACCATCAGTGACATTAAATACTGAACAAGTTTATGGTAGACATTTAATTTCTCAGAATTCATGATTGATAAGTGTCACTTATTAACCTGCTACCTGTCTAGCATTGGCACCAGCAGCAGCCTAAACTGAATCCAAGATCAGTATACCTGCATTATATGTCAAGGAGAACAGGCATCAAACCATAATCCAAAAGGAAAACACAAGTGAGAAATGCATTCTTCGAGTAAACTAAACTACAATGTGGGCCTTAGGGAGGTTAATACTCATTTGATCAGAAGTTTTGTGATTTAAACTGAATCCACAGCCACAGTATTTTTGTTTAGTTTATGGAGACAGTCCACAACCTAAGAGGAGATGCCCTAGGAGGAAGAGGTAACCAGGATCAGCACAGGGAGACGACAGCCAGTTGCACTAGTGGCTGGCCTTTATACAATGCAGGTCTTCTCTCGTCGAGCCGCTAGCCAGTTCAATTATACTTTGTTCTATTTAATAACACCATTGGAACATATTTATTAATTATCGGCTATTGAATGTCAAATATCCTGCCGATTGTGTTATATTCACCCTACCCCAGCCAGCTCAGTCATCGCAGACTCCAGCTCCACAATGATTCACATATATACTCCAAGATGCTGGTCATAGCAGCAGTCAGTGTCATACTGTTATGCAAACTGTGAATACTATGTCCAGAATCTGGGTCATAAATAGGCCATAGCTATGACAGTATGCAGTAAAGAATAACAAGTAAGCCATATCTTCTTAATACATCCTAACTGGTGTGTTACTATGACATTTTTCTACAGGTTAGGAAATAATGTGACGTACAAGGCTATAGTTGCAAACACTGGCAATGTACCCTTACTTTTGTTTGGTGAAATGTTTCGTTGGCTAAAAGACACCTGTTCAAGTGTCTCTATGGACTAGATGATCGATGACAACCTCAGTGTATTCTTTTATCACCAAGAAAAATGTGCTTTATTTGAATGAGATGTACTCCAACGTTTCCGACTAGTAGTTTTAACCAGGTTCATAGTTAATTGCTATCACATATTAAAGCCAGAGACCAAATGTTCACCCTGGAGAGCATGCGGCAGCAGTGATGCTGAAGGAGTCTGATCACTGCAAGATGTTCAAGTACTATCGATGCAAGATAAGCTAAGGTTTGCGAGCCTGTACATGAACACGGACTAATGTGAAAACAAGAACAGTGCTTAAAACCAAGATCGCAAAATAATGTGTTAATTCAATACCTAAGTATTGCCGTGGTGTTTTTTTTTTTTTTTTTTTTGAGAGGCATACTTTAATTAATTTATCTATTCTCATATTTTCTACCGAACTGTGATATAACCAACAACCTCTATAAGGCGTAGTACAAACTTTCATATTTTGTTCTCTCTCTCTCTCTCTCTCTCTCTCTCTCTCTCTCTCTCTCTCTCTCTCTCTCTCTCTCTCTCTCTCTCTCTCTCTCTCTCTCTCTCTCTCTCTCTCTCTCTCTCTCTCTCATAAATAAATAAATAATAATAATAATAATAATAATAATAATACACAGTAGCATGGAACTTCATTGGATCATGATTGTTAATAATTGTATTACTATATATTTAATAAGGGTACCATTAAATCGTCAAAAATATTTCATATTATTTAAAAAAAAAAAAAAAGAAGGTCAAGGACGACACATATATTCAGGGAGGAACCCGCTGGTGGGGTGGGATGGGGGTGGCTATTTTCTTCAATTTACTAAAAAAAGGAGAGAGTTATTCAAAGACATCAGCTTATTTCTGGTAAAATATATTACAAGGAAACATCATATAAAAATTGCGATATGCGAAACTGTAGCGAGCTTCATATATACTAAAAGGCAAAAGTTATTGTGACATGGATTGTTTGGAGTAATAAATTTGTGCATAAAACAGCTCGTAGAAATGCAACCAAACAGTTGTTGCAGCGGTTACATGCTTTGTGCAAGAAACATGGAATATTCGGGAGAAATCCTGTCTAGTGTTCACCATAAAAGGCCTAACAGTGTCCTTGAACAAAACAAACTTCAACTTTATTGTTATTGCATGTATGAGGTTGCTATAAAGCACACAATAACCTTAACGCGTGTACACAAATTTGTGGGTTATTTATTGAATACCAGAATACAAAATCTGTTAAAGGCGTTATTACATTTTCTTCTCTTTTCAAGTTTCAGTATGTTACGATTCCACAACGGCCCAAACTGTTTGGTCACACTTTCGATCATCCTCCGCATGTAAACACGGCTAGACACCGATGATGAATATTGGTTATAGAGAGCTGAAACTTCGGATAGGCCTACTGGGTAATTGTTCGTATTTCACATGTCGGGATGTTAGACTATAAGACTCCATCATATGTGGTCATGTGAGATAGAAAAAGTACACCCGAGGTGGTGAACATTTCTACTTGGGACGAGGCTTGCCGAGTCCCATGGTCGAAATTTTCACCACCGAGGGTGTACTTTTTCTGTTCCACATGACCGCATATGATGGAGTCTTTTTCTCTCATTCATTCGGTAAATACACCATTATTTTACACCAACAGAAAAATATGGCTGAACAAGTAACTTTTTTATTTAACCATTTTATTATAAATAAACTCCCTATCGTATTTGCCATTTTTTTCATGTGTTAAAATTTAACACTACAAATAAACTAGATATCTTTTAAAATGAAAGTTTTAATAACAAAATATTAATTTAAAGCTGTGTCTAATGACCTCACGTCACCATCTCACATTAATATGACGTCATATATTACCAACGACGTCATATATTACCAACGACGTCATGTTAAACGCAAGCGCGTGATATCCCATGTAAGATAGAAATGTCTTACATAGCTTTCTTTTATGGGGTAGCTCTGTCCTATATACCTGAGGATGAAAGAAATTATGTTTCATACGATTTACAGTACATGTATTGCCCAAAATTTAAAATATGAACGAAGTAACGTGAGGTTTACCTTATCAGTTCCCGTATTTTTACATTTAACATCAATTTATACCACTATAAACCACTATAATTTTTTTATTAGGTTTGTTTAATAAAATTCAGTTTTTAATCTTTAAAATACAAGTATGATGGGAATGTTTGGTGTATTCTATAGAATGTAGTGTTTGTTTATATACAGCATGCCAAAAATCAGTTCAACGGTTTTGTTCACTATCTCGTGTCTGGTTTTGTCATAAGATATAGTAGGTTTTTTTCTTTTTTCTTTTTTCTTTTTAACAGCTGATTCTTTTAAGCCCCGGTCACACTGTCAAGGATCGTCAGACCGGATACACGACGGATGAAAAACCAACGGATGACCCCCGGATAGTGGTCTATTCGTGGTCCCCTACGGATGCACTGCGGTTTAACTACAGTTGTCGACGGATAAACCAAGGGTTATTAAGGATAGGGGTTAGTTGACAACGGGGAGCGCTACGGGTCGCTACGGATCGCTAAGGATTATTACAGTTTTGTACGGAATGTCATGTGTCACAGCGTATGCACTACGGATAACAACGGTTCGCTACAGTTATAGTAGTGATTGCAACGGATTAGTACGGTCTAGAACGTGCCACGATCAGCTACCCGTAGTAAACCCCGGCGCTCGTGAGCTTGTTCATTCCACTTTGCAGCTGCTGTAGACAGACTACTACTACTACTACAAAATGCCACATGCACCCAAGCGTCCAGCCAAGGTGGCACAGTCCCAGTACCCAGAGAGTGATGTTGGGGAGTTGGGTGTACCCCCTCCTCCTGTACAAGAGGCAGAGAAGGAAGAGGAGAAAAAGAAGAGAGTCAAGCAACAGCCCCTTCATCTCACTTCAGAGCAGTTTGATGATGTCATCCAGTGGTTCCGGGAGCATGAGTTTGTCTACGACAAGGTCCACGCTGACTACAAGCTGGCTGAGAGGAAGACCGCCCTCTGGAGAAACAAGGCTCAAGAGCTGGGCATCTGCAACGGTAAGTAAAAACAACTTTTTCAGTTTTGTTCTATTTATTTATTTATTTTAAAAAAAAATGGGGGGGGGGGGGGGGGGGGGGGTATTTTTTTTATTTTTTTTATGGGGGGATTTCCACACACACCATTTCTTGTAGAAATATTTTTACATGGAAAGGGGTAAGGGGATTTCAATATTTAAATATGCAAATCTGATACAGTTATAATGTTCACTAAAAATATTTTCTTTTTTTTATAATTTTCCGAACCCAGTACGGCAAGCTGACCAAACGGCCATCGGAATCGGGGAGGGCGTTTGTCCAACAGGGACAAGTGGATTCTGGAGAAGTTCTCCTTCATCTCAAAACATGGTGCCCAGTCGGGGTGGAGTTCATGTAAGTTATCGTTTTTCTTATTGTTCCTGGGCTTGGGTTTTTAAAAATTCCAAATGAAAGGCGAGGGAATTTAGAAGCTATTTTCTTTGTAAAATTTGGGTGGGTTTTGTGGGTATTTGGTTAGCCTATGAGTTACAATTTTAGGTTTTATTTGGTACTTTGCCTTTGAAATGTGCTTTGCCTTTGAAATGCTATGCATTTTTATGATATGGCCTCTTTCTTCTGCTGCCAGCTGATGTCCAAAATCTGGGAGAAACATCCAGATCGGCTAGCAGACTCCCAGGACAGTAACGAGGAGGAGGAAGAGGGAGTAGACAAATCTTGAGCCTCATCACCCGCCATGTTTGCCGCTAGTGGGGAGACAGCCACTTCAGCCGCCGCCAAGAACGACTCCAAGAGGAAGAGGAAGTCCAGCAGAGAGGACATCATCACCTTCCTCCAGCGCTAGGACGAGTGCATTCAGCAGTCCAGTCAGATGTAGGAGAAGCTGTCCATGCACATATCAGTGCCCACGGACCCCAGAGTAGCAGAGCGGCACCAGTGGGCACAGTGGTTTGGTGCTGCAATTCCAGAGATTGACGACGCCCTGTGGCCCGAGTTCCAGGCGGAGTCTCTACACTTCGTGAACACCTTCAAGCAGGAGCTTCGGGATTACGAGGCAGCCAAACATCTCCAGAGTTTTAGCTACTCCTCCTGTCCGGATGGCTATTTACCAGCATGGCAACAGCAATACCAGCCATACAAGCCGTACCAGCCTCGTCCTAGTAGCATGTATCCTCCTCCATCTGCTGTCCAGGGCAGATCGCGTTCAGCACCAGTTTCAGCGTCAGCAACATCGACAACACTAGCAAAAGCCACCCAGGTTAGTGTCACTTCTGTTGTTTTTGGCACTGCTGGCCCTACATAGGTACAGATTGTAGTGCTGGTGGTGTTTCTGGAGGTCACATGGATTCCTTCAGCCCTGGACGCCGACAGTGTTGATGGCGGGGTATGAACACTTACATTATTAGTACAATGAACCAGTTAATCATTGACATTTTGGTGCTTTAACGTAACTTTAATTTTGCATTTTATGTTGTTCATATTTTAATGTTGGTGTTCTATTTTCAGATTACTGTGAAAACAAAGACTTGTGTAAAGACTCAAACATGGAACAAAGTTTCAATAATAAAATACAAATGCACTGTCTGGCAGGGTAGTGTCACATCCGATGGGTATGGGAGACAGACAATTGTGTGGCCTTCTTCCCCAAGAGTAAAAGTTGAGAGGGCCCATCAGCTGGCCTACATGGCACAGAATAAATTACTTCCCACAGACATGGCTGTGTACTATTGGATTTCTGAAATAAGCCATTTGTGTCATGTTCGCTGTTGCGTAAATGCAAGTCACCTGGTTTTGGAATCCAGGGTTGCTAATAATAGTAGAAAAGAATGTCAACTGCAAGGCTTTTGTAACCAACAGCATGCACCACACTGTCTTCTGCGAGACGAACTGCTTTTAAAATCAATGTTTTCTTTTACTGTTTAATTTTATTTGTCTGAAATTTGTTTATGTTTTGCGTACTTATGCTCGGCTTTTTTGTGTTTGGTGCTTTGTTGCAGCATAATGCCTTTCTGATATGTTTGTTGTTCCTGCTGAATCTCATACAGTGCATACAGAGATTTTCTAGTTTGACATCTTTTTCTTTTATACTCAATGGATTTCGTTTTAAGCCACTGCCCAAATTTGTACTCTTGCAGGTGAGAATCTGCAACCCATACGCTGTGACAGCTGTATTACAGATTCAGCGGGCCCGTTGTTGATGCTGTGTACTGCGCTGTGAGGTCTGCCGGCAAAAGTTCTAGAGAATGTTGTGTGTCTCGGTAAAGAATGTCTTAGGGATCTGTTTACTACCTCACACTTTTGTGTATTCGTGTTGAATTTGGTGTGTTGCAGTATCTTTGGGCCTAGGCGGTAGTCGACACATGCTCTTAAAGTGTTATCGTTTTTTTCTGTAGTATCAATTTGAAAGTTATTATTTAGGAAACAACTCTTAGAGTTGTGTGTAATATTTCTAGACATGTGAGTATCTTTTACACTTGTTGTGTAACCCCTGATAGCAGGCCACAATGGCCTCGCGAGTGTAGGATATTGCAGCATGAATTTAGAAATATTTCCCGCATGCATTTTAAAGGCTTGATCATATTCAGCCTGACATCTCATGGCAATGTCATTGGAAAACCTAGATTGTAATTTAACTCTCTCTCTGTTTTTGTTCTACCGGGCATCATTGTTTCTACTGAATTAGAATGTTTGACAAATTTTCTTTGGTTTTCAGAAAGATGCCTGGTGTCGAGAAGAAAATGCGGTTCGGAGTTGGTGACATTTTCCTGATACAGTTCAGTGGCACCTTTGAAACCCTTTGTGTTCAGATCTGTTGTCAGGTATTGTAGTTCTAAATTGTTCTCACTTTTAATTTGTAGTAAACAATCTTTAGCCCATTCCTTTTCATTTCCTATCGACATTGCCATGGGAATGTCACACGAACATGACATATTTTCCGCACATTTTTGCAAATTATTTATACTGTGACGGTTTGAACATAATTTGTTTTTTGTGGAAATTGCTATAATCTTTTTGTCTTTTGTAGTGTGTTCTACATCAGTATATACCACTTGCGTGGCAGGTTGGAACGGTGTTTTGCCTATGCCAGAATATAGGGCATTGTTATACATGCCGTCACATTGAATGTTGATAATGTTGGATTGTGTACCTCTGACTGTATTAATTACTTTAAGTTCCTCCCGTTTGGCATACATGTCTTCTTGATTTACTTTGTGATTGTGTCAGCTACTTTATTGCTATTTTTCTGACAGCCCTTATGTGAAGATGGTGGAATATTTAAGCAGGTACACAGCAACCGAAAATTGGTCGTACTTATTGGCATTTTTGTGAGGCCTACTTGTATTGTGACATTAGGTTGTGCTTGTCGTCTGCCCCTACCTATCCGTGTGTGTGTCTGTGTTTTTGTGTACAGATTAAATGTTGGTGACTTGTACATGCATGATGTGCAGTGGACTTGCTGACGGGTGCAGACATATCTTTGCTCTTCTGCGGCAAATTTGAATTCTAGTCGACCTGAATTGCAGTTGGGAATGGCATGGGCATATTCTCTCCAAACCCTGTTCATCATGTCCTCCAGCTTGCCCATGTGAATCAGCCTGTAGGAGTCTGCCTCAGGCCTGTTAATCAAAGGTACCCTCATTTAACTTCAGTGTAAGTAACCACTGTTACTGTATTCCCTACACTTTTATGCATTTATTCTCATGTAGTTTTTCATGAAGATTATCTCCCCTTACACTGTAGTGTGTATTTTGTATAGTGCAACATTCCTACTCTTTGATGTTTTATCATAGTTTGATACTTGCAGATGTAAAGTTCATGCAGACACTTATCTATTTAATGTGAAATTGGTGATGTTAAGACCGAAAAACCTCAGCAATTTATTCTTAGGCCAGATAACGTGGTCTTTGTAATAATTTTAGTGAATATTTGGTGAAAATAGCCCTCAAAGGGTTTTAATATGCTACATGTATGTTTAGTGAGTGATTTTATTTTCTGTAATCAATGTGTCATGCAGTGGTAATTGTTTACCTTGCACCAGCCGGAGCCACAGAACACGGTTCCAGCTGTGTTGGGGTATTCCGCAGTTCACGCAAAAGCCGGCAGGAATCCGAAGCCTGAACTTGTGTCACCTGTACACCATGAGCACTGGTATGTAAGACCCTTTCAGTCATTGACTTTGTAAGTCTGACTGTCTCTCTCACTTTTGATGTGGTCCACCCCCTTGTGACTGGCCTTCTGTTCTTGTGGTATGAAACATGTCCTTTCTTGAAACCAAATTGCAATGATTTTTTCACTGCTGGCATTGTAATAAATGTGTAATGGTTTGCTTAAAACTATGATGATTGTCAGTCTGAGTTCAGAAATTAAATGACAAACTTTGCTGGTGCATGGATAGTAATATTAAATGAAGGCAATTTATTTCCATGCGTTGATACATGCAAACACATTTGTTACCCCCAAATTAGCCAGATTTCGTAATGTCGACACATTCTCCCTGTGTATATTGTAAACTTTGCCACAATGGACATTAGTCTTTCAGTGCTTCCAATGATTAATTAAGTACTAGTTACAGCTGCCTCATCAGTGGTTTGGTCACTAATTGGGTGCGACTTTGATGTTATGAGGATTATTTTCCTGATATCTGTGGTTCACTCAGTACATAGCATCTCCATGTAAAGTTCTTCTAGTGTGGGGTATTCTGAATTGCTCAGTTTGGAGTATGTACCCTGTACAGTATACAAACACACATGGGTGTTATATTATTCAGCTATGCTACATACCAGGCAAGGATAAAATATGATGTAGCTCATTCCCATGTATATTTATTATGCTGTAGATCCATTTTGGTAGGTACTATTGAAGACGCTGCTCTGTAGTTCCACTTACTCTGCTGGCAGTATCATTTCATACTGGGGTATACAAGAAAATAACCTAAAAAAATATGTGATTGGACACCTTTTGAAATTTAAACTTTTTCAGTATAAGTTGTAATGTACCAATCATGTGATTGTCAGGTCAGAGTTCGAAGTGCACCGTCAAATGTTTAAGGAGTAAGCCGTAACTATGGCCGTGATTGGTGGATATATGTGACATTGGTTATTTGTGCAAATAATATGACAAATGCCCCATCAGTTCCACATGTTTTTTTTACCTGAACAATTATTACACTAGTGACATTTTGGACTTGTCAATAACTGGGGTGGCGATAAAAATTTCTACTAGCATTTTGTGCGGACCAGACGATGGGTACTGTAAACTTCCTGCAAGTGCTGAAAACGATACGTGACAGTAGAGTTTCTTGGAATAATTATCAATAGGAGATACCACACTGTCAGTATGTATACTGGCCCGGTGGTTTAAAACGTTGCTTCTGTTAGTTTTATTAAGAATTGTTACTATGGTCGTCAATAGGAATTTATTTGGTCTAATAGAACCAACAGGCACGAACATATCTCGGTTACTGGGTGTCAAACAAAAGCATCATTACACAATGGGTCTGGACGTAGCCCAGTGGTAAAGCGCTCTCTCGATGCGCGGTCGGTCTAGGATCGATCCCCGTCGGTGGGCCCATTGGGCTATTTCTCGTTCCAGCCAGTGTACCACGACTGGTATATCAAAGGCCGTGGTATGTACTACCCTGTATGTAGGATGGTGCATATAAAAGACCCCTTGCTGATAATCGAAAAGAATAGCCCATGAAGTGGCGACAGCGGGTTTCCTTTCTCAATATCTGTGTGGTCCTTAACCATATGTCTGACGCCATATAACCGTAAGTAAAATGTGTTGTGTGCGTTGTTAAATAAAACATCCGTTTTTTTCATTACACATAAACGAATTGTTTTTGTTTAACGACACTACGAGAGCACATTGATTTATTAATCATCGCCTATTTGTTGTTAAACATTTAGTCATTTTAACGTCTAGTTTTAGAGAGGAAACCCGCTACATTTTTTTTTATTAGTAGCAAGGGATCTTTTATATGCACCATCCTGTAACAGGCAGGATAACACATACCACGGCCTTTGATATACATGTTGTGGTGCAACAGATCCTAGACCGACTGCTTTAACACTGGGTTACGTCCCGCCATAGGCTTATAAGCTGCCATTCCTGTAGAGGCAGGCCGATGTTTGTCCCTACTTACTTTCGTGATTATATCCAATTAAGGTTGAAGTACGCTCTCCTGGACACATACCTCTACTATCTGAGCTGTCTGTCCGGGAGAATGGGTTACTGGTTAGTGAAAGAGAAGTCGGTATAGTGGTCAAACTTGCTCTGGGTGGGAGCTGGTACCGTGATACGAAGCGTGTACCTACCAGTCTTATGTCCAATGGCTTAGCTACTACACCACAGAGGCCGGTTACGGTTATATGGTGTAGCATATTAAACAAGCAGTCTTTTAATTCAGATTCAGTACTACCTTCCCGGAATTTTGGCATTGTAACGAGTTAACAGTAAAATGAGGGTATCGTAAAACACATTGTTTATACTGAATGAACAGTCTATGAATGTGAAAACAAAAATAATATTTTCTAAAAATTCTCGAAAGCTTTTATCTTGCTAATTATTTTCATTTCACTTAAAGGTAAGTTGGCTTTTTGTAGTTAAATGTACCATAGTTCGCTGCTTTTACAGTTACTTGTGACATTACAATGCAACTACAAATGAAACCATTACGCAAATCTTTGCATAAATTAATTTGTGAATATCAAAATTTTAACGTGTGTCAAAAATTATGAGTTGAAAATATCTATACTACTAATGTGACGTCACGTAATAAGGTTTACTGATAGCTTCTTCAATTTTGTTTTCTTCTGGTAGTACATTGAGTTATTTGATTGTACTGCTTTACAGTATGTTATTCAAGGTATAATGTTTATATTTTAAAACAATAATTAATTAAAGCATTTGGCGAGAATCCGCCGTTCTGCATCTCTAATGGAGATCCTAAAACATTTCACATAATTTTAAAGCTACAATATTGGACATATTAATTAATTATTAATAACTAATCGTATTGAATAGATCATCCAAGTTTATTTTCTTTCAGTATCAGGCCATTAAGAAAAAAGCTACTTTCACTTTCAAGCAAACTTAATTTTCACGGAATTACAATTGTATTTCCATTGTATCTAGTGAGTACTGAATGTATACGTTGTGCTGAATCACACATACAACACTTAGTTATGGGATTAAACACAACCATCTGGATTTAATCCTTCGAATGTTCGATTCCAACAACAGATTATACTGTGTGTTTGTTTTCGTTACGGGAGACTACATAAAAGGTGTATAGGACGACATATATATACCTTTGTAGATACGAGCACAGCCAACGTTATGCACTATTCAGATGGCTTCTTTTTTTCATCTCTGGCACAAGGGCGGATCCAGCAAATATTTTTGAGAGGGTACCAAGGTCAAAATGGCATATGAACACACTAATAAAATTTTGGCATTCGAGAAATGAAAATTGTAAACGAAGAGTTAAAAGGGGCATTGAATGTTTCTAAGGTAACAGGTCCCTCTGAACTCCCATAGATCCGACCATGCTATACTACAAATGGTGCCCAAACATCGCTGTCAGGACTCCGATGACAACTTAAGCAAGTTGGAATGACTGTTCACTAGGCTCACTGACATGAAATGACGTTGGATCATGTTGTACCTCCTAATAAAGACCCCCAAGGCAAGGGAGGATACTAAGATCTTATTTCAGTATGATGTTTTTTTCCTTGAAACTCCTGCAGTACAGTGAGAGACAGTGTGATGACTACGTATTTAATATATTTCGATGATTCCGACAATGGATACGAAGTGTAATAAATGTATGGTAAATGCCCGTGGTAATAATTATATGGTAAATGTCTCTGGTAATAAATGTGTGGTAAATGTCTCTGGTAATAAATGTGTGGTGAATGTCTCTGGTAATAAATGTGTGGTAAATACCTGTGGTAATAAATGTGTGATAAATACCTCTTTTAATAACTGTGTGGTAAATGCCTCTAGTAATAACTGTGTGGTAAATGTCTCTAGTAATAACTGTGTGGTAAATGTCTCTGATAATAAATGTGTGGTAAATGTCTCTGGTAATAAATGTGTGGTGAATGTCTCTCGTAATAAATGTGTGGTAAATACATCTAGTAATAACTGTGTGGTAAATGCCTCTAGTCATAACTGTGTGGTAAATGCCTCTAGTAATAACTTTGTGGTATATGTCTCTAGTGATAATTGTGTGGTAAATGTCTCTAGTAATAACTGTGTGGTAAATGTCTCTGGTAATAACTGTGTGGTAAATATCTCTGGTAATAAATGTGTGGTAAATACCTGTGGTAATAAATGTGTGATAAATACCTCTTTTAATAACTGTGTGGTAAATGCCTCTAGTAATAACTGTGTGGTAAATGTCTCTAGTAATAACTGTGTGGTAAATGTCTCTGATAATAAATGTGTGGTAAATGTCTCTGGTAATAAATGTGTGGTGAATGTCTCTCGTAATAAATGTGTGGTAAATACATCTAGTAATAACTGTGTGGTAAATGCCTCTAGTCATAACTGTGTTGTAAATGCCTCTAGTAATAACTTTGTGGTATATGTCTCTAGTGATAATTGTGTGGTAAATGTCTCTAGTAATAACTGTGTGGTAAATGTCTCTGGTAATAATTGTGTGGTAAATGTCTCTGATAATAACTGTGTGGTAAATGTCTCTGGTAATAACTGTGTGGTAAATGTCTCTGGTAATAACTGTGTGGTAAATGTTTCTGGTAATAACTGTGTGGTAAATGTCTCTGATAATAACTGTGTGGTAAATGTCTCTCGTAATAAATGTGTGGTAAATGTCTCTGATAATAAATGTGTGGTAAATGCCTCTGGTAATAATTGTGTGGTAAATGTGTCTGATAATAATTGTGTGGTAAATGTATGGTAATAAATGTGTGGTAAATGCCTCTGGTAATAATTGTGTGGTAAATGTATGGTAATAAATGTGTGGTAAATGCCTCTGGTAATAATTGTGTGGTAAATGCCTCTGGTAATAATTGTGTGGTAAATGTCTCTGGTAATAACTGTGTGGTAAATGTCTCTGGTAATAACTGTGTGGTAAATGTTTCTGGTAATAACTGTGTGGTAAATGTCTCTGGTAATAACTGTGTGGTAAATGTCTCTCGTAATAAATGTGTGGTAAATGTCTCTGATAATAAATGTGTGGTAAATGCCTCTGGTAATAATTGTGTGGTAAATGTGTCTGATAATAATTGTGTGGTAAATGTATGGTAATAAATGTGTGGTAAATGCCTCTGGTAATAATTGTGTGGTAAATGTATGGTAATAAATGTGTGGTAAATGCCTCTGGTAATAATTGTGTGGTAAATGCCTCTGGTAATAATTGTGTGGTAAATGTATGGTAATAAATGTGTGGTAAATGCCTTTGGTAATAAATGTGTGGTAAATGTCTCTGGTAATAAATGTGTGGTAAATGTCTTTGGTAATAATTGTGTTGTAAATGCCTTTGGTAATAATTGTGTGGTAAATGCCCGTGGTAATAAAATCAATGTGTTGTAAATACCTGTGGTAATGAGTATGTGGTAAATTCTCCTGGTGGTAACTGTTTGGACAAGTTCACGTGGATCAGGAAATATACACAGCAGGCCATGACGTAGCAAAAACACATGGGTGAGTATTACTAGGTTTTACCTTTTGTAGTATTTTCATTTAAATAAAACCAAATATAACTGATATTGTTTTTGGACAATGTTTTTGTTTGTGTATTTACATTTAGATATTAACCAAATATATCTAGTTTTTTTTTACTTAAACGTCCTTTAAGTGAAACAAAATAGTAGTTGTGGTTTCGATTACCCGACCGTCCCTAGAAATATCGTACGACTCTAACGTTTTAAAATAATATATATATATATATATATATATATATATATATATATATATATATATATATATATATATATATATATGTATGTATGTATGTTGACATTTATCACAGCCGTGGTTTGAAGTTCCAGAAAATACCGAAACAGAAAGTAGAAATTTATACGTAGAATATGTTCGTAGACTAGTTACAGTAGTACAGTTACATACTCTGAAAGCCAATTCAACGTAACGGAATACAGCAAAGAATGGGTGTGAGGAAAAGTTGAAAACATTGAACGGAATATTATCGGTGCACACATGGAAACATGCTGATTCATGTGATAGTCCGTTGTCTTTGTGTGTATTATAATGTGTTTTTGTTTGAACTGAACATTATTGTTCTATGTCAAACTAAACCTTTTTATTTAAAGTCCGTTTGTTTTTAAAAATTATTTTGTTTTATATTTACAAAGATACATATGTATTAATCTTATTGTCAAATGTAACATCATATATTAATTAAAAAAAATATTATATTAAATGTAATTAAACTTGAAAAAAACCTTTCTCTCTTGCTATCTTAATATAAAATATTTCAGCCGTTAAAAAATGTTTACACAATGCCTACCTACCATAATTAATTTGCCTGAACAAAAATCAACCCACCTACCTCCCATACTTTTTCTGGCTTATGTAATGGGAACCACACGTCATTCTGTTTGGTTTTAATATCATCTGAATTTTAATTAAAAAAAAGAAAAAAGAAGTCTTCTTTGAATAAGCATAACTACAACAGTATAATACATGTATGTTAAAGAAACTGCCTCCTAGTAAATATGACTGTCTAATAATACATGGTAATAATACATAAGTACATGGAAATGTCCAATGTATGCCAGGTTTTTTCTCTCAATACGTTGTGTAATCAGCGAGAAAATCAGTGCAGTTGATAAATACCATGCCTGAGACATACACCGTTAAATGTGGGGCGAAACTAACATTGTTAAGTTAATCAACACGTATACACTCTATAGAAAACACCAGTCAAATTCGTAGTTGCAAAATTACTGACTAAATTTCAGGAGTTATGCATAATAACTCGACATTTTCAGGCATTATAATAATATCCGTAATATCCGAATGAATCATGCTCGCCACGTATTACCTGAAAAGGTACCTGATTTACGCATTCACGTGGTTATATCATACATAAATTAAAAGTACAAAAGCCTTAATTATATAATATCCGTATTCCCCATTGGCTTAATTTCAAAATTGTCCTAAGTAATTTCTGTCCCGGATTGGGCCCCTGGCATCCAGAGACCGAACCCGGGGTGGACATGCTCGAAACCTTAGTGATATAGGAGCATGGAAAAGTCTTCACTCACTCACTCACTCACTCACTCACAAAAGCCTTATCAAAGAATTACAAAACTGTATTTGATCAATACAATAGTAATAATAATAATAATAATAATATTATTATTATTGATAATAATATTGATAATAATAATGATGAT
>NC_054702.1:10891408-10962158 GCF_016097555.1 Gigantopelta aegis | reverse complement strand
TACATTGTTCTTTTGAATGACGATTTAATGTATTGCTAAAATACTGAAAATCATTAAATCCTTAAAGAAAATATATTTTTTTCCAACTTCTTAACTATTTGTACAATATTTTGCCACATGATTAGCTATTACGCCTTCAGCACTTAATACAAATACAAACTTATCATGAGCAGACATATTATTGAAATATGACTTGAAAATGCTGGGTTGTCGAGTTCCGGTTCGAAAGTTTATATTAGACAGTAATACACCAAGACATAAAAAAGTTCTATTTCCATTTTAAAACCCCCTCAACAATCCCCCAAAACAAACAAAACCAAACACACTGAGTGTTACGGACGCTAAGACAAAATGCCATGCAATGAATTGATGCCTGATAACCAAATATCTTTAATGATTCGTGTTTTCTTGAAGTAATATGGATGCAAATGCAAAAGTTAAATTATATTAAACAAATTCTGTCCGATTGATATATCAGCTTGTTCTCTTTCACAAGCTAAATATTGCTCTAGTGGGAAACGCACGCCTTTCAGATTTAGTACATCCTTTAGCTCCATCCACGTGAAGTGCTCAAATGAACCCAGGTATACGTTTTGTGCCAACTGATCGAGACCGCGGCAGTTCCGGAAATGGTTTTCAACCGTGAAGTGATCCTTATATCCTTCGGGGTTCCCTGGGTTCCTGGATATCTTATACAGACCAGCAAATGATAATTTGATGTTCACCTTGATGTTCTGGGCATTCATACTCTTAACAAATTGTGTTATTATGTCTGAGCATGTTGCACAGGGGCTGTAATTTTGAAATACCCGGATGACAATGTATCGCAATTTTGATCTTAATACGAACTGTTCCCATGACTGAACCATGTAGTACTCTGCATGTTTTGAAAGAGCGCCGTGGCTATGGAACCAACGAACTCCTGCTCCAAATATACAACAAACTGCTACACAAAAACCTGGTCTCTTCATAGAATCAAGACCTGATGCATAGAAAATACGATACATAAGGGAGCTAAATTCGAAGCTAAACGGTACATAACTGTTCAACCTCTGTACCGTTATTCCTGGCGCTTCCATCGTCAGTAATTTGGTATAATAACGGATTGTTGTTTTAAATAATACACAGGTCTCCTGTGTGTGTACACAGCTTCTAGTACACAGTTATCTAGATTACACGAAATATAACAAAGGCAATTTAGAAGTAGTCCGTGTAGGTAATGACAGTCGTCCTTGTTGAAATATTGCTTGAAAATATGTAGTCCACAATAATGTTTTTAATATGAAAGTGCCTGAAACAAAAAAAAAGATGTTTAACTGTGCGACTTTACGAATCACCTTATAAGTTATATATACTGATTAAAAAAAGAAAGAAAAAAAAGAAAAGAAAATGGATCACACAAACATCAACAAAAACCTCATTAATAACCGTGTTAGTCACGTGACTGAAATTTGGTCTACAATACCATGTATTGCCTTATCTATATATTTTAGTATACAATACAATACAATTGCGCGCGTGTGTGTGTGTGTGTGTGTGTGTGTGTGTGTGTTTGTTTGTATATATGACCACTTTCTTCATACATTTCCCAGACTGACTTATGATGTAGGCACCATAATGAACACCTATTGGTTACTGGCCGTTTGTTATTTGTGTTTAAAATATCCGAATTGTTTATATTATCTCTTTTTAAAACAAAAACGTAATATAGAAGTTTTAAAGAAATTAATATTTATTTATATAATTTACTAGCATACATCTCTTTGTGGAATGTTGTATTTATGAAATTTGTATTTATTTCTGGAAAATTTAATTTATTTGTGTTACATTTTGTACTTACTTCAGTAAAATGCTGCATTAATTATTTTTGTAATATGTATCTCCATAATTAAACTACGAGATTAATGCACTTAGTAGATTTGTGAAGAATATATATATATATATATATATATATATATATATATATATATATATATATATATAATAATAATAATGATAATAATAATAATAATAACCACAACTCCCTGTGCAGTAAAATGTGGACTGCTATTAATTTCAAGCACTGAGTAATATTTTAACCGTTGAACGAAGTATTAACTATCCAGTTCGAGAAAATATACTACTCAAAATAACGTACATACATTAAAGTGGAATAATGTGGTACATTTCACATAAGATTAAATATTCATGGCCTAAAGTTCTTAATTTCGGTTTTGTTTTCAAAGAACTAGTTCTGCATTCAAGGCTACAGAATAAAGTTTTTCTGTAATACCCCGAGTGAGAATATTTATAATACAGAATTAAACACACAAAAGCAACTACTACATGTAGAAAAAAACCAAACAAAGAAACAAACTCAAACAAAACACCCCAACTACCCCACAAAACCCCTCCACAAACCCTCCCCCAAAATTAAATAAATAAATAATTTTTTTTTATAAAAATCCACAACAAAGAACTACAAACAAAAGGAAAATGACAACGAACAACCCAAAACGTAAACAATATCAACAAACAAAATCATATGTATATATAAAAGTATGTATGTTTACACTGCTATTAATTAAAAATAGTAAGTAATATACTTACTTTACTTTGCATTAGCGGTGTCAAAACGAAGCACACAACCTTAACATATTCATGATATACCAAAAATGTAAATTTAGCGCTTGTCCGAGAATCGTTATAAGATTATTTAATCATGAAGTCTAACCCTGAACAGAAATACGTAATTTTGTAACGCTGTTGGACAACTAGATGTCTCGGTCTTTCCGCACTGCATGTTTTCGAATGACACTATCCCATTTCTAGTGTGAGGCTTCCCGGAATTGCGACACCCATTCAGTTAAGTTAACAGCAGAGCTCTCATTGTACCTTAACCCTGTTAGGTCACATGGGCCGAATGAATGAATGTTTAACGGCATACAAACACGAGCATACATCGGCTACTGGGAAGAAGAAGGAAATGTTTTATTTAACGACGCAGTCAACACATTTTATTTACGGTTATATGGCGTCAGACATATGGTTAAGGACCACACAGATATTGAGGGAGGAAACCCGCTTTCGCCACTTCATGGGCTACTCTTTTCGATTAGCAGCAATGATCTTGTATATGCACCATCCCACAGACAGGATAGTACATACCATGGCCTTTGTTACACCAGTTGTGGAGCACTGGCTGGAACGCAAAATAGCCCAATGGGCCCACCGACAGAGATCGATCCTAGATCGACCGCGCAGCATGCGAGCGCTGTACCACTGAGCTATGTCCCTCCCCCGCACTGATGTAAAATACTGTTATCCGTTTCCAACAATTTCAACCAATATTTAATAATATATATATTTCTATTTATGTGTATTTAGTGGTAATCATCCTAATTCACTGTATATCATCATATTAGACGTACTTCTTTTCACACCTAATATTCATTTACACCCTTGCATATGTAGTTTCCACGTTGTTAGCAGTGTTGAATCCCCACATTTCACAACCGTAACTTAAGGTACTGCATACATAGATATGTGTCAAACAATAATAATGTTTTTGTATTTAAAAATAATCATTTCAATTCATAAAGCAGCCATAGGTGGGGTTTTTCACCTTGATTCGCTATTACCTTTTGAGCAACATTAAATTTACCGTTATAATAAAAACTAACACATAGATAGCTAAACGAATCAGCAACTTCTAAATTTCCACCATTATAAATCCACTTTTTGTTTTGTTTTTAAGTTACCCCCTTTTCTAAATACAACTATTTTTGTCTTGTTAATATTAATATTCAAATTCCACCAAGTACAGTACTCATATAGATTATTTATCACAGTCTGTAAATCAGAACCATTTTCTGAAAAACATTACGGTGTCATCAGCATACATTAATAAACAAAGATGGATCATGCCAGTTCACATGTTTGGTCGACAGTACTGAATAATGCCATTTCCATGTTGTTGACAAACATGGAGAATCGTAGTGGCGATAATGCTTCACCTTGAATTAAACCTGATTTACACAAAAAATATGAAAACCAAAAAGGTGAGTACCTCAGAAACTAGAGTCAGCTGAAATATTGGTGGACTATTGTAAATGGTTAAATAACAATATGTTTTGAACATTCTAATGTTTTTGGTCGCTTTGTTGTTTGTAATAGTTGAAAGTCACATACTTTAAGAACCGATTATTAAACATCGCACCAAATACAAATGCAACAATAGCAAGCTAATAAGTGAGGCCAAGCAAAATAATAGTTGTGGTTCCGATTACCCGACCGTCCCACGAAAAACCGTGCGACCCTAACGTTTAAAAAAAATCACCAAAACGCCCTAAACAAACACACAAAAAACCAAACAAAAAATCTAACTTGATATCACGAACAAGCGAATTTCTTTTGTTTAACTTTTACACATTATTCAACTGAAAATTAACTTGCGTTCGGTATGCTCTCTTGTTACATATATCTTAATATAAAATATTTTTTGTCTTTTAAAACCGTGTTTATACAATACCTACCTAGCCTAAATAATTTTCTTCAAAAACAACAACAATAAAACAAAAGAGAAGAATATTTGAGCCTACCTGTCTATCATAATGTTTGTGGCTTATATAATCGGAACCACACACAGTATTCCGTTTGGCCTGAAACAAAAAAAGAAAAAAAGAAAAGAAAAACCTCTAAACAACAAAGAAAAAACAACAAACGACATAATAATTAAATATAATATTATTAGTAATAAAACAAACTCACAAGAAAACTATATAGATTATTCTAATATAAAGGTAAGTCATGTAGTCATATACATTATTTCGTTAGTAACACATACACGCAGACACATATTTGATAATTTTAAAAGTAAAGCAGATAGATAGATAGAGAGAGAGAGAGAGAGAGAGAGAGAGAGAGAGAGAGAGAGAGAGAGAGAGAGAGAGAGAGAGAGAGAGAGAGAGACGAACGGAGTGGGAAAGGATATTAATTATACATCTGTTGGTTTTCATAAATAACATACAAATTCTAAATACTTTTAATCACTACTCAAATATTCCTAGCATTATGTATTTCATCCTAACAATATATATAAATTATAGCAAATAGTACACAATTTATAGCTAAAATATCACTGTATACGGACGTAAAATAATTAACCAATTTTTTTTATATAGACAGCGACCAAGGCAGAAAAATGTCTCTAAAATGCCAAACGTACTGAGGAATGTCAAAAATTTGGTAAGTGTGACATATTCTTAGGGGAAACCCGCTACTTATTCCATTAGTAGAAAGGCATCTGTTATATGCACATTCCCACAGGCAGAACGGAACATACCAAGTCCTTTATTTTACCAGTCGTGGGACATTGGTAATGGTTTGACACAAAGTCTTAGAGGAAAATTACTACATTTTCACATTATCAGCAAGGGATCTTTCCCACATTCAGGACAGCACCTACTACGGCCTTTGATATACCAGTGGTAAGAACCTGAACTTTAAACAAAGATACCATATTAACACAGCGTACCTTTTACCGGAATGTAAATGAAGTAACAGAAGTTGCAAGTTGGTAATGTAGGTTCTTGTATTTTACTTTCGAGCTTATAAGCTCTTAGGTGAACAATAGAGTTGGCATTGTGACTGAGACCTCGAGGGTCTCCCCTTAGGTTCCACCTTCCCAGTCTATCACTAGGTCTCTATATATAGTATCATGTGTGGAAAAACTAATATTTATAAGATAGATATGATTGTTGACTCGTAATGGAATTTAGTCTTTAGCTGATAAGCTGGTGACAACAATTAAAAGCCATAGTGGTCTCAACTGCTGTAATGTAGTTTCACACCAATTGGACTGATTGCTATCCCTTAATTAACTAATGCTTAAGTTGTTGTGTAAATGCAGGTGACACAATAACAATTAATTGAATCATATATACACAGCTAACTATATATAATTTTTATTTTAATATAGTTGTAAATGTTCCACTATGATAATATAATGAACTGGTGCAAGATGACCAATGTATCTTCAATGATACCGATTGTTTTATAAT
Organism: Gigantopelta aegis; assembly: GCF_016097555.1. Taxonomy (NCBI): domain Eukaryota; kingdom Metazoa; phylum Mollusca; class Gastropoda; order Neomphalida; family Peltospiridae; genus Gigantopelta; species Gigantopelta aegis. The sequence goes on along the minus strand of NC_054702.1, from coordinate 10,956,117 downwards.
AAAAACAACGCTGCAATACAATGCGCTATATTATACTGAACTCCACTGAAAACGCAACAGCCAATGTTCAGTTGTTATTGCTATAGCATGTGTGAAGTTGCTAATAAACGTAAAAATAATCCTAATATACAAATGTGTGGATTATTTATTGAATAGCAATTCGCTATTAATGCATTAATGAGATTCTTTCTGATTGACATATCAGCTTGTTTTCGTTTACAAGCTGAAACTTGCTCTATTAAGAAATCCACGCCTTTCAGATTTAGTACGTCCTTTAGCGCGATCCATGTGAAGTGCTGACATGAATCCAGTTCCACGTATTGTGCCAACTGACCGAGGCCGCGGCAGTTCCTAAAATGGTTTTCAACTGTGAAGTGATCCTTATGTCTTTCGGGGTTCCATGGGTTCCTGCATATCTTATACAGCCCAGCAAATGACAATTTGATAGACACCTTGATGTTCTGGGCAGCCATTCTCTTGACAAATTGTGTTATTATGTCCGAGCATTTTGCACAGGGGCTGTAATTTTGAAATACTCGGATGACAATTTGTCGCCATTTTGATGTAAATACGAACTGTTCCCATGATTGAACCATGTAGTACTCTGCATGTTTTAAACGTGAGCCGTTGCTATGGAACCATCGGGCTCCTGCTCCTTCGATATAACACACTGCTACACAAAATCCTGGCCTGGGCATTGAATCAAGACCAGATATATAGAAAATATGATACATAAGGGAGCTAAACTCGAAACTAAACGGTACATAACTGTTCAACCTCTGTACCGTTATTTCTGGCGCTTCCATCGTCAGTAATTTGGTATAATAACGGATTGTTCTTTTAAATACTACACAGGTCTCCTTTATGGGTACACAGGTTCCAGTACACAGTTCTCTAGATTACACGAAATATAACAAAGGCGATTTAGAAGTAGTCCGTGTAGGTAATGATAGACGTCCTCGTCGAAATATTGCTTGAAGATATGTAGGTCCACAATAATGTTTTTAATATGAAAGTGCCTGAAACAAAAGAAAGATGTTTAACTCCGTGTAACTTTACGAATCACCTTATAAGTTATATGTACTGATTCAAAGAAATAGTGGATCACACCAACACCAACGAAATCCTCATTAATAACCGTGTTAGTGACGTGACTGAAATTTGGTTTACAATACCAAGTGTTCCCTTATTTATTTATGTTAGTATACAAAACAACACACACACACACACACACACACACACACACACACTGAGACGTGTGTGTGTGAGTATCTGTATGTTTGTTTGTATCTCTCTCTCTCTCTCTCTCTCTCTCTCTCTCTCTCTCTCTCTCTCTCTCTCTCTCTCTGTGTGTGAGAGTATGTATGTATGTTTGTGTGCGTGTGTCTGTCTGTATGTGTGTGTGTTTGTGTGTGTATGTATGTGTGTGTGTGTGTGTGTCTGTATGTGTGTATGTCTGTGTGTCTGTGTGTGTGTGTGTGTGTGTGTGTGTGTGTGTGGCCACTTTCTTCATACATTACCCATACTGACTTGCGATGTAAGCACAATAATGAACACTTATTGGTTACTGGCAGTTTGTCATTTGTGTTTAAAATATTCGAACTGTTTATTTCTTTTTAAAACAAAAAACATATATAGAATTTTTGAAGAAATTATTATTTATTTATATAATTTACTAGTATACATCTCTTTGTGGAATGTTGTATTTATGAAATTTGTATTTATTTCAGGAAAATTGTATTTATTTGTGTTATTTTTTAAATTTAATTTTGAAATGCTGCATTAATTATTTTTGTAATATGTATCTCCACAATTCTACGAGATTAACGCACTCAGTCAATTTGTGAAGAATATATACTCCATGTGCAGTGAAATGTGGACTGTTATTTAATTTCAAGAATTTAGTAAAATTTTAATCGCTGAACGAAATATTAACTATCCAGTTCAAGAAAATACACTACTCAAAATAACGCACATAAATTAAAGTGGAATAATGTGGTACATTTTGCATAAGATTAAAAATTCATGGCCTAAAGTTCCTACTTTCGGTTTTCTTTTCAGAGATCGAGCTCTGCATTCACAGGCCCGTAGCAGGGTGGACATTATTGGGGTGGGGCCCAATTGAACGAACGCTGAAGGCGCGAGTTATTTCGGGGGTCCGAGGACATTTTTGAAGTATACGGTCTCTGAAATAGCACTTCCTGCCTTCTGAGAGTAGTTTCCAGCAAAATTATTGGGGGGGGGGGGGGGAGGGGGTGGCCACCCCCCTGCTACGGACCTGATTCAAGGCTAGATAATAAAACAATTCTCGAGTGAGAATATTTATAACACAGAATTAAACACACAAAAGCAACGACTACATGTAACCCCCCCAAAAAAACAAAAAACAAAACACACACACAAAAAACACCAAAAAACACCCCCCCCCAACAAATTTTTAAATAAATCCACAACAAAGAACTACAAACAAAAGCAAGATGACAACAAACAACACAAAACGTAAACAAGATCAACAAACACAAATGTATATACAAAAGTATGTATGTTTACACTGCTATTAATTAAAAATAATAAATAATATACGTACTTTGCTTTACATTAGCTGTGTCAAAACGTAGCACACAACCTTAGCATGTCATGATATACGCAAAATGTAAATTTAGCGCTTGTCCGAGAATCGTAATAAAATGTATTTAATCGTGAACTCGAACCCTGAACAGAAATACGTTATTTCGTAAAGCTATTAGACAGCTAGATGTCTCGGTCTTTCCACACTGCACGTTTCCGAATGACAGTATCCTATTTATAGCGTGGGCCTTCCCCAAGGGGTCCAACCTAAACCGTATGACACATGCTTGAACTTCCAATTGCCGATGTATGTTCCTGCTTGTATGCCGTTAAACAAAGAAAGAAATGTTTTATTTAACGACGCACTCAACACATTTTTATTTACGGTTATATGGCGTCAGACATATGGTTAAGGACCACACAGATATTGAGAGAGGAAACCCGCTGTCGCCACTTCATGGGCTACTCTTTTCGATTAGCAGCAAGGGATCTTTTAAATGCACCATCACACAGACAGGATAGCACATGCCACGGCCTTTGATATACCAGTCGTAGTGCACTGGATGGAACGAGAAATAGCCCAATGGGCCCACCGACGGGGATCGATCCCACACCGACCGCGCATCTGCCGTTAAACATTCATTCAATCGGCCCAGGTGACCTAACAGGGTTACGGTATTTTAATTGAATGTGTGTTGCAATTCCGGGAACAAGGTGTCCAACCCAATAGTCTAGGGAGTTATGCCCATTTCTTGAAGGTTGCATTTTTTTTTTTTTTTTTGCTCAAGTTAATAAAATTTTGGTCATATGTTCCTATGACCTACCTGAACTAGAAATCCATATGTAGCATTTTTTCTGACCACTATTATGTCAGCCATCTTACAATTCAAAATGTCCGTCATTTTCATATCATTTCTTTATATATCTCCACTCCCATGTAACATAAAAACATATTTTTGGGGTCTATTTAAACATATTATGTCAGTGAATTAATTTTTTAATTTATTATTCATCTCAAATGGCAACCATCTTGAAATTCAAAATGGACGTCATTCCATTATATTGTTTTCTCTATCTTTACTCCCATTAAACACAAAAAACTAATTTTGGTGTCAGTTTACATCCATGAGCTCAGATGATTATTTTGTAAAAAGGAAAATTGTTGTTTGATCTTGGCAGCGATCTTGAAATTCAAAATGGCTACCACTTTAATATATTTTTTCAAATATCTCAACTTCCGGTTAACTTGGAAGCATACTTTTTTGTCCATGTACATTTCTGTATTCCATGCATTGGATGGTTTCATTTATATAGTCGTTGAATCATGAAAACAATCTTGAAATTCAATATGGCTGCCATTTTAGTACATTTGTCTTATATCTTAACTCATGGTTAACGGAGAAGAACAATTTTGTTGTCTAGATGTATATTTCAGTGGTCAATGAATCTAATTCTTTACATTTATAGTCATCCAATTATGCCAAATATCTTAAACTTCAAAATGGCAGCCATATAGAAATTCAAAATGGCCACCAGTGTAATCGTTTGGCAAATACTTTTTCTCCAAGACTACATACAAATGCAACATTTGTGTTCATTAGTACATTTTTAGGTCAAATAATTATAATACTAATGACAAACTAATGAAATAAAGGAACATACCAACTTTAAATTGTAATTCATAATGACATATTAGGCATCTACTTCATCTGTAATAGTATGCATATTGCAGCAGTCCTCATCAGTTTCACGCTTGCAACGCTCTGTACATTGAAGGTTGTGTCGCTTACACTAAATTACAGTGCATCTGTCTGAACACTTACTGACACCACAATTGCATCTGATCAGTTCTAAGACAGCTTCTGTGGAGCTTTCGTAAATACATTGAATTCTCTTTATTGATGTCCACCATCACAAATTGTCCTGTTGTGTCATATTCAGTTACAGCATGGACATCTGGTAATCCGAGTCTATCTCTGGATACAGTTCATTATACAATGTTTGCAGGTTGATCGGGTTGTGATTTACATATAATTATTTGTGTAACCTAATGGTGATAAAAACCCAACAGTCTGTGTCTTAGATGTAGAAATCCACCTCATTGCCTGGCCCGATTACTTCACAAGTATGAGGAATCATGATCATGTCTGCTTCTTCTTGTGTATTGACACCTGTGGTAGGATGGTATTTTAGTATATATTTTGTTGTGTTTGTGACTGTTATTAGTGTTTTACATCAGTAAATAACTTTATATGCCAGATCAGATCAGATGATCATTTGTATATCTAATTGATGTCATTGACAGGAGTAGGCTTTCGCATGTGTCATTGTCACATCATGGCCTGCAATAGTTTTCGATATCGTAGCGCTCAGATAGCTTTGAAAATCTGTAGCCTGGTTAGTGTAAATATCTAATGTCATCTTTCATAAATATTATTGTGTTACAAAATCCATCTTACACCCATATAACCATCTAATAGCGAATCAAAGCATGCAGGAAATGCTTCTGATCACTGACAACATATAAGGCAGATTAGAAGTGAATTTCTGCACCAGATACAGACTTAGTTCTTATCCTGAGAAAATCACACTCACTGATCTCAATAATTATCGGTACAGACGCAAGTCGCAACCAGATCAACATGCAACTAATTGATGATGAACTGGGTTCAGAAAGAAAATCAACATTACCAGGGTTGCATGTAATAACTGGATGTGACACAATAGTATAAACTGAGGGCATATACGAATAAATGTTACTGAATGCATTCGGGAAAGCTTCACTGGCTATATATGAAGATCTTGACCAGCTTGGAATTACTGATGAATCATACTCCATGGTACTAAGCTCAAGGGTCATTTGTACAATTAATGAAGCTATTCTGAGAGGAAAGAAGTTCAAAACACCATCACCAAACCAAACTGTGAAAAAACCCTGCCAAATATCTAATAACAGCATACCCAAGGAGCATATCTCCAAGCAAACATCCTAGCTTAGGATTCCATGCTACATCCAGAGGTCTAGACCCATGGTTGGATCAAGGAGGATATATTTGTAAATGTGGTTGACGGTGCAAGCTGCACCAGAGGCTGTGATAGAACTGATCATATGCAACTGTGGTATCAGTAAGTGTTCAGGTAGACGAACCTGTAAGGAATACAACCTGCAATGTACAGAACTCTGCAAGTCGTGATGGTTGCTGCAATACACATGCCATTACAGACTAAGTATAATATAATTAGTTTTAGTCAATTTAGTCAATACATGTATGTTGGGTATTTCCTTAGAAAAAAAGTGGCTAATTTAAACAACATTCTATTAGCCAGATACTAAATGCTGTAGCAACTTTGTATAAAATAATTAGCAATTGGCTAATTTGGCATGAGCAGGGTGAGCCCTGCTAATGTGTCACTGTGAATTACAGTTTACAATTGGTCTGTTCCTCTATTTCATTAGTTTAAAATCTAGAACATGAAAGTCATTAGCAATACAATATTTTAATTATTTGACATAAAATGTATGTGGACTAGGAGGAAAAATATTTGGCCATTATAAAATTTCCATATGGCTGCCATTATGAATTTTAACGTGGGTCCATGACTGGAGCATGGTTATAAAAATGTCACCCTTTAATTCATTGATCCTAGAAATGTACAGACACAAATAATTGTGTTTCTGCCTTAACTGGAAGTTACGATATATGAAAAATACATTAAAATGGTGGCCATTTTGAATTTCAAGATGGTTGCCACGATTGGATGACTATAAAATTGTCATTAATAAATTCATGACAACATAAATGTACATATAGACAAAACATATTGAATATTGTGTTTCTGTTAACTGAGACTTCAGATATATGGGAAAATATATTAAAATGGTGGCCATTTTGAATTTCAAGATGGATGCTTAGGTCAGACAACAATTTTCGTTTTCACAACTTCATTCACTAAGCTCATAAATGTAAACAGATACCTAAATTGTTGTTGTGGGTCAGCTGTGACTAAAGATATATATATATATATATATATATATATATATATATATATATATATATACTGTTATTTAATTTCAAGCATTTAGTAATATTTTAATCGCTGAACGAAGTATTAACTATCCAATTCAGGAAAATGTATTACTCAAAAACGCACATAAATTAAAGTGGAATGATGTGGTACATTTCGCATAAGATTAAACATTTGTGGCCTAAAGTTCTTACTTTCGGTTTTGTTTTCAGAGAACTAGTTATGCATTCAAGCCTACAGAATAACGTTTTCTGCAATAACTCGAGTGAAAATATTTATAATACAGAATTAAACACACAAAAACAACGACTACATGTAGAAAAACCCCCAAACAAACAAACTCAAACAAAACACCCAACTACCCCCCGATCCCCCCACCCCCAAATGTTTTTTTAATAAATAAATAAAAATAATTTTTAAAACTACAAAGAACTACAAAAAAGCAAGATGACAACGAACACAAAACGTAAACAATATCAACAAACAAAATGTATATACAAATGTATATATGTTTACACTGCTATTAATTAAAAGTAGTAAGTAATATACTTACTTTGCTTTGCATTAGCGGTGTCAAAACATAGCACACAACCTTATCATATCATGATATACGCAAAATGTGAATTTAGCTCTTGTCCGAGAATCGTTATAAGATGTATTGTATCCTGAACTCGAGCCCTAAACAGAAAGACGTTATTTCGCAAAGCTATTGGACAACTAGATGTCTCGGTCTTTCCACACTGCATATTTTCAAATGACACTATCCCATTTATAGCGTGGGACTTCCCGGAATTGCGACACCCATTCAGTTAAAATACCAGCAGCGCTCTCATTGTACCGTAACCCTGTTAGATCAACTGGGCCGAATGTATGAATGTTTAAGCGCTCGCTCGATGCGCGGTCAGTCTGGGATCGATTCCCGTCGGTGGGCCCATTGGGCTATTTCTCGTTCCAGCCAGTGCACCACGACTGGTATATCAAAGGCCGTGGTATGTACTACCCTGTCTGTAGGACGGTGCATATAAAAGATCCCTTGCTGATAATCGAAGAGTAGCCCATGAAGTGGCGACAGCGGGTTTCCTTTCCCAATATCTGTGTGGTCCTAAACCATATGTCCGACGCCATATAACCGTAAATAAAATGTGTTGAGTGCGTCGTTAAATAAAAGATATCTTTCTTTCATTACACATAAACGAATTGTAGTATAGAAATGCAAAAGAAGTTTTTGTTTAACGACACTACGAGCACATTTAATCATCGGCTATTGAATGTTAAACATTTGGTAATTTTAACGTCTAGTTTCACCATCGCGAAGAAATTGTAAAACAAGTTCCCGATGGAATCGAAATAATAATCACATTTCTCCTATCAAGGAAGACAGGAATGTTTTATTTAACAACGCTCTCAATGTTTTTTTTAAATTACGGCTATATAAATTCATTCTTTTATACTTACTTTCGTGCTTATATCCAATTAAGGTTCAAGCACGCTCTCCTGGACACATACCTCTGCTATCTGTCCAGGAGAATGGGTTAATGGTTAGTGAAAGAGAAGTCGGTGTAGTGGTCTTACACCTACCTATCGAGTTGTCAAACTTGCTCTGGTTGGGAGCCGGTACCGGGATACGAAGCGTGTACCTACCAGCCATATGTCCGATGGCTCATCTACTACACCACCGAGGCCGGTTACGGTTATATGGTGTAGCAGATTAATATAGTGACGTTTAGAGAATAAAAGTTAGTTTGTTTTGTTTAACGGCACAACTAGAGCACATTGATTTATTAATCATCGGCTATTTAGTATCAAAGATTTGGTAATTCTGAGATACGTCTTAGAAAACCCGCTACATTTCTTTCCATTAGCAGCAAGGGTTCTTTCATTTGCACATTCCACATTCCGAGGCGGGACATCATATACCACAGCCTTTGGTACCATGCGTGGGTCACTGGTTGGGACAAGAAAACCCTCAATTAGAGAGTGGGGTTTAGGGAATAGGTCTTCATTAAAAATAATATAAAATACTGAATACCTTTTCAAATCTTTCTTTGATAATTGTAAGTAGTATTTAAATAACCTGTTGGTGTGAAATTACCTGTTATTTTTGTAACTAAATGACAACTGTGCATACGGTGTGCCGTCACGTATATAAAAATATGAAGCAATGCTTTGCGTTAAATGGAAACAACAGTACATTGTAAAAACTGCAGTCATGTGGCTCTCTTGATATTCCCCTGCGTGCACCGAAACCTCAGTGTTTTGCAGGGGTGAAGCATTCTCGTTGAGAACGGGAAATACAGTACACCTCCCCTTTTGGGGCGCCTTGTTAGCCGTGAGCTGCGATCCGTAATATTGGAGGATGGGATGCTGGTGGTTCAGTTGGATGATACCAACGGGCATGTTTTCTGGAATCACACCATTTTGGCCTGGAGTTCAGCCAGACGGGTGGTCAGGGAGGCCGGAGCCCTGGTCTCGCCAAGCTCGGGAACGAACAACCTTTGTTTTGTTTATGTTCATCACTTTATGTTTGCATTTATCTTAGTTTGACACCTAATAGCCGATGTATTTGTCGAGCTGGGGTGATATTATTCTATTTGCTACATAATTCTGAACTACTAGGAATGACATTGCAATACACACAAAAGAGAATGGTGGCGTGCAACCTTTAAAGGTATACTAATCAAGTCTGCTTCCTCAATTGACAAAAAAACAAAACAAACCCCAACATAAAAAAAAACCCCCAACTAAAACGGAGAGGAGTACGGTGGCTGGAAAAGGACATCACATCAAATTATTTTTCTCGAGCGATCGATTTAATATCTCGATCGATCGACTTACTATCTCGATCGATCGACATACTATCACGATCGATCGACTTTCGAACTCGAGGCTTTCCATCAAGATAGACGACTGGAATCCCGTTATAGGTTATACTATAAAATCCCATAGGCAACAACGTTAACGTTTGTGGTTAAAAACACAATATGCAATATATCAACCGAACTATGACATTCATCCAATACATTAATGCAGGCCACGACATGTACAGGTCATTTTTGTTTTTCCCAATGGAGAAGAACTAATCCCCATTCCCTTTACCCTATGAATTTGGTCAGGATAATGTGAGCAGGTATGTATACACTGTACTAAAAGCCACCCACTGTTCACATATCTCAAGTACACCTACTGTTGCAATAGCTAAGGCAACTACGTCTGTATGTGTAGCAGATAGCATGATCCATACGTAGCTTTGCTGATATACATCGAATATGGAGGGGCATGATGAAGCCCAAAAGTCCCAATTGGGACATCTTTGGCCGGTGCTCTAATTAATGTATTTAATTAATATCATTTATATATTAGGCCCTGGAAGAAGGTTTCGCAAACGGGTGGGCTTCACGGACAGGTTGCTGACGTTCCAATACCAGGAAAGTACCCAAAATTGCTGGGCCGGATTTCCATGTGTAGGGCGCGCCGGGGGTGTGGGCGGGGGAGGCCTCCTACCAAGCAAACTTAACGGCCGAGACCACCTTCGCCCTAACGCATCCTGACACGGCGTCACACCACCCCCCTCCTTCCCAGGTTATCCATACAACTGTGTGGGCACACTATTCATAATGTATATGAAGGAAGGTTGTTGGGATAGGTATGGGAAGGAATGATGGGGTGAGGAAGGAGAGGAATGGTGATGTTTATGAACAGTCCGCCATTCGTCCATCCAAAGGAGCAGGTGGGTGAAACGCATGATGATCTCCAGATGTTGAAGTTGTTATATTGAAGATGTTGTTGTTGTTGAACTTCCGAGGTGACCCATAACGTTCCAAGAGCATTCGTGAGCTCACTATCTGTGGATGGGCCACCTATACGGATGACCACTTAAGGTCATTGCTATATAAAAATCCAGCAGTACACGAAGAACCACTAATCGTTTGACGCGGTTACGGTTAAGGACCACACAGATATTGAGATCTAAGAAACCCTCTGTCGCAACTTCATAAACTATTCTTTTTCGATTAGCAGCAAGGGATCTTTTATATGCAACATTCCATAGACAGGATAGCACATACCACGGCCTTTGGTGTACCAATCGTGGTGCACTGGCTGAAGCGAGAAATAATTAAGGTTCAAGCACGCTATCCTGGATACACATCTCAGATATCTGGGCTGTCTGTCCAGGACAGTGGGTTAGTTGCAAGTTGGTTTGTTAGTGGTTGGTGAGAGAGAAGAGGGTGTAGTGGCCTTACAACTACCCATTGAGACCTTAAGAACTCGCTCTGGGTTGGAGCCGGTACCGGGCTGTGAACCCTGTACCTACCAGCCTGTAGTCCGATGCACCACCGAGGCCGGTTGCTAGCAACAATCAGTTTATTCAACTTACATGACCTCTTAATTAATTACAAACATCACAGACTTTATATTGAGCTTGAATTTAAACAGAATCGAGAACCAGTTAAATAGTTCTTGAACGTTGGTACTGTTCTTTGTCGCTGAACGCATCCATATTTTACGTGGATGACAAGAACTGTATATTTTGTTGTTAGTTAGTTACTTCGTTTAGCACTTTACGAAATAGTCTATGTAATTGTGTACTGTTATTATAATATGCCAAAGGTGTAAACGAATTGGCTAATATCACTTCAAAAACAAACCAATCAAGCCAAATAATATGTTTATTATAATTGGCATAATATCTTTAAGGGAAGTTATAAATGACATATTATTCACGCTTCATTGGTGTATACCTAGTATACATAAACGCACGAGCGCGCGCGCACTCACACACACATTGACATTAAATTTGGTTTATTATTCAACTAAATATATTTAGTATACATCTTTGAAAAAAAAAAAAATGTAACTGAATTTGATATGAAATGATTACCGTTTCATTGAATAAAAACATATTTTACACTAAACTGCGGTTGTATTGTTTTCTGTTTGTTTTGTTTTATTTTGTGTTTGTTTGTTTGTTTCTATATGTGTAGTAAAGTAAAGTAAAGTTTGTTTTATTTAACGACGCCACTAGAGCACATTGATTTATCGTGTCATCGGCTATTGGACGTCAAACATGGTCATTCTGACACTGGTTTTTTTTTTTAGAGGAAACCCGCTGTCGCTACATAGGCTACTCTTTTACGACAGGCAGTAAGGGATCTTTTATTTGCGCTCCCCACAGGCAGGATAACACAAACCATGGCCTTTGTTGAACCAGTTATGGATCACTAGTCGGTGCAAGTGGTTTACACCTACCCACTGAGCCTTGCGGAGCACTCACTCAGGGTTTGGAATCGGTATCTGGATGAAAAATCCCATGCCTCAACTGGGATCCGAACCCAGTACCTACCAGCCTGTATACCGATAGCCTAACCACGACGCCACCGATGCCGGTCTATATGTGTAGATCCCTATATTTGTGACAAAAAAACCCCGCCACAAACATTTAACACAGAGACAAAGACATTGTCTTGTTATAAAAATGCAGGTCTAATTGGTAGTAACATGCGACACTGATTATTTGTACTATTATCTTTTATGTAGTATCAGGCACATCGAAGCAGGGGGTTTACTCAATCAACACCCCCCCCCCCCCCCCCCCCCCGCCCCCAACATGTCTACATTTGATATGCGGTGTACACTTGATGTTGAAACCGGCACAGGGTAAAATATTTTTTCTTAAATTGGCTGCGATTTTCAGCTAAAATGGTTACTAACAAAAATACTCTTTAAATCATAAATACCACGCGACACCTTATTTTGTTAGGTAGATTAAAACTATTATGAGTTGACATACTTTTTACGTCGGTGGACCCATTGGGCTATTTCTTTCCATGTATGTACTATCCTATATGTAGGATGCTGTTTGTATGAAAGGTCCCTTGCAGCTAATCGAAAAGAATAGCTCAGGGCGTGATAGCGGCGAGTTTTCTTTCATCATTTGCGACGCCATATAACCCCCATTAGAATGTGTTGCGTGCGTCGTTAAAGAAAACAGTTCTTCTTTCCTTCAGTTATTAGGTCTCGCTTGGTTTCCTTTGGACAGTGGAGTCACCAAAATATGAATATGAGTAAATGTAGATGAAAACTGTGTGCTCATTGTAACCAAGATGTATCGTTAGCCGTATTGCTTGTCACAGCTACCTAGTCTGTCGAGCAACATCCTTGTTTATACAAAGTAGTTATATTAGGTTACCAGCACGCCTGTGACGAAGAGACATTTGAAAAGGGGTGTGTGAACGGTTATTGGGCTAAGCCTTAAATGTCGACAGTACGACAAATATACTGATGGAAAGAAATAGGGGAACACATCAAACTGTAGACAAAATTTAATTCACAACTAGCGTAGTAATGTCTGTATTTCATACCAAGTTGTAATGTGGGATTGAATGTCTGTAGTGTTGAATGTGCTGCCTATATGTTCCCAGTCAACTTCTGACAATATGAATTGATTTTAATGCAGTAATTATTTCTTGTTGCCATCTGTGTGATCCTTTATTTCTTTCCATCAGTATACTATTGGCACATTTTGTATTTTTACATGTTTTAGATGAAGTGACGATCTGTTTATCACAACTTATTTAGAACATAACAGAAGTACTGTATAGTATTAGTTATGTCTATTTAGTACCTACAGAAAATAATATAATGGGAATATATACTGTAATGTTGATGTGACCCCCCTCCCCCCCAAAAAAAAAAGTGGGGGGGGGGGGGGAGGAGAAAAATACATATATACATTGATGACTGGATAGCTCAGAACGCATCGTGGTTAGTCTGCAATTTGCGGGCGATTCGGTGACACAGGTTCGAGTCCCAGCAACGGCATGGGACAATTTGTGAGGCCAGAAAGGATTTAATTACCCCTTGCGCCAGTGCGTTAATATATATGTATGTAACAGTCATGCAACTAAACGTGCTATGGCGACACTACAGAATTGATGTATGCATTCATAATCATAAAACAAAAAATGCTTAATAGAGTAACTTTACATTGAAAGCTATCCAGCATTCGGGAAAAAAAAGTCATGTACTAGTTGATTTTAATATAAGGATATTCCTTTTGAAAAGACACGGCACCGTTAATTCATTTGAATATAGAGTAATGGCTGACTGGAATTAAAGTTGTGTATGCAGTTTACAGAGACATGTTGTATTAACTGAGATTATATAATAAAGAGATTATTACACTTCTGTGTTTCGGTACCGTCAATATCATATATTAGGAGTAAAATAATGTATTATGCCAGTGGCTCACATAATACAACTTTTATTCCTAATATATGATATTCACGATATGTACGGAGAGAGAGAGAGAGAGAGAGAGAGAGAGAGAGAGAGACAGAGAGACGACGAAGAGAGATATCACACACATATACCTGTAATCAAAAAATATTTTTGTGAAAGAACAGAGATATTATCATGTTGGATGCTAGACAAGTACGACTTATAAATATATGTGAAAGTCAACATTAATGTATCGCCACAACTGGGACATATAAATATTCACACGCAAACACATTTACATAACCAGATACACATACAGGCACGCATTAACACACAAACATACATGCATCCATCCGAGACAGGACGTAGCCCAGTGGTAAATAGTTCGCCCGATACGCGGTCCGTCTAGGATCGATCCCCGTCGATGGACCCATTGGACTATTTATCGTTCCAGCCAGTGCGTCACGAGTTCTATGGGATAGTGCATACAAAAGATCCCTTGCTACTAATGTGGGGAAAATGTAACGGGTTTCCTCTCTAAAACTCTAGCCGATGATTAATAAATCAATTAATATGTTCTTGTGGTGTCGTTAAACAAAACAAACTTTAAACCATCCATCGATCCATCCATACGTACGTAACTACGTACCAACCACCCACCTACCCGCCTACATCCATTCATCCATAAATAGTAGATAAACACACATACATGTACATACAAAGTATATACATATTTACACAGCATATTTCATACTATTTATGATATGCCATTCGTGAATCACTGGTTGGAATAGAAAAACTCAATAGCTTCACCCAAATAATCGACCCTTCATTGTATTCCATTTCAAACGAACGGATTGCAACCGAGCGAAAATCACACTCGTTTGGGCAGGCACAGCTTCAAAATGTCCACATGCCTTTAAATGGTGCAACCAGAGCCCCACGTCTGGTATATCAAAATATTTTGCATGTGCCGTCCTTTCTTTGGGAAAGTGCATATAAAAAGACCCTTTGCTGCTAATGGCAAAATGTGACAGGTTTCCTCTCAAGACTACATGTCAGAACTGCCAATTGTTTGACATCCAATAGCCGATTATTAATTAATTAATGTGCTCTAGAGGTGTCATTAAACAAAAAACAATTTGAACGATTTAAGTAAATGTAACAAAGTATATGGGTAAGAGCTTCAACATGCCCCTCCATATTCGATGTATATCAGCAAAGCTACATATGGATCATGATATATGCTACAGATACAGACGTAGTTGCCTTAGCTATTGCAACAGTGGGAGTACTTGAGAGATGTGGACAGTGGGTGGCTTTTAGTACAGAGTATACATACCTGCTCACCTCATCCAAAGGCAAAGGGAATGGGGATTTGTTCTTCTTCAGTTTGAGAAAGGAAAAATGTGGTGACCTGTATTTATGTGATGAATGAATGTTATAGTTTTGTTGATATATTGCATAATAGTGTTTTTAACCACAAACGTTAACGTTGTTGCTTATGGGATGTTATATGGTATAGTATAACCTATAACAGTATCCCAGTCGCCCATCTTGACGCAAAGCCTCGAGTTTGAAAGTCAATCGATCGAGATAGCAAGTCGATCGATCAAGAAAAATAATTTGATGTGATGTCCTTTCCCAGCCACCGTAGACGAGTTATACATGCATGTATGTTTACTAAAATCACTTCCTGTTCAGGACAAAATCACCAGTATGGGATAGCACTTTTTACTGATGATTATGTGGGTCAAAAGGAATTTGCCAAAGTAAAATTAAATAGTTTTCACATTCTTGTGTGTGCTACCACCCCCAGATCTCCCTTTCCTTACACCAGCAATGATGATCTTATACAACTTCTCAGTGGACAACACCAGAATTTGCCGTTATTTTATTTTTTTCAGACTATCATTTAGCCTTATGATTGGTACACAAAAATAGGCAATGCATTTACTCAAATATTATTGTCGAATAAGACATAGTATAATTATCTATAACGTAATACATGTCGTCATAATTATATTCGTGAAGATCGTGTCAACCATGTTGTGATATCCGTTGGTTTTTTATATTTTTTATACCACACGTCATAATGATATCCGTTGGGTTTGTTATACCAGACATCATAATGATATCCGTCGGGTTTGTTATACCACACGTCATGACTTTCGCCGGGTTTGGGTCTACCACACGTCATAATGCTATTCAGGTTCATATGTACTACATCATAAAGCTATCCGTAAGGTACGTATGTACTACATCATAATGATATCCGTCAGGTTCATGTCTACGCCGTCATAGCGATATCCGTCAGGTTCGTATCTACCTATCATAGGTTCATGTCTACGCAGTCATAGTGATATCCGCCAGGTTCGTGTCTACCCCGTCATGGTGATATCCGCCAGGTTCGTGTCTACGCCGTCATAGTGATATCCGTCAGGTTCGTGTCTACCCCGTCATAGTGATATCCGCCAGGTTCGTGTCTACGCCGTCATAGTGATATCCGTCAGGTTCATGTCTACCCCGTCATAGCGATATCCGTTAGGTTCGTGTCTACTCCGTCATAGCGATATCCGTCAGGTTCGTGTCTACTCCGTCATAGCGATATCCGTCAGGTTCGTGTCTATTCTGTCAGGTTCATGTCTACCCCGTCATAATGATTTCCGTCAGGTTCGTCTCTAACACGTCATAATGATATCCGTCAGGTTCGTGTCTAACACGTCATAATGATATCCATTTGTGTGTAGCATGTGTCGTAATATTATTAACATCCACCAAGTTCATGTCTACCACACGTCATGTTATCCGTCAGGTTTGTATCTATTACGTGTCGTCATGGTTATGTCCGTCAAGTTCAAGTCTATGACATGTCGTAATTATCTTCGTCAGTTTGGTGTTCACTCAGTGTGTCATAACTGTCTCCTTCATTCTCAGTATTTTGTCCGCCAGACGTGCCATAATTATTTTGAGTTTCGTATCCACCATAATTATCTTCGTGAGTTTCGTATCCACCAAAATTGCCATAAATATCTTCTTGTGTTTCGTATCCACCATAATTATCTTCTTGAGTTTCGTATCCATCAGACGTGCCATAATTATTTTCTTGAGTATCGTATCCGCCATAATTATCTTCTTGAGTTTCGTATCCATCAGACGTGCCATAATTATTTTCTTGAGTTTCGTATCCGCCATAATTATCTTCTTGAGTTTCGTATCCATCAGATGTGCCATAATTATTTTCGTTTGTTTCGTATCCACCAGGCCCGTTATAATTATCTTTGTTTGTTTCGTATCCACCAGGCCCGTTATAATTATCTTTGTTTGTTTCGTATCCACCAGGCCCGTTATAATTATCTTTGTTTGTTTCGTATCCACCAGGCCCGTTATAATTATCTTTGTTTGTTTCGTATCCACCAGGCCCGTTATAATTATCTTCGTTTGTTTCGTATCCACCAGGCCCGTTATAATTATCTTTGTTTGTTTCGTATCCACCAGGCCCGTTATAATTATCTTTGTGTGTTTCGTATCCATCAGGCCTGTTATAATTATCTTTGTCAGTTTCGTATCCATCAGGCCCGTTATAATTATCGTTTGTTTCGTATCCATCAGGCCTGTTATAATTATCTTCGTCCGTTTCGTATCCACCAAGCCCGTTATAATTATCTTCGTCTGTTTTGTATCCATCAGGCCCGTTATAATTATCTTCGTCCGTTTCGTATCCATCAGGCCCGTTATAATTATCTTCATCTGTTTCGTATCCACCAGGCCTGTTATAATTATCTTCGTATCCATCAGGCCAGTTATAATTATCTTCGTTTGTTTCGTATCCATCAGGCCCGTTATAATTATCTTCGTTTGTTTCGTACCACCAGGCCCGTTATAATTATCTTCGTTTCTTTCGTATCCATCAGGCCCTTTATAATTATCTTAGTCAGTTTCGTATCCACCATGCCCGTTATAATTATATTTGTCAGTTTCGTATCCACCAGGCCCGTTATAATTATCTTCATCTGTTTCGTATCCATCAGGCCCATTATAATTATCTTCGTTTATTTCGTATCTACCATGCCCGTTATAATTATCTTCATCACTTTCGTATTCACCAGGCCCGTTATAATTATCTTCGTCAGTTTCGTACCCACCAGACGTGTTATAATCATCTCCATCGGTTTCTTGCCCATCAACCGTGCTATAATCATCTTCGTCTGTTTCGTGACCATCAGTTTCACTAAAATCATCATAACCAGAGGTAGAATCAACTGCATCGCTATCGTCATCATCTACATCATCATCACTAACACGGAAACCTGGAAAAGAACAAAATCCCAATTAAATGGGTTTTTTTTTTTTAAAGTTAATACATTTTTGACAAACATCCATGCTCACCCCACTGACGTGATGTGTGATGCAGTTTCTCGTGACATGGGTGTTGAAGGTTCCATTAGACCAAATAAATTCCTATTGATGACCATAGTAACAATTCTTAATAAAACTAACAAAAGCAACGTTTCAAACCACCGGGCCAGTATATACACTGACAGTGTGGTACCTCCCATTGATAATTATTCGAAGAAACTCTACTGTCACGTATCGTTTTAAGCACTTACAGGAAGTTTACAGTACCCACCGTCTGGTCTGCACAAAATGCCAGTGGAAATTTTATTGCCACCCCAGTTATTGACAAGTACACAATATCACTAGTGTAATAATTGTTCACGTAATAAAACATGTGGAACTGATGGGGCATTTGTCATATTATTTGCACAAATAACCAGTGTCACATATATCCACCAATCATGGTCATAGTTACGGTTTACTCCTTAAACATTTGACGTTGCACTTCGAACTCAGACCTGACAAACACATGATTGGTACATTACAACCTGAACGACCCTTATCAAATACACGTACCTGTATTTTTCTTCCTGTATTTCTGTATGACAATTTAGTTTTCCATCCATATTTGGGCTTTCTGTCACTCTTACAAATTGGCCGTTACACTTTGTGGTGAAATACTCGTAGAATCTTTCAGAATTAAATGGCAAGACCGCCACATGGATTTTCTTCACTATCCCTGCAGATTCCAGCTTCCGAAGCAGATAAAGTTGTCGGTTTCCGGTGACAGCGTAGTGGTGTCCTGCGTGTTTCATCACTTTCATCCTGGGTATATTCCCGATTCGAGAGTTCACTTCACTTGGGTATCTTAATAAATCGCAAAGCGACTCTTCCAAACTGCCTCCATCGCTGAAGCGATTCCGTATAGAATCGTGTGTATAACGCAGCTGTCCTGGTCGAATCCGCATCACTAAAATAACAAATAAAACGTGTGAGGTCATCAAGCACTGTTACGTAATATATACTCGTGATGTCATACTATTGTCTTACTAAATGTTAGTTTAAAAAGTTAGTTATGTTTAATTTATTAATCATACTAGGCTATTGGATGTCAAACATTTGGTAATTTTGATATACTGGCTTAGGCTGTCTTTCCATTGGCGCGGTTTTACCCGCGCGGCTAGCCGCGGAGCGGTTCTACCCGCGCGGCTAGGACATTTCCATTGAGGCGTTCTTATGACACGGTTTCTTCCATGTGACGTCATTAATTAATCAAGCGGCCATATGCAAATTGAAATATGCCATTGTAAAATGAGGAAGATCCATTACTAATGAAATTTGTACAGAAAAAAACAAATATTTGATCAAATCGAGATTTGAACTATTACTGAAGTCCTTCCCACCTCATACTATGTAATTTACTACATATTATTTATTTCTGAGCCGACTGTTTTCTAAATTGGACACAAAAATAGTTGTTGGGTTTTTTTTTTTGTTACAGGCCTATTCCAAAACATATAAGCCTACTTTTCTTTTTACATCAAACCAAATTGAAATTAATTACACACCCCCCCCCCCCCCCCCCCCCAACAAAAAAAACCCCGGATACGAGAGCTAACACATGTAAAATGACACATTTTGGAAACATAAAATGATGAGGAACTGATTATGTTTTACTGACACCACTCACAGGGGCGTAGGCTGGGTGGGGGTTCGTCCGCTGAAGCAGATCTATGGTCCGCTTTCAGAACTAAAACATACAGGTTTATGCATATGGAGTTTCTGGTGGTGCAAAAACAAAATAGAAACAGGGTCCACATGGTTCATATTCGAACCCCACCCCCACACCCCAACCCCAGGTTCAGATCACGCTACGCTCCTGCCACAGGTCCATATGCAGGGATGGGTAAGAGGGACCGAAGAAGCCACCGTATCATAAAAATTACTTTAAAAACACAATAGTTTACCTCTTAAAATAACACAATTCTTGCTATAAAAGGTCTTTTTATTCTTTGTTACTAAAGTGAACATGGTAAATATTATTGTTAGTAAGAAGTTGGTGAGCATGCACATCAGTTATTTGAACTCATTTCATGTTATTATAGTATCGGTACGGCGTTTTTCATCATTGAGCGAGGATAAAGGGTGTTAACATACCGTAAGGGAATTCAGGAGGGAGACATAGGAGTACTGATTAGGTGGGGTTTTTTTTTTCCAATAAATAAATTTTTTAATTGACAAACTTGAAATCTTTCAAAATTAAAACATTGCAAAATTTCCCGATCCGTCACCGATACTGTGTAGACGTAGTTTAGTGAACTTAATATTATTTTAATTCATTATAATGGTTGTGTTTAACAACTTTCCATTAATATGTGTGTATAATAGTAGCATAATATTAAATTATTATTATTATTATTATATAATTATTATTATTATTATTATTATTATTATTGTTGTTGCTGCACCTGTCATGTCTTGGACGTTGAATTTTCTTGCGATCTTCGTCCAGTAATTGTTAGTTAATTCAGATCTGGCACTTATATTCACTTCAGGATTGGTAATATATACCGGGTTTTCGATTATCAAGTCAGTTGAAATTTCAGTTTGCTCATGTGTGAACTTTTCTCCCCCATTGCACGAAGAATGCTAAAAATGCCTACTCCTAAAACTTGAAAATTAAATAACAATATAAAACACACAAGTGCAGGAGATGGGAAATCATGGGTAATACCCCAAAATGACGTCATTTTATGGATTTCCCATGCCGTTCGAGCCGCACGACTGGCAAAAAATCGATACATGATCGACTTTCTTTTGCCGCATGGTTAGCACCCGTGTCAATGGAAAGACGTCAATGCAAATTAACGCATTTGATTTTTACCACTTAGCGGCAGAAATAGCCGCACGGGTAAAACCGGACCAATGGATAGGCAGCCTTAGAGAGGAAATACGCTTCAAGTTTCCATTAGTAGCAAGGGAACTTTTATAAGCACATCCCACAGAAAGGATAGCACAATATCACGGAATTTGATATACCAGTCGTGGTGCACTGGCTGGAATGAGAAAAAGCACAATGGGCCCAGCGATTAATCTAATACCGACCGGGCATCCAGCGAACGTTTTATCACTGGGCTACGTCCCGCATCTACTAAAAGTTAAAATATGTAGTTTTTTTAACGACACCACCGCAGAACACTGATTTATTAATCATCGACTATTCGATGTCAGACACCACCGCAGAACACTGATTTATTAATCATCGACTATTCGATGTCAGACACCACCGCAGAACACTGATTTATTAATCATCGACTATTCGATGTCAGACACCACAGCAGAATACCGATTTATTAATCATCGACTATTCGATGTCAGACACCACCGCAGAACACTGATTTATTAATCATCGACTATTCGATGTCAGACACCACAGCAGAATACCGATTTATTAATCATTGACTATTCGATGTCAGACACCACCGCAGAACACTGATTTATTAATCATCGACTATTCGATGTCAGACACCACCGCAGAACACGGATTTATTAATCATCGATTATCCGATGTCAGACACCACCGCAGAACACTGATTTATTAATCATTGACTATTCGATGTCAGACACCACCGCAGAACACGGATTTATTAATCATCGATTATCCGATGTCAGACACCACCGCAGAACACTGATTTATTAATCATTGACTATTCGATGTCAGACACCACCGCAGAACACTGATTTATTAATCATCGACTATTCGATGTCAGACACCACCACAGAACACGGATTTATTAATCATCGACTATTCGATGTCAGACACCACCGCAGAACATGGATTTATTCGACGTCAGACACCACCGCAGAATACCGATTTATTCGATGTCAGACACCACCGCAGAACACTGATTTATTCGATGTCAGACACCACCGCAGAACACTGATTTATTCAACACCACCGCAGAACACTGATTTATTAATCATCGACTATTCGATGTCAGACACCACCGCAGAACACTGATTTATTAATCATCGACTATTCGATGTCAGACACCACCGCAGAACACTGATTTATTAATCATCGACTATTCGATGTCAGACACCACTGATTTATTAATCATCGATTATCCGATGTCAGACACCACCGCAGAACACTGATTTATTAATCATCGACTATTCGATGTCAGACACCACCGCAGAACACGGATTTATTAATCATCGACTATCCGATGTCAGACACCACCGCAGAACACTGATTTATTAATCATCGATTATCCGATGTCAGACACCACCGCAGAACACTGATTTATTAATCATCGACTATTCGATGTCAGACACCACCGCAGAACACTGATTTATTAATCATCGACTATTCGATGTCAGACACCACAGCAGAATACCGATTTATTAATCATTAACTATTCGATGTCAGACACCACCGCAGAACACTGATTTATTAATCATCGACTATTCGATGTCAGACACCACCGCAGAACACGGATTTATTAATCATCGACTATTCGATGTCAGACACCACCGCAGAATATGGATTTATTCGACGTCAGACACCACCGCAGAATACCGATTTATTCGATGTCAGACACCACCGCAGAACACTGATTTATTCGATGTCAGACACCACCGCAGAACACTGATTTATTCGATGTCAGACACCACCGCAGAACACTGATTTATTCGATGTCAGACACCACCGCAGAATACTGATTTATTTGATGTCAGACACCACCGCAGAACACTGATTTATTAATCATCAACTATTCGATGTCAGACACCACCGCAGAACACTGATTTATTAATCATCGACTATTCGATGTCAGACACCACCGCAGAACACTGATTTATTAATCATCGACTATTCGATGTCAGACACCACCGCAGAACACTGATTTATTAATCATCGACTATTCGATGTCAGACACCACCGCAGAACACTGATTTATTAATCATCGACTATCCGATGTCAGACACCACCGCAGAACACTGATTTATTAATCATCGACTATCCGATGTCAGACACCACCGCAGAACACTGATTTATTAATCATCGACTATTCGATGTCAGACACCACCGCAGAACACTGACTTATTAATCATCGACTATTCGATGTCAGACACCACCGCAGAACACTGATTTATTAATCATCGACTATTCGATGTCAGACACCACCGCAGAACACTGATTTATTAATCATTGACTATTCGATGTCAGACACCACCGCAGAACACTGATTTATTAATCATCGACTATTCGATGTCAGACATGTAGTAACTGTAACACGTGGTCATAGAGAAAACCCGCTACATTTTTCCATTAGCAGCAAGATCCTACGACTCGGATCACCTCAGGAGAGCGCTCTATCGACTGAGCTAAATCCCGCTCCACTTGTAGTTTATTCTTCAAGAATCTACAGCTGTGAACAATGCAAATTTGATTTTTTTTGTTTGTGTGCGTTCAGTTCGGGGATTCGAATCCACAACTGACTGAACTTGTATATGTAAACAAGTTATCCAACGAATCTAATTTCAGACGTATATGACTTATAGTGACATTAAATGAATTCAGAAAATTATCAAATGCTATTTAAAACGGAAATGATAGGTTACACATTTAGCACATGTATCACATTTAATGACAACCAATTACTTCTGAGAATTTACAAGCTAAAACTTTCAGTTTAGGATCGAAAGAATCTTGTCGTTTAGAGTTATTAGTTTCGTAAATAATATATTACCATTTTAACTAATTCTTATTCATTACAAATATAAAATATTAATTACAGTCACGTTAAAAGTTTTAATGATTAATGTTTAAATGGAAAATATGGATAAATGTAAAATAACTTTTTCCTTTTTGGGGCTCGAAATATTTCAACACCGTCGATAGAGAAAACGGGGTTTTGGGCGGTGGTGGGGTGAAGATGGAACTAGTCTACTCCTACCAATAAAATAGCAAGAAACCTTCCGACAGACAGGGCAGTACATACCACGGCCTTTAAAGTACGAGTCGTGATGCACTGGTTGGAACGGGAAAACCCCCAGCCCATGGTCAGCAATCGATCCCGCGACCCATTGCACCTCAAACAAGAGCTCTACCAACTGAACTAAGTCTCGCCGGTTTCATCAAATAACCCTTAATTTTAAAGCTTATGAATCTCATTGGGATATATTGTGACGGAATGAACCGAACATCGTAGTGAATAACACGAACGTTTTGTAGAGTGATTCCACATCCAGTCTTCTGTGTTAATTTCCTTCAAAAGTACCCTTGTGAAGAAAAAAAATTTAACACAGAAAAAGAAAGAAAGAAAGAAATGCTTTATTTAACGACGCACTAAACACATTTTATTTACGGTTATATGGCGTCAGACATATAGTTAAGGACCACACAGATTTTGAGAGGAAACCCGCTGTCGCCACTACATGGGCTACTCTTCCGATTAGCAGCAAGGGATCTTTTATTTGCGCTTCCCACAGGCAGGATAGCACAAACCATGGCCTTTGTTGAACCAGTTATGGATCACTGGTCGGTGCAAGTGGTTTACACCTACCCATTGAGCCTTTTAACACAGAAAGTCCAATATGTCAAATGTTCACACCAACAACGTAGAGATATTGGATTTCGAAATATAAACATTATGAATTTATGGTTGTTTTTCATAAACAAAATGTTTTAAAATATATAATATAATATCGATAATTAACACTAACAAATATGTTTAAAATATGTTAGCGGAGAGCTCTGAACGGATATCTTGCCAAACGGTACTTACTACAGTAATCCTATTTCTTTTTCTTTCTCAAAAATACCCGGCTTTGTTATTCCAACTGTTGTTGTCACATTAAAAAATATGTAGTTTCTTGCACGCGTGACAAGTGCATTTCACAAGTGGATTATTCTATTTCTTAACCGGGGGAGAAGGGTGTTTGGTAGAGAAAAAAATATTGCAATCATGTCTTATGTCATATAAATATTACGTTATATGTACTCTGGATTGCTGTATGTACTCTTTTATGTTTCATTCACTGCCTCCAAAAATACTAATGCAGACTTAAAGATTTAAAGACCCAATATCGAGTACACGATTAGCTATACAGGTTCAAGATCTTCTAAAAACAATACTTAGTATTTAATAGTATTGCTATATGAAACAGCCAATGGCGTATCCAAAGGATCGGACCAGAAGAGACCACGCTCCCCATCTCCCCAAAAATGCAGGTGCCCCCTGTTTAAATAAATTTGTTTACAATTTTATTTCATGAACGACAAATGTCAATGTGGTGCCTTTTTCAAGAGTTGGACAATATATGCCCTTTTGCCCTTGATCCCCTCCCTAAAAGATGTCCTGGGTCCGCCCTTTAACAGCTTATTACTTGAAAAAATATAAGTATTTTATTTAACGACACTAAAGCACATTGACTGATTAATCATCAGCTATTGGATGTCAAACATTTGGTACTTTTGATATATAATCTTAGAATTTAAAACCCAGATCGTGGTGTCAGACTGGTTCAGGGTAGGCATCGGTCGACCCCATGCCCACCATCCTACAGAGAGGATGACACATATCACCGCCTTTGATATACCAGTCGTAGTGAATTGCCTAGAACTTTGATAAACCAGTCGTGAGGCTCTGGTTGGAACGTGAAGACCCCCAGTGGGTCCACTGCGTGTTTCGATTCTACGACTCGGCACCTGTGGTGAACGATCTACCGACTGAGCTAACTCCCGCTCCTCTATACCTTTACGAAAGAAAGGAAGGAAGGAAGGAAGAAAAGAAGAAAGAAATGCCTTATTTAACGACGCCAACACATTTTTCTTTACGGTCATATTGTTAAAGGCAAGAACTGTTTTAAATATGCATCATCACACAGGCAGGATAGTATATACCACGGCTTTTATTACAACAATTGTGGGGCACTGGCTGGAACGAGAAATAGCCGGGGATGGATCGTAAATTCATCATGCACTGGACTAAAAAAAGAAGTTTGTTTTGTTTAGCGACACCACTAGAGCACAATGATTTATTAATCATCGGCGTTTTGATGTTAAACATATGGCAATTTTTTAGTCATAGAGAGGAAACCCGCTACATTTCTTTCCATTAGTATCAAGGGATCTTTTATATGCACCATTCCACACAGGGTAGCACATACCACGGCATTTGATATACCACTCGTGGTGCACTGGCTGGAACGAGAAACAGCCCAATCCCCCCCACCCCCCCCCGGATCAATCTAGACCGACCGCGCATCAGGCGTGCGCTTACCACTGGGCTACGTCCCGCCCATACAGGTATTATATCAGGATCTCGCTCGTACTAGCCAAAAACACTTTTAATTTTTTGTTTTGTTTTCATAGTACGAGGCGAGGGGTCGGGCGTGTAACCCCACTCCTACCCGCTTCCCCATGGCTGAAAAAAATATTCGAATTTGGGCAAAATCGATTCGGTGAAGTATTTCCATCATTCTACTCTCAATATTCGTCATAATCCATGTTATTATCCAGATTCTGTCATTTTTGTTTAATCCCGGCAAAAATCAGCCTGTCCCCTACAGAAATCAGTCTCCCCCCCTCTACAAAAATCAGCCACCCCTCTACAAAATGGGGGCCCATACACCTGTTTGTTTTTGGTTTGTTTTAGTTTTTAGGTCTTTTTTTTATAATCAATAATGCAAATATAGCTTGGCGGAAAATGAAAATGAAAAGTGTTTTTGAAAAAAAAAAAAAAAAACCTACAAAAAACTTTGTAATTGTAAAAATATTTTTGAAGAGATAAACTAAATTCTCATAAATAAATAGAATACGTCTAGAAGATACTTTAACGCCTCCATAGTATATACACCTAGAAATAAATACACATCAGGGGCGTAGCGTGGTCATAGCCTAGGGGTGTATGTCAAGTGCGTATTGATGCGTTCCCAACTCTATATAGCTGTTTGGCAGTAATGTTAATATGAATAAATATTGTTAGCCAGATTCGTGCATCTTCATTTAATTCGGGCAAAAATTAGCCTCCCCCACAACAAAACTTTCAACCCATACGCTTAAAAGGACATTCCTGAGTTTGCTGCAATGTTGAAGATGTTATCGACTAACACAGACTTTTTAACGATTGTAATTACATATCAAATATATTTTATTGCATAAAATATTAGTGGCTGTATATTAATCATGTTTCTGGTCGTTCTAATATTTGTGCTGGGTCAAATTTCGTTTTATTTCCGAAAATATATTTGTTTCGTACGTACGAAATTATGTGTAGACGAAATCCAGTTTGGGCTTCTGACAAATATTAAGACGACCAGAAACACATTAAATATACAGACACTGATATTCTAAACAAGAAAATATATTTAATATGTAAGTTTAATCGTAGAAATATTTTATTAGTCGGAAACATCTTACAATGCAGCAAACTTAGGAATGTCCCTTTAAGCGTACGTCACATGCATAAATCCGCACCCAACATATTGCTGCAGACACGAAATACACAATTTCTACTTTCGTTTTCCCAGAAGGAAGGAAATGGTCGTTAATTCTTTTCCTGGAAATATCTAGGTCACCCTGCACGACGGTTCTCTAAGTCAAAATGGGGAACGCAGACAGTACGAACGTGACATCGTATAACGAAAGGGCCGTTCGGCCGACACTCGGATCAAGATCCGTCCGTCCGTCCCAGCTCCGCTTCACTCACGACAGCATTGGATATAAATTCCGAGGTGGCTACACACTGGAGAACTCACTGCGAGATTTGCTGAACAACAAAATAAATGTTCAGTCTCTCCCTCGGATGGAGGTTATGCACCACGACGGGCACCTGTACGTCGTAAGGGGAAATCGCAGACTGTACCTGTTGCAGAAGCTGGAAAAGTTTGGGTTGGTTAATGAGATTACCGTGTACGTCCGGCGTTTTGACTCGACTCTGTTCGACAAGCAGCACACGACGGACTGCGGTGGTGCGTACGTTAGAATTCGGGGAAGACAAAACACGGACGCGACACTCGAGTTGATAATAGAACAGCACGTACACAATGAGAGATATAGAAACGAAGGTAATGTTCTCCCGTTGGAATTTTTGACTGAACTGGGGTGGGGAGTATAAATATATCTAATCTATAATATAATACACAGTCCGTTTTAAACATTTCCCATCGTTCTGACTGCTTCTCGTTTTTTGATTTGTACTGCGGACTGCCTTCTTTGTACTCACACGATGCCGCATTTAGTAAGGATTTTTTTTTTTGCGCTCAGGTCTAGTCGACTACCGTACACACAACGTTCTAAATATTGCGTAATATTCTATAAATACAACCGTAATGTGTTACATGTATACAGCCTCGACTAATGAGGCTGGCTATCTACATGGCCAGGCGCGTGTACAGGGGAAGGATTTTGTAACTTTTTTTTCTTGAATCGCCTAGAAACGTCGCTTGCCACAGTCTAGAGCCCTCCCTGTAAACGCATACGCATATGATGGCGGCTCTATTTTGGCAGGACAGCCCAGTGTGAGGCCACTACACCACATTGAAACTTCTCAGTGCGTAGCAAAGATTACACCCCATTGAGTAATTTAATATTGTAAAGCCATATAATAGGCTTACATAAAAGGGGCGTTTAATTGTTTTGTTTAACGACACCACTAGAACACATTGATTTATTAACCATTGGTGTGAATCGTTTGATACTTCTTACCTGAAGTCTTCGAAGACACCCGCTACGTGTTTCCATCAGCAGCAAGGAATTTATATATATATATTTCCCCACAGACATGACAGCACACTGCACATACCGTGTCATTTTATGTACAGGCCATGGGGCACTGGTTAGGTCCGAGAAAAAAAAATCAGATAAGAGGTTCGATCCAAGCACCGCAGACGAGCGCTCTACCGACTTAACTAGACTAAGACATAATCTTGCCATAGACTTTAACATTGTAAATGCTCCTTTCGAACTTTAAGATTTATACTGAACTGGAACATCAAAGGCTGTGGTATGTATGGTTCGGTCTATCAGAAAGTGTATACAAAAGATCCCTTGCATGCTTTCATTATATCGACCAAATATCGAAATAAACCATACAGCAAAAATGTAATAATATATCTACCTTTGTCTTGACATCAAATAGTCGATGTATCTTCAAGCTGAGGTGTCGTTAAGCATTCGTTCATTCATTCAGTATATACTTCAAGCACTAATTTAAACATATATTTACTGTATTTTCGAAGTTCGGTGGATAGCTCGAGCGACCACTAGCCCTCCCCATATTGTATGTTGTACACTACAACATATCAATGGGGGGGGGGGGGGGGAGCTAGAGCAGTAGAGGTGACTCGAGCTACTTGGTGGTGTGCTCAGACCACAGTTAATTACACTATGTTTTATCATAATATAGCCCCAGTGGCTATAGCAGTTTTATTAATCTCTCATTGCCATTTCACAAGAAAGTTTACCTGCCTGGGCAAATGACCAATCAAAACGACAATCCCAGTTACCCAGCTAGTTTTTGCTTTTACGTTATATCAATGTAAACAAACACACGTGGGCTAAGGGGCTGATTTACAACCATTTCTGTGCTTTTTACACAAAGGTATGCAGTATCCATAATCCAGTTTAAACAAAGTGCACATATTCACAAACTGCATCCTTTTCCCTGTCAAAGCCAGTGTAACAATTCAGAGTACAAAGCAGCTCCCCAGCCAATAATCAGATCACAACAAAACTACATTTCCTCGCATACATTTCCGTACTGAATGGGTAGATAACTCTAGTCTGTGGCCAAACGTTGGGGAGGTTATTTATCTTTATTTTGTTTAATTAATTTGTTTGATTTTTTCATTTTTTTAAAACTATCACTCGTTTAAGCTTGTTTATTATGTTATTTATTTTCAGTATTATGTATTAATGTAGTTACTACTGTATTAATTAATTAATTAATTAATTAATTATTTATTTATATATATATTTCCATAATTTACAGGTTGTATTATACTGTAATGAAGAAATGCAACGAACCTTTACAAGAAAAAAAACCCACCTGACGGCATTCTGGATGTGGCTGTGTTGATAATTGAAAGCAAACAAACAAAGGCCTAAAAAGTGTGTTTTCGGGAACCCTATTTCTTCTTCTTATTATTATTATTAAATTATTATTATTATTATTATTAAATTATTATTATTATTGTTATTATTATCTGATTTTTTAAAATTAATATTTAAAAGAAAAAAGCAACAACAACAAAAACCCTACCTACCTTACTTAATTATTGTTTCTAGTCAAGTTCCCAGATTCACACACTTTTGTTTCTACGCCTGACAATGCAATTTGTTTATGGTGCTCCCTTCAATACCAAACATAGTATTAAACTTGAAAGTTACATGATGTTCTATTCTTTTATTTTCCATGCCACTAGAGAACATTGATATATTAATCATCCGCTATTGGATGTTCAACATTTGGTAAATTTGACATATAGTCTTAGAGAGGAAACCCGCTACATGTTTCCCATTAGTATAGAACTCTTTCATATACACATCCCACATTCAGGATAGCACATACCACGGCCTTTGATATACCAGTCTTGGTGCACTGGCTGGAACGAGAAATAGCCCAGTGGGCCCACCGACGGGGATCGATCCCAGACCGACCGCGCATCAGGCGAGTGCTCTACCACTGGAGCACATCCCACCCCCATTGGATTCTTTATATGCATTTTACCATAGACAGGACAGTATATACCACAGCGTTTGATGTACGACTCGTGTGTACTTGTTAGGACGGGAAAAAACCCTTAGAGTCTACTTCAGGAATTCGATCCTGTGATGAATCATATTTCTGGCCGAAAATTATAAGATTAGTATACAGTACGAAACTCCCAAACCGGGGGGAAAGTAATCTCATCAAACACGTTACAAAATTTGTGTATCATGTTTGATGAGATATATAAGATTAGTATTACTGGCCTTATTAGTAATAAGATTAGTGTTACTGGCCTTATTAGTAATAAGGTTAGAGTTACTGGCCTTATTAGTAATAAGATTAGTGTTACTGGCCTTATTAGTAATAAGCTTAGTGTTACTGGCCTTATTAGTAATAAGATTAGTGTTACTGGCCTTATTAGTAATAAGATTAGAGTTACTGGCCTTATTAGTAATAACATTAGTGTTACTGACCTTATTAGTAATAAGATTAGAGTTACTGGCCTTATTAGTAATAAGATTAGTGTTACTGGCCTTACTAGTAATAAGATTAGAGTTACTGGCCTTATTAGTAATAAGATTAGTGTTACTGGCCTTACTAGTAATAAGATTAGTGTTACTGGCCTTATTAGTAATACGATTAGTGTTACTGGCCTTACTAGTAATAACATTAGTGTGCTCGGCCTTACTAGTAATAAGATTAGTATTATTGACCTTATTAGTAATACGATTACTAGTGATAAGATTAGTGTTACTGGCCTTACTAGTAATGTGATTAGTGTTACTAGCCTTACTAGTAATAAGATTAGTATTACTAGCCTTACTAGTAATAAGATTAGTGTTATTGGCCTTATTAGTAATACGATTAGTGTTACTGGCCTTACTAGTAATAACATTAGTGTGCTTGGCCTTACTAGTAATAAGATTAGTATTATTGACCTTATTAGTAATACGATTACTAGTGATAAGATTAGTGTTACTGGCCTTACTAGTAATGTGATTAGTGTTACTAGCCTTACTAGTAATAAGATTAGTGTTATTGGCCTTATTAGTAATAAGATTAGTGTTACTGACCTTATTAATAATACGATTACTGTTATTGACCTTACTAGTAATAAGATTAGTGTTACTAGCCTTACTAGTAATAAGATTAGTGTTATTGGCCTTATTAGTAATACGATTAGTGTTACTGGCCTTACTAGTAATAACATTAGTGTGCTTGGCCTTACTAGTAATAAGATTAGTATTATTGACCTTATTAGTAATACGATTACTAGTGATAAGATTAGTGTTACTGGCCTTACTAGTAATGTGATTAGTGTTACTAGCCTTACTAGTAATAAGATTAGTATTACTAGCCTTACTAGTAATAAGATTAGTGTTATTGGCCTTATTAGTAATACGATTAGTGTTACTGGCCTTACTAGTAATAACATTAGTGTGCTTGGCCTTACTAGTAATAAGATTAGTATTATTGATCTTATTAGTAATACGATTACTAGTGATAAGATTAGTGTTACTGGCCTTACTAGTAATGCGATTAGTGTTACTAGCCTTACTAGTAATAAGATTAGTGTTATTGGCCTTATTAGTAATAAGATTAGTGTTACTGACCTTATTAATAATACGATTACTGTTATTGACCTTACTAGTAATAAGATTAGTGTTACTAGCCTTACTAGTAATAAGATTAGTGTTATTGGCCTTATTAGTAATACGATTAGTGTTACTAGCCTTACTAGTAATAAGATTAGTGTTACTGGCCTTACTAGTCATAAGATTAGTGTTACTAGCCTTACTAGTAATAAGATTAGTGTTACTAGCCTTACTAGTAATACGATTAGTGTTATTGGCCTTATTAGTAATAAGATTAGTGTTACTGGCCTTACTAGTAATAAGATTAGTGTTACTTGTCTTAGTGCCCAACTGGTCCACAAAATTTCACCCACTTAATGTTCAAGTTTGCTGTCAAGGGCACAATTAAACCTCGGCTATATGTGCTGTTTGTTCAGAACAGGTGTTACTGTTAGTAGCTAGAGAGAAGTCGGTGTGGTAGCCTTATGCTAATCTAAGACTGTCAACTGTCACGACAAAGTTGGCCACGTCGACTGTTGCGTTGTAATTCCCCCAACTCCTGACTTAGAATGGTGCGCTCAGATTAACAACTAATGAGTTCTACGAAGATAATCAAGTTGGAAGAGCGTCCAGACTAGCAACTGGACAATAATGTAGAAGTCGTGACGGCAGAAATTTGGCAAACTTTCAACAGAACCGAAAAATGAACCGCTGTTTGATCCAGTATTGGAACACAAACTAACAATACGCCAATAGGTTTTTTTTCCTTCTGAGTACCTTTTTAATAGGCTTCGAAGATGAGTAGAAAATGTGTTTTGCAAATGTTGACATTTCTTAGACTTTGCTGTAATATATGAGAAACATGTATTTTAAACAAAATTAACCTTCATAATTCAATATAAGTGCCACACAAGTAAATAACCAAACGCAATACAATATACATGTAGTCTGATAAATATATTTATTTTGTGAAAGTCAATACTATGTTAAATATAACAAATAAACAAACGTGTAAATACAATTATATTCTAAACTCATATCAAACATATCACAGCTGATTTGGTCGGTCATTGACGTAAGCAAGTAAATTCAGAACTGAAGTATAACTGTAAAATAAAATAATACTTTGCATTGGTAATCATTATTAGACATAATCTTATAGTTGATTGGTCTTAGAACGGGGTGGTCATTAGGCGTGGGTGAGTGGGTGGGGTTTGGGGGTATATAGTTCAGTCGGGTGAGCCTCACCTGAGCTGCTGGGGTCACAGGATCAAATCACCTCGGTGGATCCATTCAACTGATTGGGGTTTGTTTCTCGTTCCAAACAGTGCACCGTAACTGGTCAAAGTCCGTGGTATGTGTTTTCCTGTCTGTGGGGAAGTGCATATAAAAGGTCCCTTGCTACATTAGGACAAAAATGAAGCGAGTTTCCTCTGATGGCTACGTGTCAGAATTATCAAATGTCAATCTAATTAAAATTAGCTCCACTACTACATGTGGATCTAACACCAGCCATTTGGAGCTCATGTCCACCAATCAAAACCTTACTTGCAGAATCCTGCCAGTGATTTAAAAATAATTTGAAAACATTCCGAATTATCCTGAGGGTATATGCGATAGTTATAATTTTATTATATATTAATTTTCATTTTTTATTTTACTATCCCCCTCCAAACCTCCCCCAAAGTTCCCTTGGCATTCCACCTCATGTCACTCACCCCCCCTCCCCCCAATGGATTTTATGGATCCGCCACTGACCACGGCGTTTGGTGTACCAGTCGTGGTGCACTGTCTTAAACGAGAAATAGAACAATAGGCCCACCGACAAGTATCGATCTCAAACCGACCGCACATCAAGCAAGCGCTTTACTACTGGGCTACATCCCCCCCCCCCCCCCCCCGTGTATACATAGGTTGTTTACTATAGATCGCTGACGTTCAGCCATTGTAAACATCACGCATGCTGTTAGGACTTTTTGATTGTAAATTTCGGGTGACCCTTAAAGACTCCAGAGTTACTTTGAAGAATATGCAGGCTCGTAGGAACAATAAATGAAAGGGGATCTCAATTTTGGCGTACATTATGTAGTATGGCAGCCACATGCCTACGTCCCCGATTTCTACGGACCTGGTATTAGATAAGAGGTATCACAATGCCGATGTATATATACCATACTGCTACTTTCTTTACTTTTGTAAACAAATGTTAACATTATCGTTAATAAGATTGTATTTGGTAACAACAAAGCCGCGAATCAGTTCTACTTTCACTTTCCCAATGATGTTACCTGGAAATCGTTACACTGCTGACGGGATTCCCGGAACAGCTCGATATAGTTATTTGCCCATTTGCCTTTCCGAGAATTTCAATATCGAAACTGAAGTCTGCGTTTAGTATTCGTAGATAAATTTTCAGGTTAACACGAACCGAGAAACACGCTTTACCTGGCTATTATTAACCATATGAGCTAAACACAAAGAAAGTAACGAGAAAGGTATGGAGTTCTATCCGTCTGAACTTCGTTTCGCCCAGGACAGCATTGCGGATTATTTTCGTGGTGGTAGGACCCTCCAGGACTCGTTCAGGAGCCTACTAAAAGTTGACAGCCCGGAGACAGTGCTTCCTAAAATGGATGCGATGTACTACGAAGGAAAATTCTTCGTCACAGACGGGAACCGACGTCTGTATCTGCTGAAATTACTCGAGTCTGAGGGGCTGGTTACGGGGAAGGTCAGCGTGAATTTGACGTCGTTCAATGGATTTAAATACACCACCGACAACGACGGCACGTCGGTACGGGTACGGCGGCAAAGAAACATGGAACAAATACTGAAGGGGATATTGAGAGAATACAGCCATCTTCACAGGAAACGAAGTAAGTATATTTATGTATATACATTGTATATTGACGAGACGTTGATATTTTAATAAACGAGATGTTGATATTTTAATAAACGAGATGTTGAAATTTTAATAAACCCTAATGCTAATGGGGTTCAAACTGAAATATTTTTTATAAATTAAAGAAAACTAAATTAATATTTGCGCTTCTTATGTTCAATATAGGAAGACAAACGTGCAACGGTTTTGAGCCTCAAGTGGAGGGGAAGGGGGTGGGGTGGACCCTCTCCCGGTTTATACGGTCTGATTATACTATATTGTAAAGGCGGCATTATTGATTATTGGAAAGATATAATCATATTCACAGAAAACGAAGTATGCATATCGTTCTCAGTATCAATACTGTGTTACTGAAGTCGCATTGTCGAGTATATTATATTAAAGTAAACAACCATGTTCGCAGGGATCGAAGTATGTGTATCATCATAATCAATACCCGCACGTTTTACAAACTGTTGTTCAAGCCGCAATCTCAAGTAGATTTTTCTTTAAGGGAATATGCAGAGAATATAACCATATCCATAAGAAAGGAAAAGAAAGAAGTGTTTTTATTTAACGACGCACTCAACACATTTTATTTACGGTTATATGGCGTCAGACATATGGTTAAGGACCACACAGATTTTGAGAGGAAACCCGCTGTCGCCACTACATGGGCTACTCTTTCGATTGGCAGCAAGGGATCTTTTATTTGCGCTTCCCACAGGCAGGATAGCACAAACCATGGCCTTTGTTGAACCAGTTATGGATCACTGGTCGGTGCAAGTGGTTTACACCTACCCATTGAGCCTTGCGGAGCACTCACTCAGCGTTTGGAGTTGGTATCTGGATTAAAAATCCCATGCCTCGACTGGGATCCGAACCCAGTACCTACCAGCCTGTAGACCGATGACCTGCCACGACGCCACCGAGGCCGGTCCATAAGAAAGGAAGTATGAAATTTAAAAAAAAAAAAAAAAAAAAAAAAAAAAAAAATCCGCAATATCGAGTAAATAATTTAATATTTAAAGGCTTACTGTCACGGATTTAAGGACCTTATTTCTCTAAAAATGGATAATAAATAAAAATTACATTAATTGTTGGAAACGAAATCTAGCTATCGCATCACCTTAACTGAACCATGATGGAGTGAAATCCATGTCATCCCTCTCGGCAATTTTATTTTTTGAATTATGGACCTTTGCCATAATTCAATTATTTTTACAAAATGTCGTTAACAAATGGAGTATGGTGGTTATGAAGATGGTTGAATAAAGTACATTTAGGGATAAATCAAATTACTTTTGTCGATCCCGCTTACGTGCATGAAACAGTGGACACACCTTGCACGAACATTTATGTGTGCGTGTATGTGTGTGTTTGTATGTGTGTGTTTGTATGTATGTATGTGCGTGTTTGTATGTATGTATGTGTGTATGAGTGTTTGTGTGTCTGTGGTGTGTGTATGTGTGTGTATGTGTTTGTGTGCGCGTGTGTGTATGTTTGTGAGTGTGTGTGTGTGTGTTTGTGTGTGTGTGTGTGTGTGTGTGGTTTTTGTGTGTGTGTTTGTATTTGTGTTTGTGTGTGTGTGGTGTCTGTGTGAGATATATATATATATATATATATATATATATATATATATATATATATATATATATATATATATATATATATATATAGGTAGTACAATACCAAATAACTTCCGGCTGGGTCAAAGTTCGAGGTGCACCGAACTTTTGATAGAGAAGTGAACACCACAAGTCCTGTGATTGGTTATAAATGTGAGTGTGTTGGTTGTAAAAAATAATAGTTTCATCTGGGTAAAATAAATGTGCAATTTTATTTCATCTAGTACCAATGTGTCAAGTAGCCTTGTGCTTGAAACATGTATGGGGTACCTGTAAAAAAAAGTACTAAAATTTTGTGCGAAACTAGGGTAGTCATAGACGCTACCCGTTATCTCAGAAACGAGCAGCTTGACCCCCATTTTTTTCTGTTTCACTTTAAGCGTAAGGGGTGGTAGTATTTATATCTGTGGCGTTTATGTCGGTTGATACGTTGCAGGTAGGAGTTTTAGCCGTATATGTTACTATTGTCGTCTATGGGATTTGATTTGGTAGTGTACACCCTATAGAGAGAGAGAGAGAGTGCCTGTTAACCTCTGATAAAGTTTCAGTACTGTTCCTTCTGTTATTGATTGCTCTGTATTTTATTCTTTATTTCACAGCAGTGTCACAAGTGAAGAGCAGTTTTTACGGCATCGATCAAGGTATGGTGGTAGTGGTAGTAGTAGTTTATTTACTTTATGCCGTGTGGCTCATAAGCATACAATTATATACAATATTATAAAACATATTTAAACAATAATTGATCAGCATAAACATAAACAAGTGGATGTGTATTTGGAGGATGGACAGTTACACGTATTTGGTCGTAAATGTAATGCACGTTTAAAATATTTTCCAAGGTTACAAAGTTGTTTTCTATTCTAAACAGACAGTAATTGTATTAATTTAAAAACAGATAGTCTTAACGGTACGTCCATCCCTCCCAGACCGTAGTGTGGCAGTCATGACAAATCAGGGCTCTATATCTGCCTTAACCCATTTTTATTTGTTGTTTTGTTTACGACACCTCTAGAGCATATTAATTTATTAATCATCGGCTACTGGATGTCAAACATTTGCTAATTTTGACATATTGTTTTAGAGAGGAAACTCGCTACATTTTTCCATTAGTAGCAATCAATCTTTTATATGCACCATACCACAGACAGTACAGCACATACCACGGCCGTTGATACACCTGTCGTGGTGTACTGGCTGAAACGAGAAATAGCCCAATGGGCCTACCGATGGGGATCGATCCCAAACCGACCGCACATCAAGCGAGTGCTTTACCAGTGGGCTACGTGCTCGGGCGGTATGGCGTTCGCGTGAGGTGCTTACGTTGTAGGATCGAACCACCTCAGTAGACCCATTATGTGATTGGGATTTCTCCCGTTCCAACCAGTGCCCCACCACTATTATATCAAAGACATTGAGCTGTACTGTCCTACCAGTGGGAAAATGTATATAAAAGATCTAATGGAAAAATATAGTGGGTTTCCTCAAAGGCCACATGTCCAAAAATAGCATAATATTGTTTAACATCCAATAGCCAATGCATGATACATATCAATGGGCTCCAATAATGTCGTTAAACAAAACAAACATAACTTTGTAAAGCAAACCAGTACCAACAAAAAGGCTGAGACGAGGGTGTGTAAACCCGTACCAACAAAAAGGCTGAGACGAGGGTGTGTGTCTCTCTGTGTGTGTGTGTGTGTGTCTGTGTCTGTGTGTGTCTCTGTGTGTGTGTGTCTGTGTGTGTGTGTGTCTGTCTGTCAGTGTGTGTGTGTGTCTGTGTGTGTGTGTTTCTGTGCCCCCAATTTAGTAACCACATTTTAAATATATATATACAAACAAAAACACGCTTTAGGGCGGAATATTTATATTGAGGATATTGCTATTTTATTTTCCAACTGCTATGGAATCTGCCCCAAGTTCAACCAGCAAACGTTTCGCTGACGTTCGCGAACTATTTGATTGGTTCCCAACGTGGCCATTTGGTTTAAGGTGAATCGCATAAACGAGTCTAGCCGACGTTATCAGTTGGAGCTGTTGACTGAACTTATCCCAGATTGTTGCCATAGGTAAACTACAGTGTTAACCTATATTGATAATTACAAATGTATTTAAAACTCAAATAACATTCTCAGTTCATCTAAATTTCGTACAGAAACCAGACCCATATCGACTTGCTTTTGTAAAACTGAGTTCTTACCGGCAATGAATAGTAGCAAATCCATTGGTATTTTGGAGGTGTAACACCCTCTCCCAAAACACCTAAACACTTCAAGTACAACTCCAACAAGTGGCCTTTTTACTCCCACCAAATCATGGTTCCTGCCCTTGAGTAATATATTAATTATTTATTCAGGTTCTATTTCATCAAACTCCAGTTATAACCGTCAAACGATCCAATCAAATATGTTTGCTAACCCACCGTCTATCAGAAGAGTCACGGAGGCACGAACCCAGCAACCTTATTCCTTCAGTCGAGCAAGTAGTACAGGTAATGTTCACGGTGTCGTTTTAACCAAACAAAAAAAAGAGAAAGAAAGAAGGAAAAAAGAGGGATTGCCCACTTTAGAAAGATTACGACTAACAGATCCTTCTAGTTAGTTTGTTTTGTTTAACGACACCACTAGAGCACATTGATTAATTAATCTTCGGCTGTTGGATGTCAAACATTTGGTAATTTTAACATAATCTTAGAGAAAAAACCCGCTACATTTTTTTATTAGTAGCAACAAGTCTTTTATATGCATCATCCCACAGCAGGATAGCACATACCACGACCTTTAATATACTAGTCGTGGTGCACTGGCTGGCAAAAGAAATAGCCCAATGGGCCCAGCGACGGGTATCGATCCCAAATCTAGATGACATATTAAAGATATTTTCCTGTTTTGAATATCAGTATCTTGTATAAACAAGGTGTCTACTGTCCTAACGTGTGTAGCATGTAACCCTAATCCCAATAATGTTGCACTTAAAACAAACAAATGAACAATCACAGGTACAAACATCGGAGCAGGAACGCAAATATATACTTGGGTATACAGACACTGGCATTCTAAACAAGAAAATGTAGTTAATATGCAATAGTTGTCTCCAAAATGGCTTCGTCTGTAGACCCATTGGGCTATTTCTAACTCCAGTGAGTGCTCCACAACTGGTGTAACAAAGGCCGTGGTATGTACTATCTGGTCTGTGGGGTGGTGCATATAAGAGATCCCTTGCTGCTAATAAAAAAGAGTAGCCCATGAAGTGGCGACAGCGGATTTCCTCTCTCAATATATGTGTGGTCCTTAACCATATGTCTGACGCCATATAACCGTAAATAAAATGTGTTGAGTGCGTTGTTAAATAAAACAGTTCCTTCCTTCCTTTCCAAAACGGCTTAGTTAGTCGGAAATGTCTTACAATGGTAAACTGAGGGCAAGTCCCTATAAGTTCAAAATCATATGCCAGATTTCATCACTATTGTTTTTGTCATCCTAAACTGCAATGATGTTATGTAATGTG
Source organism: Gigantopelta aegis (assembly GCF_016097555.1). Classification (NCBI taxonomy): domain Eukaryota; kingdom Metazoa; phylum Mollusca; class Gastropoda; order Neomphalida; family Peltospiridae; genus Gigantopelta; species Gigantopelta aegis. Next base: position 10,915,661 of record NC_054702.1, on the reverse strand, counting down.
CAAACTGTAGCAAATTCCACAATAATAGCACCAAAGAGAGGGTTTGTCGGGTGCGTGGCTGATTTTTGTTTACTTTGCTATTTGTTTTCTGTTGTAATATTATACTTTTTTTTATTAAACTGTAGGTTCTGTTTCATCAAACTCCAGTTATAACCGGCCGAAATCGGCAATGAGCAAAGCCAGCACCAGAAGTCAGTACGGGCATCAGTCGATTCAATCAAATCAGTTTTATAACCCACCGTCTATCAGGGGAGTCGCAGGAGCGCGGACCCCGCAACCTTATTCCAGCAGCTCAGGTAATGAGAACGGGGTTGGTTTAGTAGAGGGCCCTGTAAGCTGGCAAACTTGGGCCCAATCATTATGTTTTCGATCACAGAACCGGCCTCGGTGGTGCAGTGGTTAAGCCATCGGACTACAGGCTGGTAGGTACAGGGTTCACAGTGGGTAGGTATAAGGCCACTACACCCTCTTCTCTCTCACTAACCAACTAACAACTAACCCACTGTCTTTAACAGACTGCCCAGATAGCTGAGATGTGTGCCCGGGACAGCGTGCTTGAACCTTAATTGGATATAAGCACGAAAATAAGTTGAAATAAATCAACCAGAGACGTTTTAACAAAAACAAAGCGTTTAAGAGAGAATAATAAAAACACTATACACACTGATGAGAAATCTTCGTATAACAAAGGGTCAGTCACAGGGGCGAGTAGAAAACAAGATAAAACATTGATATGATTTAATTACCATGACTCTGGTTTTTACAGCATCACGAAATAAAATGGTCTTATGCTAAATACAAATTCGGCCATAATAACTCGAGATGGAGGATTCGTCGTGGTGCCATGACTACCTGAGCCTAACTGTCAATGTGTTTTTATCTGTTCTAATGTTTTGGTGGAGGGGGGGGGGGGGGGGGGGGGGAGTGTAGAATGTCCCTTCTGTTGTTATATTCCTAGACCCGCCCCTGTAACTGATCTTTAGGTGAACTATTTCTGACTATCTTTGTCAAGTTTAGAATATGAATATTTCTGATCATTATATCATGTGCAGCATCTCAATATGAAGTTTAGCCTGTAATAATTTCATACATATGAATTCTCCTAAACTCTAAATATTTAAAATGCGTCAAAGGACACCCCAATAATATTTATTCCTTTAATTTCAAACTTTTTCATAGTTTTTATTACCAAAATGTATTATTTGTGAGAATATTATTAATACTGTCCGTTTTAATGGCAACAGACTCAAAAGAGTCTATTTAGTTTCTATTAATGCGACTGGTGTATGTTATTTACAGGTAGCAGTGCCCATGCTTTCCATGGAACCAATGTGGTGGGGTCCAGCAGTCCAGACGTGTATCTAGAACAAGACTCAAGAGAGAACACCACACATGGTTAGTACTACAGTTTTATAAAGGGCTGTTCCACAAACGAGTGTGGGTTAGTGAAGTGCAAGGTATACCAGAATTGATAAGTAATACAGCTTTATAAAGGGTTATTCAACAAATGTTTATGTGTTAGTGCAGTGCAGGGATTACCAGAAATGGTTAGTAATACAGCATTATACAGGGGTGTTCCACAAACTATTATGGGTTAGTGCAGTGCAAGGTATATTGGAACTAGTTAGTAATACAGCTTTATACAGGGATGTTCCACAAACTATTATGGGTTAGTGCAGTGCAAGGTATATTGGAACTGATGACTGCCATTACCCAGACATATATTACCTTTTTAGCATTTCTGATGTATTTCAACCTCTTGCGACAATGGAGGATATTTTTCCTCCAATCTTAGCGGGGCCTGATCCAGAATATATATTTTGAATGTTTAAGTGGGGTGGGGGTGGGGGCGGGAGTGCACAGTGGACCAACTCGAGAAAAGGGAAACACAGTGGAATGTGCTTTAAACCAGAAAAAAGGGGCACATAAATGTACTTGCGGGGGGGGGGGGGGGGGGGCATGTCCTCTGGGCCTCCCCCAACGTCTTGGATCCGCAGTACTTACTGTGTTGCTTGATACAGTAAAAAAAAAAAATTGAACGACACGGCTATTAGATGTCAAACTTTTGGTAATTTGACATATGATCTTAGAGAGGAAACCTGCTAGATTTTTCCATTAGTAGCAAGGGATCTTTTATGAGCACCATTCCACAGACAGAATAGCACATACCACGGCCTTTGATATTTCAGTCGTGGTGCACTGGCTGGAACGATAAATAGCTCAATGGGCCCACCGACGGGGATCGATCCCGGATGACCGTGCATCATGCTTGAAACAGTAATTGAAAGTTTTCTGTCCTGTCACAAAACGATGAGTGAATGCGTCTTGTGTTCTTTATCAGTTGTAAAAGTAATAATGGCCAAACGTCTGAATAATTTAATAAGAGGTATTCCAAAAGAATCCAGGTTAACCCTCTCAGTCAAAACCCAACTTGTAAAAAAAACCCTCCTGGTCTGAACCACACCTGTTCAAAACCCTTATACATATTTACATATATAATCGTATATATAAAAATATATTTTATTTAAAGAGACTGTTCAGAGTTTGCTACTACGGTAGCATGTTATCAACAAAGATAACCTTTTTAATGACCTTAATTTAATATTAATTAAACACATTTTATTAATTACAGTGTGTGTATATATACAAAATAGTTCTGGTCTTAATAATTTCAGCTTCGTTTGACGTAAGAAGAAAAGTAAAGGTGTTTTGGAAATAACAAAAACGTACTATTTTTGCGTGCAAGTTATTTACAAAACATTCAGTTTTATAAATAAATAATTTGTAGTAAATTCCATAGTATGAAAACAAGGCGTTCCCTGTGGGACGGCCTATATGACCGTCCCTTTAATTGTATTCCAAATAACACATATCCCTAAAATATAACACCACCTACATAGAAACAGTTCTAAGCAGTTTCTTGTGACGTCACTGATTGTTCCCGTGATAGATATGTTTGAAGCCATGAAACTTATAAATTAAATAATGTATAGAGGCTATTTCATGGGTTTTTTTAATACGATTTTTTTTTTTTATGTGTAAATACCATATTATTATGAATTGCGAAGCAATGAGTGAAAATATGGTTTTCACACATCATGAGTTGACATAAAAATCGTAATCTAAAAATACAAAAACATCATGAAATGGTATATTTATTATATACATCTTTCCTAATGTTTGACAATATCCTTTGCTTTTTGTTGATATCTTTTGCTATGGAAAACACATAACGCCAAGATATATGTCTTCGGATGTAACTTTTCCAAAAAATGTACTTGACCATAGACTTTTTAAAAGAAATTTGAATAAAATTGTCTTTATTTCATTATTAAATTAACATTTATTTAATAATACTGCTATGCAAACTTACCTGACAAAACGATCCTGCTCCCCCCAACCCCCCCCCCCCAAAAAAACCCCCAAAAAACCCCCAACAACCCCAAAACCCCAAAACCCCAAAACAAAACAAAATAAAACGAATCAAACACTGTTAACTTTTAGCTTACACTCAATGATAGGATATTGTGTCATCATTATCTAGCTTCGTATTCAATTCGTTATATATATATATATATATATATATATATATATATATATATATATATATATATATTATCGTAATTGCAGTTCATACCCTTTTTTCATAGGTACAGTCGTTTAAATTACATTTTTATTTATTTTACAAATACGATCAGATGCATTGGTAATCATCAAACTTAAATACAAACGAAACAAAGGGAGATAATTTAACTTTTACAAAGAAGGTAAATATGATTTCTATATTTACACTGTAGCTAAAATACAGTGAAAATATGACTTTTTACCGGATATAACTTTTATGGTGTCTGTAGATCTATATATTTGATTGCTATGTATATAATAAATGTAAATATGCATAAAAGTGGCTTTTGACAAGGGGTCGGGGGGGGGGGGGGGCTGAGCGGGAAGGGTTTTGATAAGATGGGTTTTGACCGGTTACCATTTCAAAAGAGGACTTGACAAAACCCGAGTAGGATTCCAGTTCCAGTGAGCGCCAAACAGTCGCGTGAAAACATCATCTTTACATTTATGTAAGGAGATAACAGCCCCGTGTTCAGCGACAGCGAGCGACGGTAACGTTCGCGAAATATTTGACTGGTACCTGATGTGGTTGTTTGGTTTAACATGAAGCGCACAAGTCAGTATAGCGAACGTTTTTTTCTCCTCGGTCTGGCTGAACTTGGCTCAGATGTTGCATACAGAAATTAATATTCTAATTAAGAAAGTGTATGTTAATTAATATTCTAATCAAGAGAGTGTATGTTGATACATTTTCTAATCACGAGAGTATGTTAATTAATATTCTAATACAAAAGTGTATATTAATTAATATTCTAATCAAGAAAGTGTATGTTAATTAATATTCTAATCAAGAAATTGTGTGTTTCCGCCTGTCACAGTGTTAGTACGAGTAACGTGTTTGCCACCTCCTTTCTTATCTTTAGACATATTGAATATGCCGCCCATTCTAGGGTTATTGCATTACCAACCACAGAAACTCGTAACACCGTCTGCTTGTCGGTCCATTTGTGTGTAGCAGTCTGTCAGTCGGTGTGTGTCTTTCAGCACGCGTGTGTCTGAACGTCTGTATTCGTTGTTGTCTTTCTGTTTCCATCTGTCAACGTATGCGTCTTATTTTGCAGTGAATGTGGTACACTCTTCCATGAGAAGTAAACCAGCAAGACTGGAAACCAGAAGAGAGAGCAGTAGCTGTAAGATATTGTTTTATTTTCAGCCTGAATATGTTTTGTATTTTAATTATTTAAAATAGTAGGGGGATTGGTAGACAATAATTGATGGTTGAAAATAGTACACCATCAGGGTTCTTGTGTTTCTGGGAGCTAAAGTGAATGAGAGTGTAGAATGTCCCTTCTGTTGTTATATTCCTAGACCCGCCCCTGTAACTGATCTTTAGGTGAACTATTTCTGACTATCTTTGTCAAGTTTAGAATATGAATATTTCTGATCATTATATCATGTGCAGCATCTCAATATGAAGTTTAGCCTGTAATAATTTCATACATATGAATTCTCCTAAACTCTAAATATTTAAAATGCGTCAAAGGACACCCCAATAATATTTATTCCTTTAATTTCAAACTTTTTCATAGTTTTTATTACCAAAATGTATTATTTGTGAGAATATTATTAATACTGTCCGTTTTAATGGCAACAGACTCAAAAGAGTCTATTTAGTTTCTATTAATGCGACTGGTGTATGTTATTTACAGGTAGCAGTGCCCATGCTTTCCATGGAACCAATGTGGTGGGGTCCAGCAGTCCAGACGTGTATCTAGAACAAGACTCAAGAGAGAACACCACACATGGTTAGTACTACAGTTTTATAAAGGGCTGTTCCACAAACGAGTGTGGGTTAGTGAAGTGCAAGGTATACCAGAATTGATAAGTAATACAGCTTTATAAAGGGTTATTCAACAAATGTTTATGTGTTAGTGCAGTGCAGGGATTACCAGAAATGGTTAGTAATACAGCATTATACAGGGGTGTTCCACAAACTATTATGGGTTAGTGCAGTGCAAGGTATATTGGAACTAGTTAGTAATACAGCTTTATACAGGGATGTTCCACAAACTATTATGGGTTAGTGCAGTGCAAGGTATATTGGAACTGATGACTGCCATTACCCAGACATATATTACCTTTTTAGCATTTCTGATGTATTTCAACCTCTTGCGACAATGGAGGATATTTTTCCTCCAATCTTAGCGGGGCCTGATCCAGAATATATATTTTGAATGTTTAAGTGGGGTGGGGGTGGGGGCGGGAGTGCACAGTGGACCAACTCGAGAAAAGGGAAACACAGTGGAATGTGCTTTAAACCAGAAAAAAGGGGCACATAAATGTACTTGCGGGGGGGGGGGGAGCATGTCCTCTGGTCCTCCCCCAACGTCTTGGATCCGCAGTACTTACTGTGTTGCTTGATACAGTAAAAAAAAAAAATTTGAACGACACGGCTATTAGATGTCAAACTTTTGGTAATTTGACATATGATCTTAGAGAGGAAACCTGCTAGATTTTTCCATTAGTAGCAAGGGATCTTTTATGAGCACCATTCCACAGACAGAATAGCACATACCACGGCCTTTGATATTTCAGTCGTGGTGCACTGGCTGGAACGATAAATAGCTCAATGGGCCCACCGACGGGGATCGATCCCGGATGACCGTGCATCATGCTTGAAACAGTAATTGAAAGTTTTCTGTCCTGTCACAAAACGATGAGTGAATGCGTCTTGTGTTCTTTATCAGTTGTAAAAGTAATAATGGCCAAACGTCTGAATAATTTAATAAGAGGTATTCCAAAAGAATCCAGGTTAACCCTCTCAGTCAAAACCCAACTTGTAAAAAAAACCTCCTGGTCTGAACCACACCTGTTCAAAACCCTTATACATATTTACATATATAATCGTATATATAAAAATATATTTTATTTAAAGAGACTGTTCAGAGTTTGCTACTACGGTAGCATGTTATCAACAAAGATAACCTTTTTAATGACCTTAATTTAATATTAATTAAACACATTTTATTAATTACAGTGTGTGTATATATACAAAATAGTTCTGGTCTTAATAATTTCAGCTTCGTTTGACGTAAGAAGAAAAGTAAAGGTGTTTTGGAAATAACAAAAACGTACTATTTTTGCGTGCAAGTTATTTACAAAACATTCAGTTTTATAAATAATAATTTGTAGTAAATTCCATAGTATGAAAACAAGGCGTTCCCTGTGGGACGGCCTATATGACCGTCCCTTTAATTGTATTCCAAATAACACATATCCCTAAAATATAACACCACCTACATAGAAACAGTTCTAAGCAGTTTCTTGTGACGTCACTGATTGTTCCCATGATAGATATGTTTGAAGCCATGAAACTAATAAATTAAATAATGTATAGAGGCTATTTCATGGGTTTTTTTAATACGATTTTTTTTTTATGTGTAAATACCATATTATTATGAATTGCGAAGCAATGAGTGAAAATATGGTTTTCACACATCATGAGTTGACATAAAAATCGTAATCTAAAAATACAAAAACATCATGAAATGGTATATTTATTATATACATCTTTCCTAATGTTTGACAATATCCTTCGCTTTTTGTTGATATCTTTTGCTATGGAAAACACATAACGCCAAGATATATGTCTTCGGATGTAACTTTTCCAAAAAATGTACTTGACCATAGACTTTTTAAAAATTGAAATTTGAATAAAATTGTCTTTATTTCATTATTAATTAACATTTATTTAATAATACTGCTATGCAAACTTACCTGACAAAACGATCCTGCTCCCCCCAACCCCCCCCCAAAACCCCCCCCAAAAAACCCCAACAACCCCAAAACCCCAAAACAAAACAAAATAAAACGAATCAAACACTGTTAACTTTTAGCTTACACTCAATGATAGGATATTGTGTCATCATTATCTAGCTTCGTATTCAATTCGTTATATATATATATATATATATATAATATATATATATATATATATATATATATATTATCGTAATTGCAGTTCATACCCTTTTTTCATAGGTACAGTCGTTTAAATTACATTTTTATTTATTTTACAAATACGATCAGATGCATTGGTAATCATCAAACTTAAATACAAACGAAACAAAGGGAGATAATTTAACTTTTACAAAGAAGGTAAATATGATTTCTATATTTACACTGTAGCTAAATACAGTGAAAGGGACTTTTTGTTTTTACTAAAATACAGTGAAAATATGACTTTTTACCGGATATAACTTTTATGGTTTCTGTAGATCTATATATTTGATTGCTATGTATATAAAATGTAAATATGCATAAAAGTGGCTTTTGACAAGGGGTCGGGGGGGGGGGGGGGGCTGAGCGGGAAGGGTTTGATAAGATGGGTTTTGACCGGTTACCATTTCAAAAGAGGACTTGACAAAACCCGAGTAGGATTCCAGTTCCAGTGAGCGCCAAACAGTCGCATGAAAACATCATCTTTACATTTATGTAAGGAGATAACAGCCCCGTGTTCAGCGACAGCGAGCGACGGTACGTTCGCGAAATATTTGACTGGTACCTGATGTGTTTGTTTGGTTTAACATGAAGCGCACAAGTCAGTATAGCGAACGTTTTTTTTCTCCTCGGTCTGGCTGAACTTGGCTCAGATGTTGCATACAGAAATTAATATTCTAATTAAGAAAGTGTATGTTAATTAATATTCTAATCAAGAGAGTGTATGTTGATACATTTTCTAATCACGAGAGTATGTTAATTAATATTTTAATACAAAAGTGTATATTAATTAATATTCTAATCAAGAAAGTGTATGTTAATTAATATTCTAATCAAGAAATTGTGTGTTTCCGCCTGTCACAGTGTTAGTACGAGTAACGTGTTTGCCACCTCCTTTCTTATCTTTAGACATATTGAATATGCCACCCATTCTAGGGTTATTGCATTACCAACCACAGAAACTCGTAACACCGTCTGCTTGTCGGTCCATTTGTGTGTAGCAGTCTGTCAGTCGGTGTGTGTCTTTCAGCACGCGTGTGTCTGAACGTCTGTATTCGTTGTTGTCTTTCTGTTTCCATCTGTCAACGTATGCGTCTTATTTTGCAGTGAATGTGGTACACTCTTCCATGAGAAGTAAACCAGCAAGACTGGAAACCAGAAGAGAGAGCAGTAGCTGTAAGATATTGTTTTATTTTCAGCCTGAATATGTTTTGTATTTTAATTATTTAAAATAGTAGGGGGATTGGTAGACAATAATTGATGGTTGAAAATAGTACACCATCAGGGTTCTTGTGTTTCTGGGAGCTAAAGTGAATGTGTGTGTGTGGGGGTGGGGGGGGGGGGGGGGGGGGGGGGAAGAGGGGTTGATAGTGGTAACTGTTAATTGGCTAAAGTAGCTGAAGTGTTTAGGTGAGTTTTCGTCTCTCATCTAACTTAGAGTGTGTTGACGCTTGATATATTCATTTCTTGTATTATTTCGCCATGTATTTCGCATTTCTTTTTTTGTCTCTTTCGTCAGTTTGTTTATCTCCTTCTCTATCTTTCTCTCCCTCTCCTTCTGTCTATCTCTCAGTCTCTGTCTCTCTCTGTCTCTTCCTCTCTCTCTGAGTCTCTCTGTCTCTCTCAGTCTGTGTTTTTCTCTCTGTCTCTCTCGCTCTCTGTCTTTGTTTCTCAGTCTGTCTCTCTCGCTCTCTGTCTATCTTTGTTTGTCAGTCTGTCTCTGTCTTCTCTCTCTTTCTCTTTCTCAGTCTATCTGTCTCTCTCTCTGTCTGTGTGTCTGTCTGTCTCTCTCTCTCTCTCTCCTCTCTCTCTCTCTCCTCTCTCTCTCTCTCTCTCTCTCTCTCTCTCTCTCTCTCTCTCTCTCTGTGTGTGTCTGTCTCTCTCTCTCTCTCTCTCTCCTCCTCCTCTCTCCGCTCCTCTCTCCTATAACCATCTCTCTCTCTCTCTCTCTCTCTCTCTCTCTCTCTCTCCTCTGTCTTTCTGTCTGTCTGTCTCGTCCCCGTGGTTCCTGTGTGTAGTGTATGTATTACATTCCTCATATTTCACATTCTAAACCTAACCATGTATTTGCTGATCTGTGTGGGGTTTTTTTTTTTTCTTTTTTTTAAACCAACTAGGATAATCTGTATTCACATTCAAATTTCATTCTCCTTGTTTCGTGAATAACAATCCAGTGGTTTTAGCACGATACTTGTAACAAAAGCTGTTGAGAAAACCTCGGTACACTGTCTTTAATGCCATAATCGTTATCTTTTTAGATAACTGTTGATGACCTCCGTAGCACTGTCATTTAATGTTGATAATCATTGTCTCCACCTGATTTAAACTTAACCCTAAACATTTTAAATTGGATATTGTTAGTTCGCACTTTGTACATTCGTACTTTTATCCTGCTCAAACTAGTGCTAATATATCAAAAGCCTTAGTGTTCTGTGTATGAAAAACATGCATATTATACATATTTAAAAATACTTCGTCTGCAGATAAAAGAATAAATTATTTATATTGGTGGCTAGTAGCAATATCTGTTTTGATCTGTAGCCCAATCGTTATATTTATGATTGTCACCTAAAAGCTGTTGATGAAAACCTCGGTAGCACTGTCATTTAATGCTGATAATCGTTATATTTATGATTGTCACCTGATAACTGTTGATGAAAACCTCCGTAGCACTGTCATTTAATGTTGATAATCATTATATTAATGATTGTCACCTGATAGCTGTTGATCAAAACCTCGATAGCACTGTGATTTAAAACTGGTAATCGTTATATTTATGATTGTCACCTGATGGTAGTACTAAACCAAATAACTTCCGGCTGGGTGCACCCAACTTTTGATAGAGAAGTGAACACCACAAGTCCTGTGATTGGTTATCAATGTGAGTGTGTTGGTTGTAAAAAATAATAGTTTCATCTGGGTAAAATAAATGTGCAATTTTATTTCATCTAGTACCAATGTGTCAAGTAGCCTTGTGCTTGAAACATGTATGGGGTACCTGTAAAAAAAAGTACTCGAATTTTGTGCGAAACTAGGGTAGTCATAGACGCTACCCGATATCTCAGAAACGAGCAGCTTGACCCCCATTTTTTTCTGATTCACTTTAAGTGTAAGGGGTGGTAGTATTTATATCCGTGGCGTTTATGTCGGTTGATACGTTGCAGGTAGGAGTTTTAGCCACATATGTTACTATTGTCATCTATGGGATTTCATTTGGTAGTATACACCCTATAGCACATATTCAGTGCATAATAAAAAATATTATGATTTTGTCATTTTATTTAATTAAACTATACTGGTTGATTAAGTAGCCATCACTCGATCATGCAAGTTCACAATGACCTTGACCTTGACAATAATCTCTGTACATGGCTCTGAATGGAGTTTGAATCAAAGTTAGCACTGAAGAAAAGTTGGTTTTGGCCTATAATTCATACTGTAAAGATTTCAATAATTTCTTTTTACATGGTATTTGACTTGCCATATACAACTGCTCTTAAATATGGTATTATATGTAGGCAACCTGAACTAAGATTTTAAGAGCAATTTATTTTTATATTAAAAATAGCATGTGCCAATAGTGGGTTAATGTCTTTAGTTTCCATTAACATTGTTAATTTTTATGTATGAAATTCTGAAAACTCAAATTTGTAAAGAAGTTGATTTTTATTGTAATTTTGACATATTTATAGGGTGCTAAGTTATATTTTAGACAAATTTTGTAGTTTTATGCAAAATTTAAAGTAAATTTGAAGAAAACTTTACCAAAAACATAATTAAATTTGTTGTCACTATTGTGCCTTCTGTTCTTATTTGTACATAACAATAAGGTTGTTAAACATATACTTAGATCTCCAGATAAATTTTTTTCTTAATAATCACTTAGTTAGCTCTCATGAAAAGCATTTTGAGTTTATACTAGATTCAGAACCAATTTTTTCAGATTTGATTATCTGCCTTGGATTAAGTTGATAATTTATTTTATTGTTAAAGCTGTATTACCTAATGTTACTAGCAAAAGAAAATGCTGGATTACAGATTGTAGGAATACATCTAATGTACATATTGTATTCATCCGGATTAGAAAATAATGCAAGAAAATAGATGTTCGGGTAGTTTTGTCATTTAAAAATAGGTGTTTTTTTAGTAATTAATCAAAAATAAATGTGTTAAAGCTGCATGATTATTCCAGATATCACAACTATTAAAACCTCCAACTACAGTAGGCTATAAATAAAATATAGTCAGGAATATTGGTGGCTGCCATAGTTTCGATGGTTCATTATGAAAATCAGCATGGCCGATGGATTTGAAATTCCCACAACTGGTAACTTGAAGACCCCCACACCCAGCATACAGGATTTCCTCCCAACACTAATGTTCAGGACATTAAGTCATTACTTCATACAGGTACAGTCATGTTTGTGTTTCCTTCCTCAGACAGTGTATTTTTTTAATGCTGATATTTCTTTGATGTGCCTGTTAAGGTCTTCATAATCTAGGGGTCAATCAAGTGCATGTGTTTTAATGGAATTCTTTAAAGGGGTAGAGGTACTCTGACTATCTTTGTTGTCTCTACATATATACCTGAGTACACACACCCAACTGAAAGTAAATATCTTCAGGAGTTTTATTTTAAAACATTTTGTTGTTTAATATGACATATTGCATTTGTACAAAACTATATGCAATATATATGCTTTTTGAGGTGTACATTATATTAGGTTGCACTGTAGAAACAACAGTTTCAGTGAGGTTGTCAGTTTATGTCAGAATACACCAGATCCTGGTTGTCATAAAGACACATAGCTGGACACTTTTTGAAAAATGTATGTTATCAGTATAGGTAGTAGTAAACCAAATAACTTCCGGCTGGGTCAAAGTTCGAGGTGCACCCAACTTTTGATAGAGAAGTGAACACCACAAGTCCTGTGATTGGTTATAAATGTGAGTGTGTTGGTTGTAAAAAATAATAAGTTCATCTGGGTAAAAAAAATGTGCAATTTTATTTCATCTAATACCAATGTGTCAAGTAGCCTTGTGCTTGAAACATGTATGGGGTACCTGTAAAAAAAAGTACTCGAATTTTGTGCGAAACTAGGGTAGTCATAGACGCTACCCGTTATCTCAGAAACGAGCAGCTTGACCCCCATTTTTTTCTGATTCACTTTAAGTGTAAGGGGTGGTAGTATTTATATCCGTGGCGTTTATGTCGGTTGATACGTTGCAGGTAGGAATTTTAGCCACATATGTTACTATTGTCGTCTATGGGATTTGATTTGGTAGTATACACCCTGATAGCTGTTGATCAAAACCTCGGTAGCACTGTAATTTAATGCTGGTAATCGTTATATTTATGATTGTCACCTAATAGCTGTTGCACTAGTTATTATGGTGCATAGCTACCAACGTCTTGCACACGTAATTAAAGCGCTCGCCTGATGCGCGGTCGGTTTAAGATAGATCCCCGTCAGTAGGTCCATTAGGCTATTTCTCGTTACAGCCAGTGCACCACGAATGGTATATCAAAGGTCGTGGTATGTGCTAACCTGTCTGTGGGATGATGCATATAAAAGATCCGTTGCTACTAATGGAAAACATGTAGCGGGTTTTCTCTCTGACTGTATTTGAGAATGAGCGAATGTTTGGCATCCAATGACCGATGATTAATAAATCAATGTGCTCTAGTAGTGTCGTTAAAAACACTTTAACTTTCAAACGTGACCTATGACTAATAATCAAACATTAACCTGGACAGTGACGGGATCTAGCTGAGTCGTTAGAGCGCTCACCTGAGGTGGTTGGATTAAACCCTATCGTTTGACCCATTCTCCGATTTCCCCCATCCCAAGTAGTGCCTGATCACTGGTATATCAAAGGTCGTGGTATGTGCTCTCCTGTATGTGGGAAAGTACATATACATTCCCTTGTAAAAATTTAGTGGGTATCCTCTGATGACTACATGTCAGAATTAACAAATGTTTGACATCCAATAGCTAATGATTATTAAATCAATGTGTTCTAGTGGTGTCGTTAAACAAAACAAAAATTTCACCAGGACAGTATTAATAGCTGAGGAGTGTAACTAAAACTGTGTTTCAACCTTAATGGAATATTAGCAGAAAATTCAATAAAAATGTAATGCATATATCTTTATTTTAAAAAAGAACCCCACAAGACCCCCCCCCCCCCCCCAATTAAAAAAACCTAACTAAACAAAACAAACAAAAACAAAAGAAAATAATCTGACGTAAAAACAATCACCCACAGAAAGAATTGTAAATAAAAATAGCTATTATTGACAAATTGATATTACATGATCTTCATTAACATATTTAAGCAGGTTGAGCACACATTTAGTATACTATGATTTTCACACGTTTCCATTGAAAATCATCAATTAAGGGAGAAAGGCTACAATTGTATCTCGATTAATAGACTTTCCATTGTGTATCGTATGATGATGTGTTCATGCTTTCTGTTACTTGAGATGGGTACATACTTAGCTTGTTTGGCTGCTTAGTAGTATACTTATAATTATTACTGAGTTTTAATGATTGACAGTTTCTGGCATTTAGTGCACCTTGATCACACTGCGCAATTAATAGAAAATGTTGGTGCAATGTACAGTGACATTCCACATCATGCTGGGGCGGAACGATATCCGTCCATTGAACTATTTCTCGTTTTTGCCAATGGAATATCAAAGACCGTGGTATGTACTATCCTGTCTGTGGAATAGTGCATATAAAAGATCCCTTGCTACTAATGGAGAAATGTAGCGGGTTTCCTCTCTAAAAAACTATGTCAGGATTACGAAATGTTTAACATCCAGCAGCCGATGATTAATAACTCAATGTGCTCTAAAGGTGTTGTTAAACAGAAGACATTTTATACTATTCCTCATAATGTCATTAATACGCAAGTTAAGCAACACTCGGTTATCGTTTGGATGTGTAAGGTCTACAAAATATATGTTTCCGGGAATCCGAGCCTTCCTGGAAAATAAAAAGGCCGAGCATAACTGTTTTTTAGTGTCTAATCCTCCCCATTTTTAATTTGTATATAGGTAAAAAGAGTACGTGCATAAATTTTATCTGACCTGTAGGGCCTAGGGGTAAATGATATTGTTTTTAAAATAGCCGACCTACCCTACTTAATTTCTTTTGGGAACGTTCCATGAAACACGATTTTGTTTTAGGTCTAACCGCGTGATGAAATCCAGAACTATAGGCAGTACAAGCATACTCTGTATATTTTAGTTTCGGGCATTTAAAATGACTATGACCATCATAGATTCATATTTATGTAATACTGTTAACAAAATTAACTCGTTATGTTTATTATGTTTATTATTAAAGGGACATTCCCGAGTTTGCTGCAATTTTTAAGATGTTATCGATTAACAGAGACTTCTTGACGACTGTAATTACATATCAAATATATTTTTTCTGCATAAAATATTAGTGGCTGTATATTAAACGTGTTTCTGATCGTTCTAATATTTGTAATAGGTTAAATTTAATTTTATTTCCTAAAAAGGATTTTTTCGTACGTACGAAATTATTTGAAGACTAAATTCAGTTCGGGCTTCTTATAAATAGTAAGACTAGAAACATATTGAATATACAGGCACTGATATACTAAAAAACTAAATATATTTAATATGTAAGTTTAATCGCAGAAATATTTTATTAGTCGGAAACATCTTACAATGCAGTAAACTCGGGAATGTCCCTTTAACGTTTGTGATGTTGCCGTAACATGTTATAATAATTATACTAACGATCACAAGAACGTATACCAAAACATTTTTACGTGAAATTGTATATTTAACCTTTAATACTGTTTATGAACTGTGATGTTCACATTTTAGGGTAATTATTGTGTATACCAATGTTCACAAAATAATCATACTTTCAAAATAAACACATCAACTTGTTTTACGTCATTTTTATTATTTCGTAAAACTGATCAAAATACGTTCTTCTGATGGTAAGTCATATATATGTCTTGATTTTTTAAAGTACATGTATTAAAATTATTTCATTTGCTTAATTGTTATGGAATTGTATTTTTAAATAGCTAACTGTTATTGCTAGCTGTTAACATACAATTATTATTTAAAATAGTCGTTAAAATGTTGATAACTTTGTTTACATGATAAATATGTTATGTCTGAGTTTTGTAAGAGTATTAACAACATTTTGAAATGATTTTTATTGTTATGATTTAATTTTAAACAGCAAAAACGTTCCATATCCTGTAAAAGATAAACAAATTTAACATGGCCATGAAAATAGTGATGGAGGCGTTTCCATTATTAATTCCATAATAAATGAAAATATGTGGTTTTGTCTGTATTTCAAATGTGTGTTTAATGGAATGTGTTTCATGTAATGTTTACACAAGAATCCGTATAGAGTTATTAGAACATATACAATAAAACACATATAGTTATTAATACATAACATTGTTAGTAATGAAAATGGTAATGATTTCGTATCGTAGGTATTAGTACATGACATTGTAAGTAATGCAAATGGTGATGATTTCGTATCGTAGGTATTAGTACATGACATTATAAGTAATGCAAATGGTAATGATTTCGTATCGTAGGTATTAGTACATGACATTGTAAGTAATGCAAATGGTAATGATTTCGTATCGTAGATATTAGTACATGACATTGTAAGTAATGCAAATGGTAATGATTTCGTATCGTAGATATTAGTACATGACATTGTAAGTAATGAAAATGGTAATGATTTCGTATCGTAGATATTAGTACATGACATTGTAAGTAATGAAAATGGTAATGATTTCGTATCGTAGATATTAGTACATGACATTGTTAGTAATGAAAATGGTGATGATTTCGTATCGTAGGTATTAGTACATAACATTGTTAGTAATGCAAATGGTGATGATTTCGAATCGTAGGTATTAGTACATGACATTGTAAGTAATGCAAAAGGTAATGATTTCGTATCGTAGGTATTAGTACATGACATTGTTAGTAATGCAAATGGTAATGATTTCGTATCGTAGGTATTAGTACATGACATTGTAAGTAATGCAAATGGTAATGATTTCGTATCGTAGGTATTAGTACATGACATTGTAAGTAATGCAAATGGTAATGATTTCGTATCGTAGGTATTAGTAATGAAAATGGTAATGATTTCGTATCGTAGATATTAGTACATGACATTGTAAGTAATGCAAATGGTAATGATTTCGTATCGTAGGTATTAGTACATGACATTACATGACATTGTTAGTAATGCAAATGGTAATGATTTCGTATCGTAGGTATTAGTACATGACATTGTAAGTAATGCAAATGGTAATGATTTCGTATCGTAGGTATTAGTACATGACATTGTAAGTAATGCAAATGGTAATGATTTCGTATCGTAGGTATTAGTACATGACATTGTAAGTAATGCAAATGGTAATGATTTCGTATCGTAGGTATTAGTACATGACATTGTAAGTAATGCAAATGGTAATGATTTCGTATCGTAGGTATTAGTACATGACATTGTAAGTAATGCAAATGGTAATGATTTCGTATCGTAGGTATTAGTACATAACATTGTAAGTAATGCAAATGGTAATGATTTCGTATCGTAGGTATTAGTACATCACATTGTTAGTAATGTAAATGGTAATGATTTCGTATCGTAGGTATTAGTACATGACATTGTTAGTAATGCAAATGGTAATGATTTCGTATCGTAGGTATTAGTACATGACATTGTATATTAGTACATAACATTGTTAGTAATGCAAATGGTAATGATTTCGTATCGTAGGTATTAGTACATGACATTGTAAGTAATGCAAATGGTAATGATTTCGTATCGTAGGTATTAGTACATGACATTGTAAGTAATGCAAATGGTAATGATTTCGTATCGTAGGTATTAGTACATGACATTGTTAGTAATGCAAATGGTAATGATTTCGTATCGTAGGTATTAGTACATGACATTGTTAGTAATGCAAATGGTAATGATTTCGTATCGTAGGTATTAGTACATGACATTGTTAGTAATGCAAATGGTAATGATTTCGTATCGTAGGTATTAGTACATGACATTGTTAGTAATGCAAATGGTAATGATTTCGTATCGTAGGTATTAGTACATGACATTGTAAGTAATGCAAATGGTAATGATTTCGTATCGTAGATATTAGTACATAACATTGTTAGTAATGCAAATGGTAATGATTTCGTATCGTAGGTATTAGTACATGACATTGGATAGTCATGTAAATGGTGATGATTTTGTATATTGGTTGCTAAATAATTCCAGATATTGTTTTCGTTGTTAAATGTACTTAATGTCAAATGTTGTATTTTATTGTATGAATGTAATTTGTGATATTCGACCGGCCTCGGTGGTGTGGTTAAGTCATCGAACATAAGGCTGTTGGGTACAGAGTTCGCAGCCCGGTACCGGCTCCCACCCAGAGCGAGTTTTATCGACCACTACACCCTCTTCTTTTTTCTCACTAACCACTAACAACTAACCCACTGTCCTGGACAGACAGCTCAGATAGCTGAGGTGTGTTCCCAAGACAGCGTGCTTGAACCTTAATTGGATATAAGCACGAAAATAAGTTGAAATGAAAATAAAGCAAACTGTGATATTCGCCTTTATATTATAAAATAATTCAATATGGAAAGTGAATAAAAATGGTTGAACAACAAGCAATGGGTTGTGGTTACTTTGAACACAGACTTCCGTTTACACTGTGTTAAACACGATCAAGGTGTTGTAGAAACGTGACACAGACTACATGTAGAAGTTCAGGGGTCAACATGTAGCCAAGTGGTCTAGCGTTCGCCTGATGCGCGGTCGGTATAGGATCGATCCTCGTCGGTGGGCCCACTACTGGTATGTTAACTGGCAGGTTTCGAACATACTGCACTGATTCGCATGCCATTTAACAATCGAGTGTCCTATTCACTCGGCCATACTATATGTCAATATTACCAAATGTTTGACATTCAATAGCCGATGATTATTACACCAGTGTACTAGTGATGTCGTTGAACAAAACACACTTTAACGTTTATCTCTGAGCATCCTGATGGTTTTCACACATAACACAGATACACAGTGGATTTATAACTTTCCTGTATTTCTATCACCCTTTGTCAATGATATCCATGCCCGTCAGTGTGGTATTGGAAATATACGGAAAAATACCTTTTTAGTACGAAAAATGCCTTTTTGTAATCTGGAGAAAACACTTGTACCTTGAATCTTTCATTACTGCCCTCACCAGTTATTATAGGTTAGATCGCTATCGTAACCAGGCTACAGATTTTCGAAGCTATCTTAACGCTTCGATATCGTAAAACCGTCGTAAGCTGTGACGTCACAATGACGCATGCCATAGCCTACAACGGTCTTACGATATCGCAGCGCTAAGATATCTTTAGAAATGTGGGCCCAGGGTGTTATATTGATAGGTGAAAGTACATTGGAGTAGTGAAGTGGACACCCATGTTATCACTGAATCGTATATTGATATGTGAAAGCACATTGGAGTAGTGAAGTGGACGCCAATGCTATCACTGAATCGTATATTGATATGTGAAAGCACATTGGAGTAGTGAAGTGGACACCCATGCTATCACTGAATCGTATATTGATATGTGAAAGCACATTGGAGTAGTGAAGTGGACACCCATGCTATCACTGAATCGTATATTGATATGTGAAAGCACATTGGAGTAGTAGTGTGGACACCCATGCTATCACTGAATCGTATATTGATATGTGAAAGCACATTGGAGTAGTGAAGTGGACACCCATGCTATCACGGAATCGTATATTGATATGTGAAAGCACATAGGAGTAGTGAAGTGGACACCCATGCTATCACTGAATCGTATATTGATAGGTGAAAGCACATTGGAGTAGTGAAGTGGACGCCCATGCTATCACTGAATCGTATATTGATAGGTGAAAGCACATTGGAGTAGTGAAGTGGACGCCCATGCTATCACTGAATCGTATATTGATAGGTGAAAGCACATTGGAGTAGTGAAGTGGACGCCCATGCTATCACTGAATCGTATATTGATAGGTGAAAGCACATTGGGGTAGTGAAGTGGACGCCCATGCTATCACTGAATCGTATATTGATAGGTGAAAGCACTTTGGGGTAGTGAAGTGGACGCCCATGCTATCACTGAATCGTATATTGATAGGTGAAAGCACTTTGGGGTAGTGAAGTGGACGCCCATGCTATCACGGAATCGTATATTGATAGGTTAAAGCACATTGGAGTAGTTAAGTGGACACCCATGCTATCACGGAATCGTATATTGATATGTGAAAGCACATTGGAGTAGTGAAGTGGACACCCATGCTATCACTGAATCGTATATTGATATGTGAAAGCATATTGGAGTAGTGAAGTGGACGCACATGCTATCACTGAATCGTATATTGATATGTGAAAGCACATTGGAGTAGTGAAGTGGACGCACATGCTATCACGGAATCGTATATTGATATGTGAAAACACATTGGAGTAGTGAAGTGGACGCACATGCTATCACGGAATCGTATATTGATAGGTGAAAACACATTGGAGTAGTGAAGTGGACGCACATGCTATCACGGAATCGTATATTGATAGGTGAAAACACATTGGAGTAGTGAAGTGGACACCCATGCTATCACTGAATCGTATATTGATATGTGAAAACACATTGGAGTAGTGAAGTGGACACCCATGCTATCACTGAATCGTATATTGATATGTGAAAACACATTGGAGTAGTGAAGTGGACACCCATGCTATCACTGAATCGTATATTGATATGTGAAAGCACATTGGAGTAGTGAAGTGGACGCACATGCTATCACTGAATCGTATATTGATAGGTGAAAACACATTGGAGTAGTGAAGTGGACACCCATGCTATCACTGAATCGTATATTGATATGTGAAAACACATTGGAGTAGTGAAGTGGACACCCATGCTATCACTGAATCGTATATTGTTAGGTGAAAGCACATTGGAGTAGTGAAGTGGACGCACATGCTATCACGGAATCGTATATTGATAGGTGAAAACACATTGGAGTAGTGAAGTGGACACCCATGCTATCACTGAATCGTATATTGATATGTGAAAACACATTGGAGTAGTGAAGTGGACACCCATGCTATCACTGAATCGTATATTGATATGTGAAAACACATTGGAGTAGTGAAGTGGACACCCATGCTATCACTGAATCGTATATTGATATGTGAAAACACATTGGAGTAGTGAAATGGACACACATGCTATCACTGAATCGTATATTGATAGGTGAAAGCACATTGGAGTAGTGAAGTGGACACCCATGCTATCACGGAATCGTATATTGATAGGTGAAAACACATTGGAGTAGTGAAGTGGACGCACATGCTATCACGGAATCGTATATTGATAGGTGAAAACACATTGGAGTAGTGAAGTGGACACCCATGCTATCACTGAATCGTATATTGATATGTGAAAACACATTGGAGTAGTGAAGTGGACACCCATGCTATCACTGAATCGTATATTGATATGTGAAAACACATTGGAGTAGTGAAGTGGACACACATGCTATCACTGAATCGTAGTATGGGGCGACAGGGTTTTATAAAAGGTGGTTGGGGAAAAGGTGTTACTGGGAGAGGAGCATGGTATATGTCCCCCACCCCACCATCCGTTACGCCGGTTGGCTTGATACGGCATTAAAATATAATCTCCACATTCGCGGTCGTACTAGATCATACAAACCATCCGTTACGCCGGTTGGCTTGATACGGCATTAAAATATAATCTCCACATTCGCGGTCGTACTAGATCATACAAACCATCCGTTACGCCGGTTGGCTTGATACGGCATTAAAATATAATCTCCACATTCGCGGTCGTACTAGATCATACAAGAGTCAACAACATTTTGTGTATATATTTATAATTATACTCACCTTTTATATAATACTCACTGTTCGTCCACCGTTACTCACTGAAAAGACAGAAGGAGGAATATAGATAAAAGATAAGAATGACAAGTTTTGTAAATAGCAATATTATATATATTTATAATTACTCACCTTTTTCTCTCATAGACGCACCGTTTTTTCTCAACCCACACTTTTCTGGAAAAGACAGAAGAAGGAATAAAGTTAAAAGCTAACATGTAAAAATAATATAGAATATTTAAAATTAGATCTATTTATTATTAAATAGATATTTACTCTTTAGTTTTTACTAATTAGTAAAATTAAAATATTTTATCATCATTAAAATAAATACATCATATGCATAATCATATAGACATTGTTTTGGCTATATATAAATAAGATTTTAAAATTATCTTAATGTTAAAAAATCTATATACATATATAAGGAAAAATGGTAATTGCCAATATTATATATAGCATATTTATTATTGTATATATCGAAAATTCCGGTTCGTTCTGACGTACCTGTGAGGCGTAGGGCTGCCAGAAGTCCCTGTTGTTCGTTTGTTGTTCGTTTGCTCTGCACCTGAAAAATATAGAATAAATATTTTGAAACGTAAAAAAAAAAAAAAAAAAAAAAAAAATAGATCATACAAACCATCCGGTACGCCGGTTGGCTTGATACGGCATTAAAATATAATCTCCACATTCGCGGTCGTACTAGATCATACAAGAGTCAACAACATTTTGTGTCAAGATATGTTAATTCTTATTTACAAAGAATACGTAGCTGTTTACGTCCAGACAACTTCCTCGTAAGCTCCCCTTAACTAGAGTGGTATAAAGTAGAGGTAAAATTACGAGAGCTTCGAACCTTCCGTCAATACTTAGAGAGAGAGAGAGAGAGAGAGAGAGAGAGAGAGAGAGAGAGAGAGAGAGAGAGAGAGAGAGAGAGAGAGAGAGAGAGAGAGAGAGAGAGAGAGAGAGACAAAGAGAGAGAGACAGAGAGAAAGAGAGAGAGAGACACACACACACACAGAGAGAGAGAGAGAGAGAGAGAGAGAGAGAGAGAGAGAGAGAGAGAGAGAGAGAGAGAGAGAGAGAGAGAGAGAACAACCCATAACAAATCCAGGGGCGCACTAACGCAGGAACGTTCTTTCCACAACCTTCTAAATCCACTCGATCTGTT
The DNA here is from genome assembly GCF_016097555.1 of Gigantopelta aegis. Classification (NCBI taxonomy): domain Eukaryota; kingdom Metazoa; phylum Mollusca; class Gastropoda; order Neomphalida; family Peltospiridae; genus Gigantopelta; species Gigantopelta aegis. Next base: position 10,892,926 of record NC_054702.1, on the reverse strand, counting down.
TCTAGGTAGGGATTCGCACTTTTAAAAAACAACATTCCAAATATTCCAAAGTACACTAATATGCTTTTTAATGACAATTTCCCCAAACATTACACTGCAGACAAAAGTAGAACATCTCCCCCCCCCCCCAACCCCCCAAACAAAACATAATAATAAAAAAAGAATGTTAGGGCATTTCGCAGGACGGGGTTTGCACACCTCCAACACCCACCCTGGTTCCGCGCCTGTCACCGGATGTATTGGATATTTCGGAATTAAAACAACGGATTAAATGCCCAGGAAAGTGATTCTACAAGTAATGGACATGTGAGGAAATTCTGAGATAACAAATGGTTTCAATCCATATGGATAAATGAACGAGACGGTGGGGGTGGGGGGGGGGGGGGATGGGCAGGAGGGAGAGGGTATGATCTGTAGCAAAACCCCAAATTCGGGCAAACGTGATAGAGATATTCGGGCAAAATGTGTTAACCTGAGACCTTTTTACCATGTATTTCCATCATTCTACCCACAAAATTGTAAAAATGAGTAATGGTTTCTTTGCAGCCCTATTAGCTGTTTGGTAGTGATGCTAATATGAATGAATGTTGTTATTCAGATTCGGGCATTTTTGTTTAATTCGGGCAAAAACCAGCCTGTTCCCCTAAAATAAATGGGAACCCACAAGCCCATGTCCATATGCATTTTGTGAATGAAAAAACAAACAAACCCTCCTCCAACCGCTCCACCCCTCCGCCACACACACACACACGGACATACACACACAGACACACACACGCACACACACAGACATACACATACACACACACACACACATACACACACATACACATACAGACACACACACCGACACACCGACACACACACGGAGAGACACAGACACACACACGCAGACGTACCCATACACATACACACACACACACATAGATACACACACAGACATACACATACACATACAAACACACACACAGACACATAGACAGACACATACACAGACACACACACATACACACACACACACACACACACGGAGAGACACAGACACACGCACACACACACACACATAGATACACACACAGACAGACATACACAGACAGACAGACACACACACACACACAAACAAAAACAAGAGTGTAGTGACAACATCATCTGCAGTAAGCAGATTAAACGGGAAGGTTAAAGTTTGTTTTGTTTAACGACACCGCTAGAGCACATTGATTTATTAATCATCGGCTATTGTATGTCGAGAAACATTTTCATACGTATACTTCCTGGCTGAGTTCGCTTGCTGCTAGTACCTGGGTCAAGTTCAGCCCGACACAGGAAGGAAAACGTTCGCAGGCTGGATTAAGCGCTTCTTATTGATAACATGACGTAGTACGCTTCGGTCCGACCTCGGTGGCGTAGTGGTTAGTATGAGTATGTTTGTGAGTGAGTGAGTGTGTGTGTGTGTGTGTGTGTGTGTGTGTGTGTGTGTGTGTGACACAATCTCTAGTATGAGTATGTTTGTGAGTGTGT
>NC_054702.1:10883122-10891208 GCF_016097555.1 Gigantopelta aegis | reverse complement strand
TGATTAATAAATTAATATGCTCTAGAGGGTCGTAAACAAAACAACAAATAAAAATGGGTTAAGGCAGATATAGAGCCTCTGCTTTGTCATGAACTGCACCATACGGTCTGGGAGGGTGCGGACGTACCGTTAAGGAAAACTATTCGTTTTTAAATGTAATACAGTTACTGTCTGTTAGAATAGAAAACAAACTTTGTAACCTTGGAAAATATTTTTAAACGTCATTACATTTACGAACCAAATACGTGGGTAATGTCCATCCTCCAAATACACATCCACTTGTTTATGTTTATTGCTGATCCCAATTATTGTTTAAATATGAGTTTATAAAATTGTATATAATTGTATGCTTATGAGCCACACCGGCATAAAGTAAATAAATCTACTACTACCACTACCACCATACCTTGATCCGATGCCGTAAAAACTGCTCTTCACTTGTGACACTGCTGTGAAATAAAGAATACAATACAGAGCAATCAATAACAGAAGGAACAGTACTGAAACTTTATCAGAGGTTAACAGGCACTCTCTCTCTCTCTCTCTCTCTCTCTCTCTCTCTCTCTCTCTCTCTATATATATATATATATATAATATATATATACTATATATATATATATATCTCACACAGACACCACACACACACAAACACAAATACAAACACACACACAAAAACCACACACACACACACAAACACACACACACACACACTCACAAACATACACACACGCGCACACAAACACATACACACACCACAGACACACAAACACTCACACACACACACACACATACATACATACAAACACGCACATACATACATACAAACACACACATACAAACAAACACACACATACACGCACACATAAATGTTCGTGCAAGGTGTGTCCACTGTTTCATGCACGTAAGCGGGATCGACTGCGTAGCGTGTAGGCCCAATGCATATCGTTGACTTAAAGAGCAGTCTTTCTTAAGGATGACTCGATAGCTCAGAATTATCCCCTGCTCCCAGTTCGTTCATATCTGTGTATGTAATATTCGGTGACACACGTTCGAGTCCCAGCAATGGCGTGAGACAATTTTTGAGGGGCCAGAAAAGCGAGGGAGTTATCCCCTGCACCCAATATAAGAACAAGTATAATAGATATTCAGACCTCAATAAATACATGCAAAACATTACACACACACACCCACACACACACACACACACCAGGAGGGATACCATAAGATCATATATGTATACATTACATACGCCAGCCAAAATTGGGGTAAATAAAAGATTGTGAAACGAACTGGTATTATAAGGCCTTGGTATTGTGCTGTGCTGTCCTGTCTATGGAAAAGTACATATAAAAGATCCGATTCTGCTTTATAAATATCAGTAGCTAATGTGGCGCCAGTGTTTTTCTTCTTTCTCATTGTCGACAAATATCGACATAACCAAAGCCATAGTTGAAAATGTTATGCTGTGTCATTAAACAAACATTCCTTTCGTCCAATTACCAAGGCCCAAGACGAAGGCTACTAACATTTTCATAAAATTACGGCATTTGATGATTCCGACCAGGGCTTCTAGAATTTTTATAAAATCCACTAGCCATGGGATCAGTGACTAATTTTTTTTACTAGCCATGACTAAACATTCACTAGCCATACTTTTAAGTAGATAAAAGTTTATTAATAGGAATAATTGGATAAGTCCCCCAAAAAACCCCTAAAGAAGGAGGAGAGAGCTAAACAATAAACCTTTAGATTTTGAGGGGAGGGAAGCAAGCAGGATATTCATATTTATAAAAACTAGACTTAAATGCAGTATTTGGACCAAAAGAAATCACTAGCCATCAGGCATGGCGATGGTAGTTATTTACTAGCTCAACACTGAATATCACAAGCCATGGGAGTGGGGCTCCCATAATCTAGAAGGCTTGGCGACACTTGGTCCCGTTTTAAGAAAATAAGCTACTCCTGCAGGCAATTTCACAAAAACATCGTAAGTTTACGTCTGCTACTAGCAGTTATACCGAGCATATATTTACGTGTGTTTTGCATCTATTTGACGGACGAAGAAAAGAAAATTACATCATTAAGAAAATGGAGCATTTTCTACAGGAACAAAAGAAAATGAAATGTGTGTATTTCTAATCATATTTGTTGTACTATAATAGTAATAATAATTGTGGATTTGTCGTAGATTTACGTTTACGTGCAAAACCGAGCCCTGATGAGCATCCTGTGCTCTTTTGAACGCATTTGTTTTCCCCCAGACAGACATAGCATAACACGGTCTTTGATATAGCAGTGGTAAAGCTTTGACTGTAACGGAAAAACATCTTAACAGGCCCTCCGTGAAGGACCGATCTTACAACCTATGACACCTCGCAGGCGCGTGTACTGCGGGGGTGGGGGTGGGGGGTGGTGTTCCTGGGTGGAATTCCTCCCCCTGCTCCAAGCGAATTGCATTCTTCTTCTTTTTCAGTGTATATTCCGTGTTCCATGATTCGACTCCAACCCCACACCCTCTTAAAGAAGTTAGCAGTACAGACGCACTGCACAATTTCCTGTACCTAGGATCGATACCCGTTGGTGGGTCCATTGGGTTATTTGTTGTTCCAGCCAGTGCAACATGACTGGTATATCAAAAGTCGTGGCATGTGCTATCCCGTCTGTTGGATGATGCATATAACAAAAACTCCTTTGCTACAAATGGAAAAATTTGGAGGGTGTTCTCTTTCAGGCTCTGTCGAAATTACCACATGTTTGACATCCAGTAGCTGATGATTAATAAATCAATGTACTTTAGTGGTGTCGTTAAATAAAATAACTTTAACTTTTTAATTATTTATACACACGCCTGCCTCAGAGCTACAGTTCGCGTAACTACTACATACAGTTGGTTATCGAGTTAGCCAGTCGGCATAAAGAAATGATGAACTTTATTCGCATTAGGCCTAATGTCCCTTGAGCACATAATATATACATATACACAGATATATAATGTTTGTATACAACGTGTAAATCGTATTGACACATAAATGGGATACATTAGCGACATGGCGCCCATGAGTATTAACATGATGTTTATAAAATAACTAAATACAAAATTAAAGATACACATAATATATATAACAAACGTTCTACTTACGCATTCACGTTCACATGCAGGGAAAACTTAATTGTACAAAATTATGTTTCTTTTTTCAAAGGCTTTAAAACAACACACAGCTAACGTTCCGTCTTACTATTATTTCATTGTTGCTATTTAACAATTCTATAAATTTGAACATACTAGGGTTATTTTTATAATATTTTGGTATGTAATGTCTGATAGATTTGTACAGAGGACAAACAAGTATAAAATGAAATTCATCTTCTATTAAATTACAAGTAGCACATTTACGATTACCCAGTGCAATTGGGTTAGGTTTTGCCCATCTTCCCGTTTCAATTAATAATCTATGAGCAGCAATGCATAGTCTCGTTAAAGCAATTACCTGGATACATCATGTTGTTTGTTGTCCGCGTCACAGCAGGTGTCAGGTAGTCATTTTGCGACTTCCCGTAAATCGTCGGCTGGCTGTAACCCGCGTGTCTCTGGTCCACACTTACAGATTTCTTGGCCGACGTCAAATCTGAAAATTAATCAATTAGGTAATCCTTGATTTTAAGTCGCACTGTTCAAATTTATCTGTTGATCCTTATGCTAATGACCGACTCATTGATTATTAAGGTTGTTTGTTTGTTTGTTTTTACTCTGAAGGTGAAAAAGATCTGTGTAAATAGATATGTCCGATTTAAAGGGGCGGGCCCTAGTGTTAGCCCTTGGGAATGGTCAATAAGATTAGTTAATCTACAAACCCGTAACACATTTGGATAATGTTATAACAGAGAGGAACTAAAGTCTGTGATGTTTAAACAGGGACATATCGTCTAAAAATACCTAGCGTTCGTCTCCATACACATTACTTCTCAGACGAACGTGCGTTTCCAGAATTATGACAAATGCATTTTGAGGTATTGCAAAACGTTGGATGACCAGAACCACTTCAGGTGTACAAAAAATAATAGTCTAAATAATAAAATGCCAGAACATCTAATTTAAATTATTAAAAACGGCTTTAATAGTGAAAAATGCGTCGTAGTGTTTAAAAACTAGGGTATGTCACTTTAAAAGCGAATGTTTCCGAGTTTTGAAATCAATATATTTTGCACCATAATTATTATTTCTGCTTATAAAAAACTTACTTAAAACAAATTCACAAAATCAAATCTGAGGTATATTGGTCAACTATTGAATAGTGATTGTACAATGCATCAAAGATAATAATAGAAATTAGTTTCGATCTAAAATACAAAGGGGGGAGGGGGTCCGACAATCATTTTACACTATCATGTTAATGCATATTAAAATGTGACTTGCATCTAGATACACTTGTAGGGCCTACAATAGAAATAGATTATTGCATGCGCGGGAGTGCCATACGAAATATATGGAACGTGTTTGAGAATTATTTTATTCCCCTAGCGAGAGTGAGCAATATAAAACAATTGTTCATACAAGTTCCATAAATGTCGTGCTGCACTTACGCAAATGTGATAATTTATTTATTATGCACAAACTAATTTATAACAAATATTAAGTACATTTTAACTGCCAAATAATTATTCATTTTAAAAACATTCAATGCTGTCAGTTACAAAGACGCTAATAATAGTAACATCTAAATGTTGACATCTAGATCTAAGGTTAGTCTTTCGTTTTTTTTCAAATTGAACACCACTTGTTTTCTACAAACGTACAAAACTGAAATGTTTTTCTGTATATTTTAGGATGCTTTCAGTAAGGTTTCATTTAATAACCTTTAAAACTATATATACCTGCGTGTTTTTAATGTATTCACTGTGTTTTTGTATTGATGTGCATAGGTGCTTTAGTATTTATGTTTTTTAATCATTAACAGGCTTCCACCGATTTTGAAATGAATGTACAATCTTTAAAAGGTTGAATTATCTGAGATACTGGTTTTGCTTTCACAGAACGTTCCAGAAAAGTCATAAATACTGAAATTGCACCCAGGTGCAATGGGTATGGGAAATCTTTTAACACGCCCATCTCGGATCCGACCTCTGACATCGCTAGGGACCGGTTCCGGGACAGGAGAGGTGGTGGGGGGATAGGATAATTATGTGGCCAATTTTAAAAATCCAATCATAACATAAAAATAAAATTGGGTTACATTAATTAAAATAAATATCAGCGCCATTCTGGATCACTGTTATTGTATTTTAATTACTTCTTTAGTGGGCGCATTTTCTTTTGGAGCGGGCTATTCGAAAATTTATGTACAAATATATATTTATATTAATATCTATTCTACTTTAAGACCTGGAGGAAAGATTCGCAAAGGGGTGAGCATCGCAGACAGGTTTTGTACGTTCCAACTCCAGGAAGGTACCCAAAGTTGCTGAGCCGGATTCCCATGGGTAGGGCGCGCCGGGGAGGAGGACCTCCTACCAGGCAAACCTATCGGCCGATACAGCCTACACCTTATTGCTCCCTATCACGGCGTCTCTCCTTTTTTAATGTTGAATGGTCGGTTTAATTAATACCCACTAAAACTGATTAAAAAGTTGAATGGTTAAAACATAAGATACATAATATAAAATGTTAAAATGCTAAGAGGAATTATAAACAATACATATAACAAAGTTTAATAACTAAATAATAACATCTAAAAACTAAAAATACTACTAAACATACATCAATATACATTAAATTAGTTTACATCATATGTACTATATCTATTCTAATCGCTATGCGCATTTGATAATCAGATTAAAAATATACATCTTCCAATCCAAAACCCAAATAACTGCCCGCATCCCCCGAAGTGACAAAACAAGTATAGTACATGGGTAGTGTCGCGGGGGGGGGGGGGGGGGGGGGGGGGGGGGGAGCGTACAGCCATACAGTAATAGCATATATATATATATAAACACTAATACATCTGAATCGCCGGGTGAGAGGAGGTACCACTGCCAGATGTTCTCCTCCTTCCCCTATAATCCACCGAGTCATAACATACACACATCTTTCATGTACTATTATCCATAAAACCTAAAAGCAAAATATTAAAAAAGAGTATTATTTGGTTTAAAAATCACTACTATTGTTCAATAGCACAGTCCGGTAATTATTATTATCTCTAATAATAATTTTGGTTGCCTCCACGTAATCTATAATGAGTTTATCTTGGGGGGGGGGGGGGGGGGGGGGGGGGGGGGGGGGGGGGGGGGGGTAAATATACTGACACTGGGGTACATTTAATATTCATATTTTGGATGGCATTTATTAATATAATTCTAAAATGAATATATTTATTATCTAACTTTTGACATTTGTCACATTTAGCGTCTATGCTATTTTTAAGTTTGTGCTTACTGTCATTTAAGCCGAAGGTTACTCCAGTTGTGAGTCTAGTTACAGTTCTTGTTGTTTTATTATCGGTAGATATAGAGCGGGGAGAGTTAACTTTCGTTTTAATAATATACATGTAGTGCCATAATCTAATTTTGTTATCCCAGTCCTTTTGCAAAAAATCTATTAAATTATTTTGGGCTCTGGATATAATTTCTCTAAAATTATATTTACATTTAACATTAATTTTAGTATCATCTAGAGACTTCTTTTTTTTAAACATTTTTATCAGCTAACTCATTGCCAGCGATACCCACATGTACAGGTACCCACATGTGCAGGTACCCACACGTGCAGGTATCCACATGTACAGGTACCCATACGTGCAGGTATCAACATGTACAGGTACCCACACATGTAGGTATCCACATGTACAGGTATGCACTCGAAGGTGACTTTATGACCTTTCGAACTAATAAAATTACTAATATTAATAATTTGCTTTATAAAGTGGGAGCTGCTGAACTTGAGTTTAGGCAGAGCTTGCAGCGAGCTTAAAGAGTCGGATAATATGAAGAATTTGCGTGGACTTTGCCAGATGTAATACTCTCACATTTGGCCTCAGACCACATTTAATTTCGCTATATGTTTCTATATAGCCTTAGTGGCTATAACATTTTTGTTAATATCGGCAGGCCCGTGGATTTTTGTATGCCTGCCTGGGGGGGTACATACCCTGAAACCTGAAAAGGACAACCTCTGTTGTCCAGCTCTTTCTCCAAGCATATTGGTTTAAACAAACACACCCTCTAAACCTGGCCGGAGTACAGCCATTTTACACAAAAAGCACAACTTTTGCATGGGCTGGAATTATCACAAACAAATCTTACACATGTTGACAAACTACATGCACTCCCCTGTCAATTCAGTTAAATAGTTGCCATGAAATAATCACAGTCAAACAGCAGACTACTTGCTTACTTGAAATATTTATCCTTTTATTATTTATTACTATTACTAATATTAAAGTACTAAATATATATATATATATAACTAAATAAATACAAAAACTAAAATTGATATTAAATATAACAATTACCAATATATGCATATAACAATTACCAATATATGCATATAACAATTACCAATATATGCATGCGCTGATTTTCCCACAATCACTCGAACATTAATTTGGCACAATAAAAACAAACCCACTATATCAAGGGATATATATCGCCAACTGTTTTGCTGAAAATTAAAATCTCGGCGTAATTTTTTAAAACAAAATTAGTCACTGCCTATCCACATTCAAAAGTCAATATGGCAGAAATTGAATGTGCACGATATAAATAACAACAAACTGGTACACCAGAATGACATGTCATGGTAGAGACCCAAACTGGATGAGCGATTCCAAAAGTTGAAAGGGACATTCTGTCCTTGCGTAAACCTTACATTAGACGTCTCTAGCGTGTACATAGTCAGTAATAACATATTATTGAAAGTTTAAAAAAATCCACATTATAATATTGATCCAATCATTATTTTATTCAAAATATATATTTGAAATTAGAAACATTTACCTTTAAATATCGAAAATATTCGCAATTACAGCTTAAAGGCATATTGTCACAGACCACTGACTTATTTAAAGGGACACACCCTAGTTACGGC
>NC_054702.1:10875622-10880622 GCF_016097555.1 Gigantopelta aegis | reverse complement strand
ACTTACTTCGTTTCCTGTGAAGATGGCTGTATTCTCTCAATATCCCCTTCAGTATTTGTTCCATGTTCCTTTGCCGCCGTACCCGTACCGACGTGCCGTCGTTGTCGGTGGTGTATTTTAATCTATTGAACGACGTCAAGTTCACTCTGACCTTCCCCGTAACCAGCCCCTCAGACTCGAGTAATTTCAGCAGATACAGTCGTCGGTTCCCGTCTGTGACGAAGTATTTTCCGTCGTGGTACATCGCATCCATTCTAGGAAGTTCTGTCTCCGGGCTGTCAACATTTAGTAGGCTCCTGAACGAGTCCTGGAGGGTCCTACCACCACGAAAATAATTCGCAATGCTGTCCTGGGCGAAACGAAGTTCAGACGGATAGAACTCCATACCTTTCTCGTTTCTTTCTTTGTGTTTAGCTCATATGGTTAATAATAGCCAGGTAAAGCGTGTTTCTCGGTTCGTGTTAACCTGAAAATGTATCTACGAATACTAAACGCAGACTTCAGTTTCGATATTGAAATTCTCGGAAAGGCAAATGGGCAAATAACTATATCGAGCTGTTCCGGGAATCCCGTCAGCAGTGTAACGATTTCCAGGTAACATCATTGGGAAAGTGAAAGTAGAACTGATTCGCGGCTTTGTTGTTACCAAATACAATCTTATTAACGATAATGTTAACATTTGTTTACAAAAGTAAAGAAAGTAGCAGTATGGTATATATACATCGGCATGGGGTGGGTGGTGTAGCCGAGTAGTAAAGCGCTTGCTTGATGTGCGGTCGGTTTGAGATCGATACTCGTCGGTGGGCCTATTGTTCTATTTCTCGTTTAAGACAGTGCACCACGACTGGTACATCAAAGGCCGTGGTATGTGATTTCCTGTCTGTGGGATGGTGCATATAAAATATCCCTTGCTACTAATAGAAAAATATTTCCTCTAAGATATATGTAAAAATAGCCAATGATTAATAAATCAATCTAGTGGTGTCGTTAAACAAAACAAACTTTAACTGTACTCACCGGGTTGTCCTTTTCTATGTGGCAGCCTTTCCTCTAAATATAGGCCACACACACACATGAGGTGGAATGCCAAGGGAACTTTGGGGGAGGTTTGGAGGGGGATAGTAAAAAAAAATGAAAATTAATATATAATAAAATTATAACTATCGCATGTCGTAAACCCTCAGGATAATTCGGAATGTTTTCAAATTATTTTTAAATCACTGGCAGGATTCTGCAAGTAAGGTTTTGATTGGTGGGCATGAGCTCCAACTGGCTGGTGTTAGATCCACATGTAATAGTGGAGCTAATTTTAATTAGATTGACATTTGATAATTCTGACACGTAGTCTTCAGAGGAAACTCGCTTCATGTTTTTTCCTAATGTAGCAAGGGATCTTTTATATGCATTTCCCCACAGACACGAAAACACATACCACGGACTTTGACCAGTTACGGTGCACTGTTTGGAACGAGAAACAAACCCCAATCAGTTGAATGGATCCACCGAGGTGATTTGATCCTGTGACCCCAGCAGCTCAGGTGAGGCTCACCCGACTGAACTATATACCCCCAAACCCCACCTATCCACCCCACCTACCCACCTCACCAACCCCCAAACCCCACCCACCCACCCACGCCTAATGACCACCCCGTTCTAAGACCAATCAACTATAAGATTATCTCTAGTAATGATTACCAATGCAAAGTATTATTTTATTTTACAGTTATACTTCAGTTCTGAATTTACTTGCTTACATCAATGACCGACCAAATCAGCTGTGATATGTTTGATATGAGTTTAGAATACAACTGTATTTACACGTTTGTTTATTTGTTATATTTAACATAGTATTGACTTTCACAAAATAAATATATTTATCAGACTACATGTATACTGTATTGCGTTTGGTTATTTACTTGTGTGGCACTTATATTGAATTATGAAGGTTAATTTTGTTTAAAATACATGTTTCTCATATATTACAGCAAAGTCTAAGAAATGTCAACATTTGCAAAACACATTTTCTACTCATCTTCGAAGCCTATTAAAAATGTACTCAGAAGAAAAAAAAAACCTATTGGCGTATTGCTAGTTTGTGTTCCAATACTGGATCAAACAGCGGTTCATTTTTCGGTTCTGTTGGAAGTTGGCCAACTTTCTGCCGTCACGACTTCTACATTATTGTCCAGTTGCTAGTCTGGGCGCTCTTCCAACTTGATTCTCTTCGTAGAACTCATTAGTTGTTAATCTGAGCGCACCCGTCTAAGTCAGGAGTTGGGGGAATTACAACGCAACAGTCGACTTGGCCAACTTTGTCGTGACAGTTGACAGTCTTAGATTAGTGTGACGGTACATGCTCTTAATTTGGTTTCGCCTGTGGCGATTTTAATTGTGTTAGAGGGCCGTGTGCAGTTTCATTGCCCGTAGCCCAGGTGGGCAACTTGTTACGTAATACTTCGCGCGATCGGGCATTCCAATATGCACTTAGTCCAGCTGTGGAGGCCATGTGGCGAGTAGTTACGTAATACCTCTGCGAGTGCGGTTTCGACGACCGTGATTTGGCGACGATGGCGTCAGTAAGTCTGACGATCAGAGAGAAATATATCGACGCTAGTAGAGGTGAAATATCAGATGATAGGGGGAGGTACCGCCTTGTACCCCCAGGCCAATTCTGATTTTATAATAAATAGGTAGTTTTTAGAGATATCGAGGAGAACGGAAAAGGAAGCTTCCCGGGAACGTTAGTCCGTTTGGACTTTGGTAAATATCATTTCTGCTCTGTGTATAACCTTGATGTGATTGATGTGACTTTAAATATTTTAATACTGTATTATACCAATATTCTTTAGACAGTGTCTTCGGTCATCTGACGAAGTAAATCGTAGACTTTTTGTTCTAACATTATACGAGTATTTGGTAATATAAAGCTTAGCCAGTCATCCTAGCGGACCTAGGTAAACTGTAGGTTATTGTCTTTATTGTGATAGGTACCAGTATTAATTCTGTGTTACAAGGTTACTGAATGAGTAGTTAGGGTTAATTAAATTAACCCGTTAGGAATAGAGCTGTAATTCCTTTATTAATTCAGTTCCCCTGGAAGCGTTCCTAAATTATCACACGTTACTGAAGCTTTAAAGGGACATACCCTAGTTTCAACCCGTGAAACTTTAACACTAAGTTTAGTTAATCTACAAACCTGTAACACATTTGGATAAAGTTACAATTGAGTGAACCATGAGTCTGTGACTTTGGCATGGTGAAATACCCTCTAAAAATGGACTAAGACTCGAGTCCATAACTGTTACTTCTCAGACGCACGCGTGTTTTTAAAAATATGAGAAATGCATTTTGTAATATTAAAAACACCAGGATGACCAAAAACACTTCAAATGTACGGAAATGAATAAGTTAAACAATAAAATCTAAGTAAAGTATGATTTCAGTTATCAAAAATAGCTCTAATAGTAAACAATATGCCTTAGTGTTTAAAAACTAGGGTATGTCCCTTTAAAACAGCACACAGTTAACCGTCTTACTATTCTTTCATTGTTGCTATTTAACAGTTCTATAAATTTGAACATACTAGGGTCAAATCTGAAAATGAATCAATTAGGTAATCCTTGATTTTAAGTCGCACTGTTCAAATTTATCTGTTGATCCTTATGCCAATGACCGACTCATTGATTATTAAGGTTGTTTGTTTGTTTGTTTTTACTCTGAAGGTGAAAAAGATCTGTGAAAATAGATATGTCCGATTTAAAGGGGCGGGCCCTAGTTTTAGCCCTTGGGAATGGTCAATAAGATTAGTTAATCTACAAACCCGTAACACATTTGGATAATGTTATAACAGAGAGGAACTAAAGTCTGTGATGTTTAAACAGGGACATATCGTCTAAAAATACCTAGCGTTCGTCTCCATACACATTACTTCTCAGACGAACGTGCGTTTCCAGAATTATGACAAATGCATTTTGAGGTATTGCAAAACATTGGATGACCAGAACCACTTCAGGTGTACAAAAAATAATAGTCTAAATAATAAAATGTCAGAACATCTAATTTAAATTATTAAAAACGGCTTTAATAGTGAAAAATACATCGTAGTAAAAACTAGGGTATGTCACTTTAAAAGCGAATGTTTCCGAGTTTTGAAATCAATATATTTTGCACCATATTTCTGCTTATAAAAAACTTACTTAAAACAAATTCACAAAATCAAATCTGAGGTATATTGGTCAACTATTGAATAGTGATTGTACAATGCATCAAAGATAATAATAGAAATTAAGTTTCGATCTAAAATACAAAGGGGGCAGGGGGTCCGACAATCATTTTACACTATCATGTTAATGCATATTAAAATGTGACTTGCATCTAGATACACTTATAGGGCCTACAATAAAAATTGATTATTGCATGCGCGGGAGTGCCATACGAAATATATCGAACGTGTTTGAGAATTATTTTATTCCCCTAGCGAGAGTGAGCAATATAAAACAATTGTTCATACAAGTTCCATAAATGTCGTTCTGCACTTACGCAAATGTGATAATTTATTTATTATGCACAAACTAATTTATAACAAATATTAAGTACATTTTAACTGCCAAATAATTATTCATTTTAAAAACATTCAATGATGTCAGTTACAAAGACGCAAATAATAGTAACATCTAAATGTTGACATCTAGATCAAAGGTTAGTCTTTCGGGTTTTTTCAAATTAAACACCACTTGTTTTCTACAAACCTACAAAACTGAAATGTTTTTCTATATATTTTAGGATGCTTTCAGTAAAGTTTCATTTAATAACCATCAAAACTATATATACCTGCGTGTTTTTAATGTATTCTCCGTGTGTTTGTATTGGTGTGCATAGGTGCTTTAGTATTTATGTTTTTAATCATTAACAGGCTTCCACCGATTTTGAAATGAATGTACAATCTTTAAAAGAGGTTGAATTATCCGAGATACTGGTTTTGCTTTCAGAGAACGTTCCAG
>NC_054702.1:10827772-10875422 GCF_016097555.1 Gigantopelta aegis | reverse complement strand
ATGAGCAGCACGAGACCTGCGCCATCAACGACAACTAAGATAAACACGTTTAGCCCGTTTGTAAGTGTGCTTAAATAAAAGAAAACTCTGGACTTTCAAAATGAAATCGAGACACTGGATTTTATTGATGAATCAGAGTTTCAAGACAGAATTAAATGCATAACTGTCACGCCATGAATCAGATGAATCGGATGCATAACTGTCACGCCATGAATCAGATGAATCGATGCATAACTGTCACGCCATGAATCAGATGCATAACTGTCACGCCATGAATCAAATGAATCTGATGCATAACTGTCACGCCATGAATCAGATGGATCGGATGCATGACTGTCACGTCATGAATCGGATGAATCGGATGCATGACTGTCACGCCATGAATCGGATGAATCGGATGCATGACTGTCACGCCATGAATCAGATGAATCGGATGCATAACTGTCACCCCACGAATCAGATTAATCTGATGCATAACGTTCACGCCATGAATCAGATGAATCAAATGCATAACTGTCACGCCATGAATCGGATGCATAACTGTCACGCCATTAATCGGATGCATAACTGTCACGCCATTTATCGGATGCATAACTGTCACGCCATGAATCAGATGAATCGGATGCATAACTGTCACGTCATGAATCGGATGCATAACTGTCACGCCATGAATCGGATGCATAACTGTCACGCCATGAATCGGATGCATAACTGTCACGCCATTAATCGGATGCATAACTGTCACGCCATGAATCGGATGCATAACTGTCATGCCATTAAATGTAGCTTGTATTTTAAAATACAATGCAATAGTACCAAATTGCTTTTAACATTTTTGTTTTAGTATGTTGGACTAGTATATCAAAGGCCGTGGTATGTGCTATCCTATCTGTGTGATGGTGCATATAAACGATTCACGGGCCTCAGTTCAAGTTCTTTATTTGCCTTAAGTTAAACAAAACTTATCAGCATAAATACATACATATATAATCTCGATATATATATATATACAAATATACAAATACAGGTGGAGGGTGATTTAAGAATTAATGGTAAAATGAACAAGTATACTAGTAATAGTGGTGGGATGTACATATATATGTGCACTATAAACATTATCGTGGTATAGTAATAATTCTAATTCTAAATATATATTTTTATCTCGCCTTCATGTAAAATTCTTTAATCTCATTGGTTGT
This sequence comes from Gigantopelta aegis, assembly GCF_016097555.1. NCBI lineage: Eukaryota > Metazoa > Mollusca > Gastropoda > Neomphalida > Peltospiridae > Gigantopelta > Gigantopelta aegis. Next base: position 10,874,223 of record NC_054702.1, on the reverse strand, counting down.
TTGCCGTTGGACAAATCCCTTATATCCCTGTGGGCGGAGCCAAATTCTCTTATATCCCGTCTGTAATTTCCAACAGTTTCCAGCCATCCCAGTTAATGCTAAAGCAATAATTAGATTATAAATAAACAAAGGGTTTTTTTATTATTAATATCTGTTTCAGACAATTTCATATTACAAACATTTGAAGTTAAAAACTCGTTTATCGATGGAACTATTTTTCGTCACTGGCAAGTGGTTTCGTTCGCGTCCGCGTGGTACGGCTCCGTTAATAAATTGTTAACAATTATTGTCTGGCGTTATTTTGATTTGGCTATATAGTTTAACATGTCGGCAAGATAAATTCGTTGTAGAAGCATCTCTCGGGGTATATGGCTTTTTATGTACCCTCTGTGTGCTCGTTTACCCCCTCGCCTTCGGCTCGGGGTAAACGAACACACATAGGGTACATAAAAAGCCATATACCCCTCGTGATGCTTCTACAACTTATAATATATTGATGTATACCAGATGAAATATGATTGATATACTAGCTAATGAAACGGCAGGTTAGTGGATGTCATATTTTAAGTAAACTGCAGTAAATCGACTCTAACTTTATTTGCCAAAACTAAATATTTTTCCAGGTTATTTATGTCTTTATTGGTTTCAGTTGTTAATAGTTCAGTGAGCCTAAATATGCTTGGACGTCTGTTGTAACATTGTTTAATATACTTATTCCTCAAATCATTCATAGCTGGGCAATTAAGGATACAATTTAAAACTTAGTGGAGAGGAATTCCTCTTATCTCAATATGCAGACGACACAACCTTTATTCTAGATGGATCTCCCAAATCCCTTGAGAATACCTTAAACATCCTAGATGTGTATGCTAATGCTTCTGGTTTGAAGATAAACTATTCGAAATCGAAAGTCATTTGGATAGGCAGTAAAAAGTTCTCAAAAGAGGTTTATCATCAAGTAAGATGGAAATTAGAATGGGGTGCAGAACATTTTGAATTGTTAGGAATAACATTTTCAGTTGACCTGAAACAAATTACTACAATTAATTTTAAAATAAAAATTAACGAAATAAAAAATTTAATAAAACTTTGGACAACATGAAAACTGACTGTGTTCGGTAGAATAGTTGTTTTAAAATCCTTAATTATTCCCAAATTAACACACTTATTAATTTCACTGCCTAACCCACCAGACAAAATGATAAAACAAATAGATAAAATGTTTTTAAACTTTATCTGGCAAAATACACCAGACAGAATAAAACGCGAAGTTTTAACTCAAAGTTACTCAAATGGTGGACTTAAAATGCTAAATATTTTGAATTTTATGATAGCTTTAAAATCCACCTGGATTAGCAGACTATTTTCAACTAACGTAAAATGGAAAACATTTTTTGAAGTTACTACAAAATTATCTGTGCAAAAACTTATTACGAGTGGGGATTATTTTATCAAAATACAAATAAAAAAACTAGGTAACTCTTTCTGGGAAAATGTTTTACATAGCTGGTGACTAGTTCAACAAAAACTAATTCCCAAATGTAAAAGTGAAATAATTAGAATTAATATTTGGTTTAATAGTAAAATAACTATTGACCACAAACCTATATATTATGAAAACTATATTAAAAATGGAGTTATATTTATTCAAGATTTAATGGATGAACATGGTAGATTTTTAACCTATGAAACATTTAGATTTAAATTTCACATACAATCAAACTTATTAGAACATGCATCTTTAATCAAAGCAGTTAAAACCTTTATGCATTGCACATTGTCAAGTATCAACAACCAACAGGTTAACACCTTAAATCCTATATTTCCTTTTAAATTGGAATTATTTTTTAAAACTACTAAAGGGTGTAAAGAAATGTATAATATTTTAAACAAATCGACAATAGTGCCAACTTCCCAAAGAAAATATTACAATTTAGGTTTCATACTATCATTACAGGAGTGGGAAAAAGTGTATAATTTACTACCATTTATATGTTTAAAAGATACAACTTTACAGTGGTTTCAATATAGAATTCTACATCGAATAATCACGACAAACACGTTCTTATATAAAATAAAATACATAGAATCAAATGTTTGCGATTTTTGTCAAAGACAACCAGAAACACTGGAGCATTTGTTCTATGACTACCCTAAAGTCTTTCTTTTATGGAAGGAAATTGAACGATGGATTCAGGACAAAGGTGAACATACACAACTCGATAAACAGACAGTCTTGTTTGGAATCATAAAGAGGGAAAAAAGCAAGATGGTATTTATTAATTGGCTCTTTATCAATGTTAAATACTATATATATAGATCTAAAATGCAGAAACATGGACCTAACATATATGCTTTTTTAAATATTTTAAAAGATAAAATAGAAATTGAAAAATATATACTTCTCAAAAATTGTCAATTTCAAGAATTTGAGGAATATTGGGCACCTTGGTCCAGATACCTAGAAACAAGACATGGCAATACAATGTTCTAGAGGTATTTCAATACAAATATGTTTTCTCTTTCGAAATTAAAGTATTTAATTCACTCTTTCTTTCCTTCTTCCTTCCTTACCTTCTCTTTTCTCCCTTTACCATTTCCTTCAAATCTTTCCTCTACCTCTATCTTCACTGTTAACCCCACATATTAGTGAACTCCATGTTTTCATGTATTAATGCTTATTAATATTATTATATATATTGCACGTAGAATTGGATTCAACTGGGTTAAGTAATAATTAGCCAACCTTTGGACGACAAAACATGCAACAGTACAGTTTTTTTACGCTATACATTAAAACCGAAATACCACTTTGCGAACTAGTCAAAATAATTTGCACATTCGCCTAATAATAATAATAATAATAATAATAATAAATGGTGAGTTCATGTTCCGACTGTTTATTATTTTATTTCAGCGTATTCGAGGTTATTTGCGTCATGAAATAATATATTTTGTATTATTTGCCATGTATATAGCCGGCCCTCATTTGCCAAGCCTCTATACATGACGATCGTTTATATAAAATCCACAAATACATAGCCTCGTCACTACGAGTCTGTTTTTCCGTATTTTTATTACTTTTTGCAAGAAGACTTCCAAATTTTAAAAATCAAGCGTGTCCGACGCCATATAACCGTACATAAAATGTGTTGAGTGCGTCGTTAAATAAAATATTTCTTTCTTTCTTTCTGAAGTAAGCAAGTACATTCAGAACTGAAGTATTACTGTAAAATTAAATAATACTTTGCATTGGTAATAATTACTAGAGATAATCTTATAGCGGATTGGTCTTAGAACTGGGTGGTCGTTAGGTGTGTGTGGGGGGGGGGGGGGGGGGGGGGGACTGAGGGGACTGAGGGGATTTAGTTCAGTCGGGTGAGCCTCGCTACTTGCGTCGCAGGATCGAACCACCTCGGTGAATCCATTCAACTGATTGGGGTTTGTTTTTTGTTCCAACCAGTGCACCGCAACTGCTCAAAGTCCGAGGTATGTGCTTTCCTGTCTGTGGGGAAGTGCATATAAAAGATCCCTTGCTGTATTAGGAAAACTGTAGCGAGTTTCCTCTGATGATTACGTGTGAGAATTATCAAATGCTTGACATCCAATAGCCGATGATTAATTAATCAATGTGCTTTAGTGGTGTTGTTAAACAAAACAAACTTTGTTAGGTGGGATTTCACTGTATATCAATCAAAGTAGAGATTATCTCAGTTGACTGTGATATATTAATTTCTTTCAATCCCGTTGGTGACAATATTATTCATATTTTTATTTTTATAAAACATACTATTAACACACATACGTATGATAGCAATTTAAAGACATACGACTGGCTGCTCCTAGATGATCACCAGAATCATTTACTAAACTCTCGCAGCTTTGCGATCTCGCAGAACAGAACAGAACTTTATTTACACTCATGGCCACCATTCGGTGGCATCAGAGGAACATAAATAATAATAAACATGCAAATTGTCAAGATGGTTTCAAAAACATATATACCATGATACAAACAGATGAGTTAAATATTAAAAACAGTTAAAATTACATATAAGTCAAGGAACACAACATTTTATGTTAATAATTGATATAAACTTACACCATTTTTTTTTCAGAACACTAATACGTTTTGAGCTGAAGAGTTGCTGGAATTTGTATATATTTGGTCTATTCACGTAGTATTTGTTAAGATATTTAAGTCTTTCTTGTCTAAATTTTATGCATATAAATAGATAATGAAATTCATGTCCAACAATATTGCTACTACAAAGCGTACAGTTTCTATTTTCATATAAAATGTATGTCTCCCTCCCCTTTTCAACTGGTAAAAAGTGATTTGAAATTTTAAATCGAAAAAATGCTGTGTACATTATCAAGGATGTTAACATATGATTCTGGTTCCAATTTTTCCTTAAATATTCTGTAGGTAGTTCCTTTGCAGTGCTTTGCTAAAAGACTTGCAAAGAGGATGCTTTGTTGTCTAGCACAACCTAAAAGAGCTTTGTGAATTAGGCCCCAGGTCGCCACTGCCATACCATTCAGTGAAAAAAAACACCATCGAAATTGATTACTATGTGACGCCATAGTTAACCGGAAACTGATTACACTGTAACGCACACATAAATACATTTTATTTGGAAAAAGATTTAAAATTTATGTTTAACCTTGTTTTAGTGGGTATGTAAGACGAAGAATACTACATTTGTGCACATTATAGACTCGTGGTTTAAAACCGTATCCAACTTTCGCTCGTTCGATACATTTTAAAACGATTCTGTGTAAGATAAATGGTATCTAACGGCCACTCATGTAATATTTTCTATTAAAAAAACCTCGTTGTAAGATAAATCGTATCTAACGTAGTATAATATTCTGTATATCATAATATTCCATAATTCCAAGAAAGTGATGGCATTTCAACATTTTGTCGAGAGAACGTTTGTACTCCTACTGATGAAGCAGCAAGTGATTTATTTCCTGTGCATTTCTCCATACATACATACCAATAGTGGAATTGTGCCTGGGACGAGGGAAAACCAAGTCCACGAAGGGCGATCGATCCTGCGAGCCTCAGCACGTCATGTGAACGCTGTACCGATAAGCTGTATCCCCCGACCCATTATAATCAGCATGATAAGTGTGATGAAGTCGTGACAAACTATCACAAAGAGACATGTCTCAGAAGCGGTAAAACAATTTTGTTGGTCTTTTTTCCCCTTTCGGAGCCTAACGGTTTAGAACACATTGTTGCAGCCAAACTAATAGTCCAGTCAAAATAAGGTTTGACCTAGAACAAATTGCAACAGAAATTATTTTTATTGCAACTGTTCCCTGAACCCTACCTGAACAACATATAAAAAAAGTACAAAGATGTAGGTGGGGCAAATATGCTGATTTGCATAATTTCAAAATGGCCGCCATAAGTCATATATGCAAGGACAGTGGCAAAATATTTTTAAGATTCAGTGAACAAATACATGGAATTATCAGTGCTATGACTTAAATGTGTTCACACAAAGGAAACTTCAAGATGGCCAGCTTTGTTCAAAATGGGTACCGATATTCTACAAAATCGCTCACAAATATAAGTATATACAAACAATGTACTTTTGTTAGTGTTACTAATATTGTCTGTAAATATAAACTAATTATTTAGTTAACAAATTGACATAAATGATATATTAAGCTCACCGCTAGCTTTTGATTGTATCGACTGAAGTTGTCCCACTGATGAAAAGGTTGGGTAAATAAATAGTTTTGTTCTACATTAGATAATTACATCCTGTAATTTTTATGGTACTTTTGATCAATAATCACGAATCTGGTGGAATTGTTTGTTTACGACCACGTTTTAAGACCGGGACTTTAATTTACAAAATGGCGTCCACGTTTTGTCGCTTTTAGATCAAACACCCTCATGTAATATAGCGAGATTCCTCGCCTCCACGTCATTCTTCGTCTGACTATGTTGACTTGTTTTTTCGTGACTCGTATGACGGCCATTCTGCAGAACGCCACGGTTGTTCGCGTTTAGTCTCTACATGTCCGAGCCTGTCCTAGCAGCACTGGAAGATTGACCGCCCCACTCTAAGAAGAAATAGGAAGCGGGGTCGGCCCCTACTACTCTTTTCTAGACTTTACTTTGCTTTATAGTGATACCATCTCGTATCCTCCGGAGTCGGGCCCGTCCGCACCACTATACCAACCCATGACGACTGGACTATACCCTAGTCTGATACTCTCTCTCGTTCAGACGGATCCGGCTTCTCAAGATCTGTATTTCAGCACAGCACTACACCATCAACGTCTATCGACTGTCAATCTAGGGGTTTTCTTGACGGGATGCAACCCATCTCATCCCTATAAGCTGTGCACCCAAACGGCCGTAACGAGGCCACTCACGTGGACATATCGATCGGACTTCAAACTTTTAGATCTGCGTTCAAAAGTTTATGTCGAAATTACTCTGTTTTTATTTATTATTAAATAGTCCGATCCTCTCTTCTTTCTCTTTTTTAATTTTGGACTGTCCTTCTAAAATGCTCCAAATTATATAAATATTCGGCCGAGCAGTCAATTCTTTTTATTTTTGGCTTGTAACTTTTTCTTTCTTTTTTTTTAAAATTTATTCTATTAACTTTTTTACTAATTGCTATTTTCAAAATTCTGCCCATTTTCAACTCTACCCCACCCCCTCCTCCATCCCGAGTCAGGTCACCGATCTTATCAGAGGTCGGCCTCGGGATGGGCGTGTTCGAAACCCAAGTGGTATATGGGCACGTTAAACAAGTTATCATCATCATCATCGTGTAATATATCAATGCATGGGTTTTGTGGGTTGCACAGGACAAAACTTACACTTTTAGATAGCACAGATATCATATAGACGTCTTTCCTTCAATTTGTGCTCTAAAATACGATTTTTCCTGTATAGGTTATCATTGTGTTTCACTATTTTGTCAGCATGCAGCTTGTATGAATAATTTTTAACTAGGTCATGTGTAATATCGAAACACCAATCTACCTCTTTACTGCTGAAAAATTATGACATAATCCTATAAACCATCTTGTGGGGGAAAAAATGTAAATTCAATGATTGGCCATTAACACATACAATATATGAATCAAGAATTAAAATGAGAGTAAGAATTTACTTGTCATCGACCGTATAATTCAACATTACATTACTCTCTTTGTTTTTAAACCTGATCTTTCAATTGGCATAGGAAGAAAATATGTGAATATATTACAAATGTATACCATTAGAAATGTCTATAAATATACCAACGGCGTTCTGTGGTGTGCAAGTTTAACCGATCAAAAAGGATACATCGTAGCAGACTACATATAGACAATGCATATGACTGCTTCATTGTAGCAGCATGACAATATCCAATGTCCTGTTGACTGCCTCCAGATTATAGTACACGTATACATTTGACTGTTTTTAAAGTATGGTACACACGTACATATTAAAGGCAATAAACGGGGTTTATGGGTGGGTGTAGGTTATAAGAAGATCACCAGGAGGTCGAGATATGTCCTAGCTGCAACAGACAATAGCCATTTCTGTGCCAGCATGTGCAGCTATGGATGGTGTAATGCAAAAACTATAAAAAAAACCCCACCCAGACGTTTATGACATAAGTGATATAATACAAGCTAGACAAAAGACAAAGTAAGAAAGACAAATTTGCAAGACAGAAAAGAAACCACTGAATGTTTCAAATTCAAAGCGACGTTAGCATCCAGTCTATGTTATAAGACAAAAGGGGCGACTTCAGCTTTCCAGAAGCAATTTGTCTTCTGTTTCACCTTTTGGAATTTACATATCACAATTTGTGAGGTACATTTGTATCTTAGGGAAAGCTCTATGTATGCCAGTTTCACTATGTCATATTATTGTTTGTCTAGAAGTTGTTTCATCAGAGTTATAATAATCAATGACTCCTAAAAACGTTCAAAACAGTTCATGGTAGACATTTAGAGGCTATATCAGAGCACAGATCACAAATATTTATGATATATGTTTCCATATAGAATTAGTGGCTATAGCACTTTTATTAATATCAGTAGGCCGTTGGGTTTTTTATGTGCTTTGCCTGCCTGAGGGCAACATATCATGAAAAGGACAACTCTTCCCAAGATATTGGTTTAAACAAACACACCCACTATAGCTGGCCGGCGCACACCCATTTTACAGTCAAATGTATTACATTTGCTTGGGCTGGAATTACCACAAAACAGTTTTCAATGTCAGCAAGTTTCACATGTTTGCAAATTATATGCATTCCCCTGTCAACTTCAGTCTAATAGTTGCCACTACAAAGCTGTCTGCCATGAAATAGTCAAACACCAGACTACTTGTGCGGATACATTTCTGGATTTTCGACTAAATGGGAAAATAACTATGACCTGTGGCCAGTAAGCTGACGACGTTTCTCTGCATATCCCATTCTGACTACATACATGTACCGCTTCATGATTTGTAAACATCTTCTACAGAATATTAATTTTTAAAATAAAAAATAACTGACTATTGACTCTGCTCATACTGGGTGCCACTTGTGCGGAAAGGTATGCTCACATTTTGTAAACACCTGATATCATCACTATTATAAAGTGATTCACGAGAGCATGCCATGACAAATGTCTAAATGTCTATTATTCTGTTGTCTGCAATCTTTTAAAGACATCGTAGGAAGGGTGTCTTGTCCTGGGAAGTGGCAATCATGGGAACTGTCACAACCTTGCCTAAACATCATCTGAACTAATGCCTTGTGCGATATCATTTTTAAATTATTATTGTCATTCAGATGTGATTTATTGGACAGGGGTATGATGAGTTAGTACCACACGCATGTGAAATGTGCAATGTTATACAAACAGTATTAGATCTTTATGGATCAGGTCCATCCATAAACAAGTCCCATATTTGTCAAGCAGGTGGTGCTGAGTCTACTTGACTAGGGGACATAATTTGTTTTTAAAAATTGATTTTGGAGGAGTCAGAGTGTTCTGATCTGTTGAATTCTTCGAGTCTGCTTCAGGTGGATTAATCGCCTTTTACTATATATGTCTGAAACTAATAATTTGCTGAATTATCCAGAGTGTAAGGTAGGGTAACTTTGTGATATGTTTCTCTACATTTGTGTTATTTTATGCTACAGACAGTCATTATGTAAAAATGGAGAAGCCCATTTCAGGGCAAATAGGTTTTGCCCCGTCATTGATTAACTGTAAGACCATTTTTTATGTGGAACTCATTAATCAACAATGTGGCATTCTACTTCACTTATGTTTTTAAACACAATGATATAGATTACCGAGATCTCGGATCACTATGAAGGAACTGTTATTTTAATGTTAATGTTGGCGGCAATCGTTAGAAATGAAAGCCATCTTAAGATATAAATTAATATACGTCTTTATTTAGGTTATTACAGACAAAATACAATGAATTTAAAATAACATTTACTAAATATATCTTGTTTCAACACACATACATATGTTTACTAAATTGTAACATATGCCATGGTGTGGCCATATTTAATTATACAAATTAAAGTACTGTCGGAAATAGAATAAACATGATTTTCGTCGATTATTTCTTACATATTAAACAGACAAGTAAAATTTTTTGTAAATATCTGTTTAATGATAGTCTACCTAATTTAGCATTTACTTGTTTTGGCTCGCATTGATGTACTAGGTGGTGTTTACTCTTGAAATTAAAAGAGATTTTAGTACAGGTGAACTGTGCACTTTATTGGAACAGACTATAAAACATTGTGGTCAACATGCATTGTGTCAATTTCATTGCTGTTACAATATGTGAAGGATTGTTTCTGATGACAGTTTACCCCTATCCCTCTCCAAAACAAAATATTTGTAGACATTTATAAGCATGTTTTGAGCAAAACTGTCAAGAACCATTCTGAGTTTGTGATCTATTATACTAGTATTAAAGGTGCTATCTCAAAGTTGCATAATGACAGCTATAATGCAAATCATGTTTTTATTAAATTTTGCTTTAACATTTAAAGACTAAACCTTTAACTATATGCCCATAAATAATTATATGATATAATTTTATCTACTAGTAGAAAATACATTTTTGTTGGAGAATTTGTATCACAAACAGATGTTCACATATAACTTCTAATATAGCACCTTTAAGTGGTTGCGAGATTGTGTAAATTTCTAATGTACTTGTATTGAATTTATATTCACTAAATATACTGGTCATAATTAATAATTTATGCTGCAATTCAAAATAATCAGTTGACTTGCACTTTTAAATTAAAAGTTAATTTACGGATAAATGAAATTCACACATATTGTCAAAATGTTTTATAATCTGTTCCAATAAAGGTCACAAATCTCCTGTTTACTGACATTTTAATTTCAATTTCAAGAGTAAACATCACCTTGTACATCAATGAGAGCCCAGACAAGTAAATGCTAAATTAGGTAGAGTATTATTAAATAGGTATTTACATAATATTTACTTGTCAGTTTAATATGATAGAAATAATTTACGAAAATAATTTTTATTCTATTTCCGACACTACTTTAGTCACTTTCCCCTGCTTACATCAAATTACCTTTTTGATATGTTCTCTAGGATGGTATTGGGAGTACATTACAACAAAAATAAATTGTTTTAAGATCACCAAATCTTAAATTATGTTCGAATGTTAAGGAACTGTTATTTCAATGGCCATTTTGAAAAATGAAAGCCATCTTAAATTATAAATAAAAATAGGTCTTTCGAAGTCATCAAGTAAGTTATTATGGACAAAATACAATCATGTAAAACATCCTTTATTAAATTTATCTTGTACTGGTACACATACAAATGTATACCATTGTAACATATGCAATATGGCGGCGATTTTCATTTATGTAAATTAGTCACTTTCCCCAACATACATAAATGTAAATTTTTGATATGTTGTCTAGGATGGTTGTGAGAGTAAGTTACAACAAAAAATAATGATGTTGCAAGATTGTCAAGATCTCGGATCACTTTGGAATTTTAAGGAACTGTTATTTCAATGGAAATGTTGGCAGCCATCTTGAAAAATAAAAACTATTTTAAATTATAAATTGAGGGAGGTATTTCTAAGTCATCAAGTAAGTTATTACAGACATAATACAATGCAATTAAAACACCATTTACTAAATATATTTGTTTCAAAACATATGCATGTGTATACTTTTGAAAAATATTACTGTGGCGGCCATATTTAATTTATGCAAATTAGGTCACTTCCCACCACTTACATCAATGTACATTTTTGATATGCTGTCTAGGATGGCTTTGAGAACAAAATACAACAAAAATAAATTCTGTTACAATTTGTTCTAGGTTAGGCCTTTTTAAATCTTAGATTGACTGGACTGTAAGGCGAAGTCTGAAAACCCCCCAACCCCAAACAAACACCCACCCCCCCCCCCCCCAAAAAAAAAAAAAAAAAAAAAAACCCCACCAAACCCCCCACAAAATACACACACACCCAAAACCCCCAACAACAACAGTATAAAATATGAAAAAAAAAGAAGAAAAAAAAGGAGAAACCCCAGGAAGAACACAAAATCAAAGCAAACGATAGACAAAAACAACAAAACAAAGTACAAAACAAACCCAAGAAACCTCCCATAAAAACAGCAACAAATAAACAAACCTCCGAAGAAAACAACAATAAACAAAACAAAACAATTGTGACAAAAAACAACACACAAAACCACATACAAAATAAAAAAAATCCACCAATAACCGTCAAAAAAAGAAAAAAAAAGAAAAAAAGATACTAAATAATTAAATAAATAAATAAATAAGACACACCCCCGAAAAAAAGAGAAAATCCCCGAAAAAATCCCCCACCCCACAACAACAACAACAAGTCCTACTGTAAAACTACAATATCAGTTGGACATTTCTAAGTAAAAAACTCTCACCAGGTAATTTTCACTCAGAATGGAAAGAAAAGACCCAATCTAACACTAAAATAACAGTAACTATTATTACTGAATGCCAATAGCTCGTGTCAATCAGAAATCACTGTCGTAATAATCATAGAGACCGAACTCATCAGCATCCAGAAAGAGCGGGGAATCGCTGTCGTAGAGATATAGATCGTCGTTCGTCGTCATCGTCATCATCGTCACTGACAGCGACACCTGGAAAATTAAAGAAAATCATTCAACTGCATTCGGATGCGGATCCAAGAGGGGGACCAGGGGACTCGCCCCCACCCCCACCCCCCAACAAAAAGCAAGTGCTCCTCCCCCCTGTTTTATTATTGCTTTTCTTTCCGGCGGGATGTCCGTTTAACGTGTCGGTCCCTGTGCCTTTTTCGCCACCCGCACCCCCATCAAAATATTTCCTAAATCAGCCCCTGATCACATTCACTGACCTTTAAAAACAAATGGATTGAGTACATTTATGACAACTACCGAAATGCACGTTCTGCTGTAACTCGTTACACGTTAGTTCGTAACGAGTTTTGTCATTTTGTTCTCTCTGTCGTTCAAATCATTAAGTTTAACCACATCGACACCTTACAACAGAAGAAGCTTTTTGTTGCTGTTGTTGTTACTTTTACCGTTGCTTATTGTTTTGTTGTTTTTGTTTGTTGGTTGTTGTTTTTTTTTTTGTTTGTTTGGGGTGGAGTTTTCAATAATAATAAAATAAATAAGTAATAAATAAATAAATAAAACAAATATAAAGAAAAAATAATTATAAAAAGAGATAATTTGTGCATAATTTCGCGTATATGACTATATTCATACAAATACCCATATACACAAATGCCTATATATGCATATACATACAAGCGTTAGTATACACATACATATTATACATATATTCACACATGTACACATATCTACCACAGATATACGGAAGAGATTAAATTAAAGTATTATATTTGTGTTAAAATATACTCTTAATTTTTTTTTCAAAGAAACTGTTCCCATGTCTATTTTATCTTCAAGTCTCAATAAAATAGTGTTTTCCACGTTGCCCATTCATTATTAAATACATACAGTAATTACAAGTTTCTAAAAGAATATACCTTTCCATTTCAAATTTCTGTTGCAGTATGGCATGCACAGCATTGATACTTAAACATTTATTTTGCATTTTCATACTATAGACATAATATTTTATATTAAAGCGGCATTATCCGGAATATTTTTATTATTTAAGCATATAGAACAGAACATCCAATTACGTTTGGTGCATATATGACGCCGCACTCCGCATTGGTTTCACCACGTTGGCTTATCCAGGTCAAAAACAAAGCCAGTATTTCGAAAGTGGGACACTTTTGACGGGCTCCTACCGATCTCGGTTTTCATTGGCTTATCACAAGTGTGGAATTCCCCAACAAGAGATCACGTGAGATTTCGCAGTTTTTGAACAAATTTAACGGTCTTGATTGAGGGGTCGTCTCATATCTCCAAAACATATTTATATCCATAGAGGTATGGTACAATGCCTTTCCAGGGGTGGGTATATAAAATACCATGGTATGTGATATCCTGTCTGTGGGATGGTACATATAAACGATCCCTTGCTAAAAAAAACACGTAGCGGGTTTCCAAGGCGCGTGTGCAGGGATTTCAGCGGGGTTGGGGTTATAGACTGTGTTGAGCGAAGTTTATATGGGGCCATTCTCCCCTTGAAAATACATTTCAATTTTTTTTAAGCTTGGGCAAGTAAGGGCTTCGACCTCCAATACCCTCCCCCTGCACATGCACCCGATTGCTCTCTAAGATTATATGTAAAAATTACCAAATGTTAGACATCCAACAGCAGATGGAAGGAAGGATAGGATATGTTTTATTTAACGACGCACTCAACACATTTTATTTACGGTTGTATGGCGTCGGGTGATTATTAAATCAATATGCTCTAACTTTAATGTCGTTAACCCCCCCCCCCCCCATTAACTTTCCAAACGAAATAATATTTATTTGAATTTGTCGATTTTAACACGTAAAATTAAGGAGTTCATTGTCTACTTTAGTATATTTTATTTTAAAAATATATACATGATTAATGTGTTACTTGTATACAAACTAAACTTTGAAAGTTCTACTAACACTTTATAAAATATTAATTCTGAAATAGGAAGGTACGATTGTCGATAATACGGTGTCAAGATCAAACCGGTTTTAACAAAAGACTCTAGTACCGTATCCTCAACCGAACTTTCTTCGTACAGCGCATGATTTCTCTTTTAATTTTTTGAGACGAACCCTTTTTGAGACGAAATCGTCAAACGCACGTGTTAACTGAAACTGACAACAGGCTGTCTTTTGTGCTTTGCCGAGCTATGGCGGCACAGGCGACGAATCAAGCGTATACTTTTGACGATCTCCGTTCATGGCGGACACACACGAGTTTTTTAAAAGTGCATTTGAGCTGTATTTCATATCTGTGCGTGATATTATTATATGGTAACCAGACACTGTAACTTTAATAGACCTCGGTCACATTCTACTGCGCATGTGCGTGTAGCGGAGCAACTCGTGGACGCTAACCGTTAACTCACGCGAGATATCGCAAAAATAGCCCTGTTCAAAATGGGGGGGGGGGGGGGGGGGAGGGCATGGACAATGGGAGGCCACGCAATAGGAATGTGAATTAGGTTTATTATTAATTATTCTATCAGTAGCAACCCGAAAATTCTGTCACCATCGTGCAAATACTTATTGGAGACGTTTGTGAATTATTGCTTCAGCTTATCACAATATTTTTTATTTTATTTTGTTGTTAACGCCCAAGAAACCATCGGTTCGGATTCGTACACAATAAATAATGTGATATGAACTTAAATAATATTAATGTGTGTACGTGTGCGCGCGTGTATGTAGGTATGCAGATATTTATCGTATTTAAGGGTCAATATCAAAATTGGTAACATTTTGGGTGCCGGCTCTAAATTATATTATTTCCCAAATTGTCACAGAATATTACTTTGGCATCAATGCACAAAACCACACATATTTGTAATATACTCTGTCAAAAAAGAAACGCATAGGCGAAATATTCATGGAGTTATCTTTGTAATACAAAGTGGCATAATTTTGTTATTTATAATCGTATCACAGTCAAATTTGACATGAGTATGTGACAATGATCTTGCTATGGACTGACGGTAGTGGATGCGTTTTTGTCGCCAAACAGCGTCGCACGAGGGCGATGAAATCAGTACCTTGTGTGGCCACCAGCAGCAGCAATCACTGCGCGACATCTCCTTGGTATAGACTGAATGAGTCTCTGAATCCGGGCACATGGAATCCTAGTAGTCCGGGAGCCCAGAGAGGTTTAATTAGCATTGCGAGTACAAAAGATCTGAGGTCTGGAATATGTAGATGTGGGCTGTGGGACCCCCAAACGGCCATTCTTAAGTGTCATCTCCTGTACCAATCCGAGGGGCCGCCCCTCAAAATAACCCAAATTTTAAATACACCAAAATTTTCTCTGTTGATGTACTAATTAAGATCCACCTTTCTTAAGTGTCAACTCCTGTACTTAGTCCACTTAAGAACGCCCCCAATTAGCATTAGATATGTGCAGCACTACCAGGATTCCATGCATTCACCGGTAGTGACTACACTGGATCATTTGTTCGCAAGGGAAAGTTGAGACCATCTGCTAAGCTGGAAAAGAATACCAAGGTACAAAAAGCATTTGAAGATATGGCGATTGATGCAGAATTCAGTCATATCATACAAAATACCCTGCAAACATTTACCGCTAGCATCTATGGAACAAAGGATACAAGCAAGACAACACTCAATGCCTTTCAATACAAGATATATACTACTCAAAAGAATTTAAGGGTCAAAAATTTATAACCAAATAAGTTTCAGAGTGTATTACATTGATGATGTAAACTACACAAAAAATTTAATTTATTGTTCCATATTTACAAAAAACCCACAAATAAACGTCACTGTATACAAGAAAGTCACATGACATGCTGTCAAAGTTGAAGGTTGTCAAACATGGATTTTACACATTAGAACATTCGTTTAATAGTGTGTGAATCCACCCCTGGCGCGAATACACTCGACACATCGTTGCCTCGTGCTGTTGATCAGACCTCTGAAGAACTCTTGGGGAATGGCCTGCCACTCTGCCATAAGAATTTGACCCAGATCATGAAGGTTGGCCGGAGGGGCATGGCTATCCCGAACTCTCCTGCCTAATTCGTCCCAGGCGTGCTCTATTGAGGCCAAGTCAGGCGAATATGCTGGCCAATCCATCCTGGCGATACCTTGTTGTCTGAGAAAGTCCGTTACCACCCTGGCGCGGTGGGGTCTGACATTGTCATCCTGCAGAACCGCCCCGCCGCCAATCTGCTGAAGGCCTGGGAGAACCAACGGCCGGATAATCTCATTCAGATAGCGGATTCCATTCAGATTGCCATCCACCACATAGAGGGGGGTCCTGTGGTGGATAGAGATGCCGCCCCACACCATGACGCTGCCACCACCGAACCGGTGACGTTGTCTAACGTTAACGTCAGCGAAGCGCTCCCCAGGACGTCTGTAGACACGAACCCGATCGTCGTTGAACTAGAGACTAAACCTGGACTCATCAGTGAACATCACTCGACCCCACTGAACACGTTGCCACCGCAGATGAAGCGTGCACCAGTGACGTCCGGCCGTTCTGTGACGTGGTAGGAGTAGTCGAACAGCCTGGCGACGGCGGCGTAGATTATTGGCTCTCAGACGATTGCGTATGGTTTGATCAGACACTCGAGTTCCAGTCGCAGTCCGCAGATTGTCATGTAATCGGCGTGCAGTGGTTGTGCGTTGACGTAGAGCCATATTGGTGATGTAGCGGTCCTCTCTATTTGTAGTGCTTCGGGGTCTTCCCGAACGTGGACGATTTCTAACAGAATTCGTTGCTTGGTACCGTTGCCACAGTCGGCCAACGACACTCTGACTGACACCAAGTCTCAGAGCAACATTCTTTGCGTATTGCCATCCTGAAGCCAAGCAATAGCCCTTCCTCGATCTTCGATAGTCAGTTGACGTCGTACCATTGTCGAATTTGGAGTGTGCACCGTACACGAACGCAAGCTCCAATTATACGGAAATTCAGCATTGGGAACATGGCATACACGCGCAAAGCGTGCAAATGAAGCGCTTTGTGAAAAAGCAAGTTATGGGCACTTAGCAGACCTTTCGCTTTCGCCCTAATTTACGTGCAAATGTAAGCATGTTTTCGCCATTAGAACTAGTCGACAGTGTCAATGACAGTGGATTTTAATTCATTTATGGGTTGCTTAGACCCACTTTCGTCAACATGGAACAATACCATGCGTGACATTATGGTCTAGCTAATATAACTGACATTCAGAAAATAATGTCGAAAATATCGTCTGACCCTTAAATTCTTTTGAGTAGTATATTCGAAAAGGGTTATGGACCAAAGTCAACGACAGAAAATCCGTTGGAAAAGCAAGTGGTTGAATCAGTATGATTACAAAGTTTTTAGACTTAAAAATGTAACATCAAACAAGCCGCACATTCAACCAGTTAAAATGGCTGCCCATACATTGATTTTTACTTCCTGTATTGGAAAATAATAAATGTTACGCAATAAACTTGGGAATCCTAGTTTCTTTTTCAAAATTGATACTTAGTAAGGCGACCTATGTCTTTGGCTAGGGGATAGAATAAAGTTAAAGTTTAAACACCATTAGAGCACATTGGTTAATTAATCGTCGGCTATTGGATGTCAAAACATTTGGTAATTCTGACTCGAAATCATCAGAGGAAACCGACTACATTTTTCTATTAGAAAAAAAGGATCTTTTATACGCACTTTCCCACAGACAGGAAAACACATACCACGGCCTTTGACCAGTTGTGGTGCACTGATTGGATCGAGGAAAAACCCCAATCAGTTGAACTGATCCACCGAGGCGGTTCGTTCCTGCAACGCAAGATCCTCAGGCGAGTGTTCAGCCGACTGAGCTAAATCCCGCCCCGAGGTACAAAAGAGTCATTTTACTTGATTTCGTTAAAGCAGCCTCTTCCCATTTGGCGACATAGATTGATGCATAATTTGTACTAAAACCTTTACCCATAGCACAACACACACCTACTGATAACATTCCTCTTTCAAACCTCTTTCAAACCCAAACTCATTTCCTTTCAGACTTAATTCTAACAACTCAATAATGTTTACCTAGTCTGTCTCGATATGGGTATTTATCAAATGCTCTCCAACTGAATCAATGCCCGCATCAATACCTATGTTGGTGTACATGGATTTAATACCAAGGATAACCAAAAATTAATCTTTTTTTAGATTTTGGTTTTCGATAATTGTGATAGAAGATCTTCAGTGTTTTTTTCACAAAACTTTCATATCCATTTGCAATTGGTTTTAAATCAAAGTCTATATATTCCGAAATATTGTACGGATCTGATCCGCAGGCTGAAATGATTGGACGATCTGGTGGTGTGTTAATATCGGTCCAAGTATTCACTGGCTTGTGGACTTTTGTACGTACATAAACGAGACATTCTTAAAAACACCCATGTTCAGATGTTATACGTGAGGCCTACAAACGATATGACTGTATGTATGTATGTATATGTGTATTATTTATGTATATATGTGTGTGTGTGTGTGTGTGTGTGTGTATATGTATGTATGTATGTGTGTATAATGTGTATGTGTTTTGGTATGTGTATGTGGTGTGTATTCACGGTGGCTGGAAAAAAATCACAGAAAAAAGTCACAATTTAGTATTGGAAAACAAATCACCGGAAAAGTAAAATAATTTATATAACAAAATGTATGGGTTTGCAAAGTATTGAATTTGGCTGAATTAAAAGAAAGTGGCATCATAGTATGCACGGGACACTTGTTAAACTTATTGATTAGGGTGGGTTTGTAGAGTGCCTTCTTGTACCTGGGTCAATTAAGCTAGATGAAAGAAAGAGGCTTCGTATTACTGTTCTGAGATTAGGGGTTTTACAAGGCAAATAGCATAGAGAATTTACATTTAGAATTTTGTAAAAATATTCTAAATGTTAAAACTTCCACTACTACTATTATGCTATATTTTGAATTAGGTAGATATCCTCGTTTATATATTCGTAAGTATCGTATGATAAAATACTGGTTTAAATTATTGAATACAAATAATTGTATTTTGCACTCTTCATATGTTGAATTTAGATCAAAATGTGATATACTTAACAACTGGGCAAAACAAATAAGGCTAATACTGTGTTCATTAGGTTTTTTTATGAGCTGTGGTGCAACCAAGAAGCATTAAATTGTAATTTTTATCTGCCATTAATAAAACTGAGAATTATGGACCAGTGTAAGCAAGATCTTAGTGAGCTTCTAGATAGTCTATCAAATGTTCATATTTGTATTAATATTTAGTAAACGAGCTTATTTTACAAAATTATCTAATGAAACCTATCCCAAGTTTATACAAAAAATGCATCACAAAAATAAGATTATCATCACATAGCTTAGCTACTGAAGTTGGTCGCTATCATAGCATAAATAGATCTAAAAGATTGTGTGTCTTGTGTAACTTAGGTGAAATTGTGGACGAGTTTCATGCTATATTATGTTGTCCTTTTTCAGCGACTTTAGAGTTTTATATATCAAGACATATTACAGAATCCACTCATCTATGTTTAAATTGACAGAATTACTATCACCAACTAACAATGTCAAAGAATTATGTAAATTAGGGAAATATTTATTCAAAATGTTTAAAAGACGAGAATCAACAGTTAAATAGTCTCTATTAACACATAACGGCATCTATCTTGTTTACTTTTGTTATAAAAGTACCAGAATGCATACAGTGGCAATAAATAGAAGGGTGTTAGCTGTGCCTTGCCCCAATTTGTGCCGCCCTGCTGTTTATTGTCATCATTACCCTAATTATGGTCGCCCTGCCATAATTCTTTGCCGCACAAAAACTAGTAATAAAATAAAATAAAATAATTTAAAATTTTGCTTTCCTCTCCAAGCGTTACAGTGTTATCACTGGTCTGAATGTTTAACTAAGAAATGCTTGACAATACATATTCGATCATAGGTGTGAAAGTCCAATAACGGTACCGTGACAATATTTCTTTTCTTTTGTTGGTCGTTACTACTACAGACGGGCAGGCAGCCAATGGTATCAAGCTTGATGTCATAGACAGTTATCCCCACACTGTCACAGACACAGCCACAACGCCCATTTGAAACTAGTCGATCAAAATAAAGCTTTGTTTATTATATTTGCTTAAAATTAGTTTATTTACTTATTTATTTATTTGTTTGTCTGTTCCTTTCTTTCTTTCTTTCTTTCTTTCTTTCATTACGTCTTCGTTAATAGATTTTTTTTAAATATTTTATTTATTTTAATTTTCATTTGTGGATGGTATTAAATGGTATAAATACTACAAACAAATTATTTTATTTAAATTTGTATTTATGGATGGTATTAAATGGTATAAATACTAAAAACAATTTTAAAAACCTAATAATAATTGTGATCAGACAGATAATTATTAATTAGGGCTTAGTTCAATATTTTAAAAATATATTTTATATACTGATAAATTATACCTATGACTATGGATGAACCTTTTCGTCCATGATCCAAATATAAGAATAATAAATCTGGTTTTGGAAACTGATTTGTCTCCCCCCCCCCCCCCCCTGCAATTGCTGATTGGTATCCTCTATATTCCTCCAATAAATTCCCCTTATTACAAAGAAAATACATTTACTATTATTGAAAACGAAATAAATCAGCAAATAAAATTAGGAAGCCCATTAATGTTACTTGGTGATTTTAATGCAAGAACAAAATGTTTGCCAGACTAAATCACAATTGATGAAGAAGCTGATCTCTCCTATAGCATAGATAATGACATAATAGATTTATTTAATGATATAACTAAACTAGAGTCATATAATGTCCCAAAAGATAGAGTAAGTCAAAATACAGGGAGAATAAATAACCATTGCAAAACGGCTTCTAAACCTGTGTAAAACACATACTCTAAAGATAGACAATGGTAGATTAGATAATGATAAATATATTGAAAAATTAACATGCAAAGACAGTAGTGTCAATGTTGATTATGTTATTAGTAGTCACCAATTGTTTAACAATAAATAATTTTCAGTTCTGTAATTTTTACCCACGTTTCTCAGATGCACACTGCGCTTTGACATTCAATATTAATTCATATCACTATCAAACTCTCACTTTAACAGATGAAAGTAATGAAAATAGACTGTAGATTCAACAAAGATCCGTAAATAGATACCTAATAAAAGACATCAGTTTGTCAGTAAGTTTGACCAACAATCACTTTATAGTATCTCCAGCATTTTGTGTTACGACACGAACGATGCATACACGTGTCAACAGAGCGATTGAGCTCATGAAAAATATATTTATAGACTCCAGCGTGAACATTCGGCCGCGTGCCAAGCAACTTCTATTTGGCACGATGTGGAGGAGACTAAATTTCTGGGGGTTATATTTGACAGGAAGTTATCCTTTTTGCCTCATGTTAAATATGTTAGAAAGAAGTGTTTGAAAGCTCTTAATATTTTAAAAGTTATTGATAATACGGAATGGGGAGCAGACCGCAAGTTTATGCTCCGTCTGTATAGATCTCTCCTGAGGTCAAAACTTGATTATGGATGCATTGTGTATGGGTCGGCACGCAAGTCATTCTTGCAGATGCTAGATCCTATACACAACCAGGGTCTTAAACTTTGTTTTTGGTGCATTCAGAACATCTCCTGTAGAGAACCTGTATGTTGATGCACACGAACCTTGTTTGGGTGTTAGACGTGCAAAGCTTTCTCTGCAGTATGCTACCAAGATTAAATCATTACCGAAACATCCTACACATGATGCGGTGTTTGATAACAAATATATGAAGTTGTTTGATGCAAGGCCAAATGCTATTCGTACATTTGGTCTTCGCATTAAGAGGTTTTTTTTGTCGTTTTCCAACATTGATTTAGCAGACACTTTAGAAACTTCTTCATATTTTGTTTTGCCACCATGATGTATTACACCACCTAAAATTGTGTTTGATCTTGCGCATCTGAAGAAAGATCGTACAGATGTTGTTTTGGAGTGTATAGAAAATGTTAAAGAATACAAATATTTAGGTTTAACCTACACTAAGCAAAACAAATCTAAAATAACAAAACAATGTTTAACTCAGCCTGCAACCAAAACAATATATTTTGTTTCATCTAAAGCCAAGGATAACAATTTACCAATTGATTGCAAACTTAAACTATTTGACTCAATGGTCTTCCCAATACTTTTATATGGCTGTAAAATCTGGGGATACAAAAATGTGGACATAATAGAAAATAGAAAATATTCATATAACTTTTCTTAGACGATTATTGCCGGTAAAAAACGGTGCGCCTATTTTTATATTATATGAGAAACTTGGTAGAACGCCACTAAAACTAATTATAGCTCAAAGAATTATAGGATTCTGGGCACGTATAGTTAAAGGTAAATCCACAAAAATCTCATTTACTTCTTAATTACATGATAAAAGACTATACGGCAAACGGACACAGCTATAACTGGCTAGAAAACGTAATACGCCTGATAAACAACCTAGACATGTCCGATATTTATATGTCGAAATATTTCCCATCCATAAAAATACAAACTGAGCATGTTAAACGAAGGCAGTTAGACCAGTACCTACAAACATGGTATAACAACATCGAGTCTACACCCAAAGGCAAAACATGTTTTATTTTTTAAACGAACTTAAATTTGGAAAAATACTTTATTAAATTACCCGAAAAATTGTAGACCATTCGTCTGAAATTCAGAACATGTAATCATTATTTACCCATAGAAACAGGACGCTGGAATAGCATCCCAGTCGAAAACAGATTATGTACATTGTGCGAAGAAAATGATATTGGAGATAATATCAGTATTTATAAAGCTATATTATTACAACCCCCCCTCCAACCCCCCCCCCCCCCCCAACCAAAAAAACAACAAAAACAAACTAGCACACTTAAATTCAAAGAACTGTTTAATTGTAATAGCATAAACACTCTCCGTAAAATGTCAAAATTCATTTCTCAAATTACAAGTAAATTCAGTAAACCATAAATAAACATCTTCAATATCATTTGATACTTTTAAAAGTACTGACTTGTAAAAGTCTCTCTGCCATATTTGAATGACTTGTCACCCTGTGTCTTCATTTTTAAAATGTGTATATAGCTATTTTGAATTGTGTTTGTATATATTCTACGAAGAACTCCTGTTGTCATATTGATACTGTAAATAACTATTGTACAATAATTCCTCATATGCTGTCGTTTGACGGTCTGAGTGTACCGAAATGAAAAAATAAAGTTTGTTTTGTTTAACGACACCACTGGAGCACATTGATTAATTAACCATCGGCTATTGAATGTCAAACATTTGGAAATTCTGACTCGTAGTCATCAGAGAAAACCCGCTGCATTTTTTCTAATGTAGCAAGGGATCTTTTATATGCACTTTCCCACAGACAGGAAAATACATACCACGGCCTTTGTCCAGTTGTGGTGCACTGGTTGGAACGAGAAAAACAATCAGCTGAATGGATCCACTGAGGTGGTTCGATCCTGCGACGCAAGCACCTCAAACGAGCACTCAACCGACTGAGATAAATCCCCCGCCCCCATTACCGAAATATTGTTTCAGTGTTCGCAACAGAAATCGATTATTTTTAATTTTCGTGTAATCGTAATCATAATTGTGACATGCTTAAAGGGACATTCCTGAGTTTGCTTCACTTTTTAAGACGTTATCGACTAACAGAGCCTTTTTGACTACTGTAATTAGATATTAAATATAATTTTCTGCATAAAATATTAGTGGATGTATATTAAACGTGTTTCTGATCGTCCTAATATTTGTACTAGGTTAAATTTCATTTTATTTCCTAAAAAAGATTTGTTTTTGTACGTACGAAATTATTTGAAGACAAAATCCTATTTGGGCTTCTTACAAATATTAAGGTGACCAGAAACACATTGAATACACAGACACTGATATTCTAAACAAGAAAATATATTTAATATGTAAGTTTAATCGTAGAGATATTTTATTAGTCGGAAACATGTTACAATGCAACAAACTCAGGAATGTCCCTTTAAGTAATCGTAATCGTTTACTTTCGTCAAGTAATCGCCCCACCGATGTGTGTGTGTGTGTGTGTGTGTGTGTGTGTGTGTGTGGCCTATATATAGAGGAAAGGCTGCCACATAGAAAAGGACAACCCGGTGAGTACAGTTAAAGTTTGTTTTGTTTAACGACACCACTAGATTGATTTATTAATCATTGGCTATTTTGACATATATCTTAGAGGAAACATTTTTCTATTAGTAGCAAGGGATATTTTATATGCACCATCCCACAGACAGGAAATCACATACCACGGCCTTTGATGTACCAGTCGTGGTGCACTGGCTCGAACGAGAAATAGCCCAATGGGCCCACCGACGAGTATCGATCTCAAACCGACCGCGCATCAAGACAGCGCTTTACCACTGGGCTACATCCTGCCCCGCCTCCCATCTGCGGTGTGTATATAGATTGTTTACTATGTTTACTACATATCGCTGACGTTCAGCCATTGTAAACGTCATGCATGCCGTTAAAAGAGTTATGCGACTCCAGAGTTACTTTGAAGAATATGCAAGCTCGTAGGAACAATAAATGAAGGGGGATCTCAATTTCGGCATACATTAATTTATGTAGTGTGGGTGTCACAGGCCCACAGCCCCCGGTTTCTACGGGCCTGATATTAAATGAGAGGTATCACACTGCCCATGTATGTATACCATACTGCTACTTCCTTTACTTTTGTAAACAAATGTTAACATTATCGTTAATAAGATTGTATTTGGTAACAACAAAGCCGCGAATCAGTTCTACTTTCACTTTCCCAATGAAGTTTTGCATTAACCATAGTTTGACACCCAATAGCCGATGTATTTTTCGTGCTGGGGTGTCGTTAAACATTCATTCATTCATTCATTCATTTACTTTCCCAATGATGTTATCTGGAACCCGTTATACTGCTGACGGGATTCCCGGAACAGCTCGATATAGTTATTTGCGGAATTGATTTTCCAAGTACTTTCCACGAATTTCAATATCGAAACTGGAGTTTGCGTTTAGTATTCGTAGATAAATCTTCAGTACAAAACAGTGTCAGAATGACCATATGTTTGACGTCCAATAGCCGATGATAAGATAAAAAAATCAATGTGCTCTAGTGGCGTCGTTAAATAAAACAAACTTTTATAAATCTTCAGGTTAACACGAACCGAGAAACACGCTTTACCTGGCTATTATTAACCATATGAGCTAAACACAAAGAAAGAAACGAGAAAGGTATGGAGTTCTATCCGTCTGAACTTCGTTTCGCTCAGGACAGCATTGCGTGTTATTTTCGTGGTGGCAGGACCCTCCAGGACTCGTTCAGGAGCCTACTAAATGTTGACAGCCCGGAGACAGTGCTTCCTAGAATGGATGCGATGTACCACAACGAAAAACACTTCGTCACAGACGGGAACCGACGACTGTATCTGCTGAAATTACTCGAGTCTGAGGGGCTGGTTACGGGGAAGGTCAGAGTGAACTTGACGCCGTTCAATGGATTTAAATACACCACCTACAACGACGGCACGTCGGTACGGGTACGTGGGGAAGGAAACATGGAGAAAATACTGAAGGGGATATTGAAAGAATACAGCTATCTTCACAGGAAACGAAGTAGGTATATTTATCGTGAGGCCCGTAGGAACGATATGTGAAGTGTGGGGTGGGAAGTGGGTGGAGGTGGAGGTGAGTGGTGGTGGTGTGGGGGATGGGGAACGAACACAGGCACGTTTTTTATATATATATACATTGTATATACACACACACACACAGATATATATATATATACATTGTATATACACACACACACACACACACACACACATACACACACACACACACACACACACACACACACACACACACACATACACACACACACACACACACATACATACAGATATATATATATATATATATATATATATATATATATATATATATATATATATATATATCGTTGACGAGACATTGATATTTTAATAAACGAAATGTTGATATTTTAATAAACGAGATATTGATATTTTAATAAACGAAATGTTGATATTTTAATAAACGAGACATTGATATTTTAATAAACGAGATGTTGAAATTTTAATAAACGAGACGTTGATATTTTAATAAACGAGATGTTGAAATTTTGATAAACAATAATGCTTGGGGTTCAAACTGAATTTTTTTTTTATGAATTAAAGAAAACCAAATTAATATTTGCGCTTCTTTTGTTCAATATAGGAAGACAAACGTGCAACGGTTTTGAGCCTCAAGTGGAGGGGTAGGGGTGGGGTGGACCCTCTCCCGGTTTATACGGTCTGATTATACTATATTGTAAAGGCGGCATTATTGATTATTGGAAAGATATAATCATATTCACAGAAACGAAGTATGCATATCGTTCTCAGTATCAATACTGTGTTACTGAAGTCGCATTGTCGAGTATATTATATTAAAGTAAACAACAATGTTCGCAGGGAACGAAGTATGTTTATTACACCGCGGTGACGGAGATACCCGTGAGAGATTTTTCATATCCCACAATGTGAGATATGCTTTCTGAGAGGTCATGACCTCCGATCACATGATCCACGGAACTGTTTTGTTTACGTTCAGTGTCCTGTTTAGTGAGAGACAAAAAATATATTTGGCGACTCAAATTAATAATGTAGCGCGTTGTAATAAATAGAATACTATACTCGTCCCCGTGAGAGACCGTTTATATTACAACTCGTGTGTTTTCGATCGTACATCACTCGCTTCCGCTCGTGATGTACGATCGAAAACACACTCGTTGTAATGTAAACGGTCTCTCACGGGGACTCGTTTAGTATTCTCTAGTATCATCATAATCAATACCCGCACGTTTTAAAAACTGTTGTTCAAGCCGCAATCTCAAGTAGATTTTTCCTTAAGGGAATACGCAGAGAATATAACCATATCCATAAGAAAGGAAGTATGAAAAAAATAAAAATATCGTCAATATCGAGTAAATAATTTAATATTTAAAGGCATACTGTCACGGATTTAAGGACCTTATTTTTCTAAAAATGGATAATAAATAAAAATTACATTAATTGTTGGAAACCACATCTAGCTATAGCATCACCTTAACTGAACCATGATGGAGTGAAATCCATGTCCTCCCTCTCGGCAATTTTAGTTTTTGAATTATGGACCATTGCCATAATTCAATTATTTTTACAAAATGTCGTTAATAAATGGAGTATGGTGGTTATGAAGATGGTTGAATAAAGTACATTTAAAGATAAATCAAATTACGTTTTGTTCAGGTAATACTTTGTTAGACCATTAAATAAATCAGTGGTCTGTGACAATATGCCTTTAAGCTCTAATTGCGAATATTTTCGATATTTAAAAGTAAATGTTTCTATTTTCAAATATATATTTTGAGTTGTAGAGATTTTAAAAATAAAATAATGATGGGATCAATATTATAATATATATATATTTTTTATAGTTTCAACAATATGTTATTACTGGCTATGTCCACGCTAGAGACGTCTAATGTAAGGTCTACGCAAGGACAGAATGTCCCTTTCAACTTTTGGAATCGCTCATCCAGTTTGGGTCTCTACCATGACATGTCATTCTGGTGTACCAGTTTGTTGTTATTTATATCGTGCACATTCAATTTCCGCCATATTGACTTTTGAATGTGGATAGGCAGTGACTAATTTTGTTTTAAAAAATTACGCCGAGATTTTAATTTTCAGCAAAACGGTTGACGATATATATTCCTTGATATAGTGGGTTTGTTTTTATTGTGCCAAATTAATGTTCGAGTGATTGTGAGAAAATCAGCACATGCATGTATCGTTATATTTAATATCAATTTTAGTTTTTATATTTATTTAATTATATGTCTAGTACTTTAATATTAGTAATAGTACTAAATAATAAAAGGATAAATATATATGAAACAAATTATATAATGTTTTTTAAATTAATAAATTAAAATAAAATAATAGTAAAAATTAAATAAAAATAAAATAAAACTATATACAAATAAAATAAAATAAAATAAAATTAATCTATAAATATACTTTTAAAATTACATTTATGTGGAAACATTTTAATATTAAGTATTTTATTCACAAAAAGACACATTTTATTAGCATTTAGTTGTTGGTTTTTATACTGTTGAGTTTTAGTTTTGTTACCA
This sequence comes from Gigantopelta aegis, assembly GCF_016097555.1. Lineage (NCBI taxonomy): Eukaryota > Metazoa > Mollusca > Gastropoda > Neomphalida > Peltospiridae > Gigantopelta > Gigantopelta aegis. Next base: position 10,845,804 of record NC_054702.1, on the reverse strand, counting down.
TGGTAGCCGTGATTAAATTATAGGTGTATAGACTGGTGTTTCCGATTGTCGCTCAGTAGTTTATGTCTCGATAGATGGCGTAACTGGTCGGGAATGAAATTCACCCCACAATGAAATGGCCTCAGATTACAGTTATCTTCCCAAGTTTATTGCAGAAAATATGCCAGAAAGGTTAACATTTGGCTTGTAATACATATGGCAGAATAATCCATAATGCATATTCAGTGGTCATTACTAAAAAATATCTTTCCAATCAAGAAATACTACACTGACACTGGCACATAATTACACTTGTTAACAGTTATCACTGGAATCTGAAAAATATGATGCAAGTGCCTCTTAGTAGGATTTATATCAGCAATTTGTGCCAAAATCTTCATTTTCAAAGTTGTCAACAAAAAACATATTATGGTGTATACCTAAGTAACATCTGTAGGGCATGTTAATATTAATATGCATTTATATGAGCTGTTTTGCCTTTTACCAAGTGGTTACATGTCTAACAGAGTAAATGAAATAGATTCAGTAAATATAGCAGGTCAAAATTTAATCTGAAGCCTATCATGTCTAATTTTCCCTCAAATTAGTGTATAAACTTTGTTGCAAATTACCCTAATTTTGTGACTTTCACCATCCCTCTGACACATTTCTAATAAGGTACCATGAATTCAATCACCATATCTTTAATAAGCCTCCAATTATCATATCTAAAATGCTAAATTTTACAGATTTTAATTTTTTTCAAAAATCTGAATTTAAGTTTAATATTTCATTAAAAATGAAGTAAATTCTAACGATTGATTATTTTTTCTTTAAATATTTCAAAATCTTTCCAAGACAACACTGTGTAGATAGAACATATGTAGAAGAAAAAATAGCTATTTATTGTATGAAAGAATTCCAACACTGCAAGGCACTGTGGTAGGTGTTTTAACACAGCCTCTCATTTTAAACGTGACATCCCGATACTTACTGAGCATTGCTTTATATATATATTATTGGAATGCATTAGTGTGGGCCAGTTTTTAGAGGGAAAAATGGACTGATATAGTTCACACATTACACCGGTTAAATGCTTGATTCTGTTGAAAATATTATAGCCATAGACGTGAAATTACACAGACATATATATAACATATATATATAACACACACACACACACACACACACACACACACACACACACTATACATCTGAATCGCCGGGTGAGAGGAGGTACCACTGCCAGATGTTCTCCTCCCCCCTATAATCCACCGAGTCGTAACATACACACATCTTTCATGTACTATTTCTCTCAGATAATAATTTTGGTTGCCTCCACGTAATCTATAATGAGTTTATCTACCTTATTTTAAAGATGTGTTGGGTTGTTTGCCTCCACGTAATCCATAGTGAGTTTATCTACCTTATTTTTAAGATGTGTTGGGTTGTTTGCCTCCACGTAATCCATAATGAGTTCATCTACCTTATTTTTAAGATGTGATGGGTTGTTTGCCTCCACGAAATCCATAATGAGTGTATCTACCTTATTTTTAAATTTAAGATGTGTTGGGTTGTTTGCCTCCACGTAATCCATAATGAGTTTATCTACTTTATTTTTAAGATGTGTTGGGATGTTTGCCTCCACGTAATCCATAATGAATTTATCTACCTTATTTTAAGATGTGTTGGGATGTTTGCTTGGGTTGTTATTACTGCTATTACTGTTTGGCTGTACGCCTCCCCCATCGTCCCCCCCCCATCGCCCCCCCTCCCCCCGCGACACTACCCGTGTACTATATGCGGGCAGTTATTTGGGGTTTTGGAAGATGTATATTTGTAATCTGATTATCAAATGCGCATAGCGATTAGAGTAGATGTAGTGCATATGATATAAACTCATTTAATGTATATTGATGTATGTTTAGTAGTATTTTTAGTTTTTAGATGTTATTATTTAGTTATTAAACTTTGTTATATGTATTGTTTATAATTCTTCTTAGCATTTTAACATTTTATATTATGTATCTTATGTTTTAACCATTCAACTTTTTATCCTGATATCAATCAGTTTTAGCGGGTATTAAATAAACCGGCCATTCAACATCAAAAAAGGAGAGACGCCGTGACAGGGAGCGATAGGGTGTAGGCGGTCTCGGCCGATAGGTTTGCCTGGTAGGAGATCCCCACCCCCACCCCCCGGCGCGCCCTACCCATGGGAATCCGACTCAGCAACTTTGGGTACCTTCCTGGAGTTGGAACGTACAAAACCTGTCTGCGATGCTCACCCCTTTGCGAAATCTTTCCTCCAGGTCTTAAAGTAGAATAGATATTAATATAAATATATATTTGTACATAAATTGTCGAATAGCCCGCTCCAAAAGAAAATGCGCTCACTAGAGAAGTAATTAAAATACAATAACAGTGATCCAGAATGGCGCTGATTTTTATTTTAATTAATGTAACCCAATTTGATTTTTATGTTATGATTGGAATTTTTAATTAAAGCACTTACTGCCTAGGTAAAATTGGCCTCATAATTATCCTATGCCCCCACCACCCCTCCCGTCCCGGAACCGGTCCCTGGCGATGTCAGAGGTCGGATCCGAGATGGGAGTGTTAAGAGATTTCCCATACCCATTGCACCTGGGTGCAATTTCAGTATTTATGACTTTTCTGGAACGTTCTCTGAAAGCAAAACCAGTATCTCGGATAATTCAACCTCTTTTAAAGATTGTACATTCATTTCAAAATCGGTGGAAGCCTGTTAATGATTAAAAACATAAATACTAAAGCACCTATGCACACCAATACAAAAACACGGAGAATACATTAAAAACACGCAGGTATATATAGTTTTAAAGGTTATTAAATGAAACTTTACTGAAAGCATCCTAAAATATATAGAAAAACATTTCAGTTTTGTACGTTTGTAGAAAACAAGTGGTGTTTAATTTGAAAAAAACCGAAAGACTAACCTTAGATCTAGATGTCAACATTTAGATGTTATTATTATTTGCGTCTTTGTAACTGACATCATTGAATGTTTTTAAAATGAATAATTATTTGGCAGTTAAAATGTACTTAATATTTGTTATAAATTAGTTTGTGCATAATAAATAAATTATCACATTTGCGTAAGTGCAGAACGACATTTATGGAACTTGTATGAACAATTGTTTTATATTGCTCACTCTCGCTAGGGGAATAAAATAATTCTCAAACACGTTCGATATATTTCGTATGGCACTCCCGCGCATGCAATAATCTATTTTTATTGTAGGCCCTATAAGTGTATCTAGATGCAAGTCACATTTTAATATGCATTAACATGATAGTGTAAAATGATTGTCGGACCCCCTCCCCCCTTTGTATTTTAGATCGAAACTTAATTTCTATTATTATCTTTGATGCATTGTACAATCACTATTCAATAGTTGACCAATATACCTCAGATTTGATTTTGTGAATTTGTTTTAAGTAAGTTTTTTATAAGCAGAAATATGGTGCAAAATATATTGATTTCAAAACTCGGAAACATTCGCTTTTAAAGTGACATACCCTAGTTTTTACTACGATGTATTTTTCACTATTAAAGCCGTTTTTAATAATTTAAATTAGATGTTCTGACATTTTATTATTTAGACTATTATTTTTTGTACACCTGAAGTGGTTCTGGTCATCCAACGTTTTGCAATACCTCAAAATGCATTTGTCATAATTCTGGAAACGCACGTTCGTCTGAGAAGTAATGTGTATGGAGACGAACGCTAGGTATTTTTAGACGATATGTCCCTGTTTAAACATCACAGACTTTAGTTCCTCTCTGTTATAACATTATCCAAATGTGTTACGGGTTTGTAGATTAACTAATCTTATTGACCATTCCCAAGGGCTAAAACTAGGGCCCGCCCCTTTAAATCGGACATATCTATTTTCACAGATCTTTTTCACCTTCAGAGTAAAAACAAACAAACAAACAACCTTAATAATCAATGAGTCGGTCATTGGCATAAGGATCAACAGATAAATTTGAACAGTGCGACTTAAAATCAAGGATTACCTAATTGATTCATTTTCAGATTTGACGTCGGCCAAGAAATCTGTAAGTGTGGACCAGAGACACGCGGGTTACAGCCAGCCGACGATTTACGGGAAGTCGCAAAATGACTACCTGACACCTGCTGTGACGCGGACATCAAACAACATGATGTATCCAGGTAATTGCTTTAACGAGACTACGCATTGCTGCTCATAGATTATTAATTGAAACGGGAAGATGGGCAAAACCTAACCCAATTGCACTGGATAATCGTAAATGTGCTACATGTAATTTAATAGAAGATGAATTCCATTTTATACTTGTTTGTCCTATGTACAAATCTATCAGACATTACATACCAAAATATTATAAAAATAACCCTAGTATGTTCAAATTTATAGAACTGTTAAATAGCAACAATGAAAGAATAGTAAGACGGTTAGCTGTGTGTTGTTTTAAAGGGACATACCCTAGTTTTTAAACACTAAGGCATATTGTTTACTATTAGAGCCGTTTTTGATAACTGAAATCATACTTTACTTAGATTTTATTGTTTAACTTATTCATTTCCGTACATTTGAAGTGTTTTTGGTCATCCTGGTGTTTTTAATATTACAAAATGCATTTCTCATATTTTTAAAAACACGCGTGCGTCTGAGAAGTAACAGTTATGGACTCGAGTCTTAGTCCATTTTTAGAGGGTATTTCACCATGCCAAAGTCACAGACTCATGGTTCACTCAATTGTAACTTTATCCTAATGTGTTACAGGTTTGTAGAATAACTAAACTGAGTGTTAAAGTTTCACAGGTTGAAACTAGGGTATGTCCCTTTAAAGCCTTTGAAAAAAGAAACATAATTTTGTACAATTAAGTTTCCATTAAAATATTTTCCAAGGTTACAAAGTTGTTTTCTATTCTGAACAGACAGTAATTGTATTAATTTAAAAACAGATAGTCTTAACGGTACGTCCGTCCCTCCCAGACCGGAGTGTGGCAGTCATGACAAATCAGGGCTCTAGATCTGCCTTAACCCACTTTTATTTGTTGTTTTGTTTACGACACCTCTAGAGCATATTAATTTATTAATCATCGGCTACTGGATGTCAAACATTTGCTAATTTTGACATATTGTTTTAGATCTTTTATATGCACCATACCACAGACAGTACAGCACATACCACGGCCGTTGATACACCTGTCGTGGTGTACTGGCTGAAACGAGAAATAGCCCAATGGGCCTACCGATGGGGATCGATCCCAAACCGACCGCACATCAAGCGAGTGCTTTACCAGTGGGCTACGTGCTCGGGCGGTAAGGCGTTCGCGTGAGGTGCTTGCGTTGTAGGATCGAACCACCTCAGTAGACCCATTATGTGATTGGGATTTCTCCCGTTCCAACCAGTGCCCCACCACTATTATATCAAAGACATTGAGCTGTACTGTCCTACCAGTGGGAAAGTGTATATAAAAGATCTAATGGAAAAATATAGTGGGTTTCCTCAAAGGCCACATGTCCAAAAATAGCATAATATTGTTTAACATCCAATAGCCAATGCATGATACATATCAATGGGCTCCAATAATGTCGTTAAACAAAACAAACATAACTTTATAAAGCAAACCAGTACCAACAAAAAGGCTGAGACGAGGGTGTGTGTGTGTGTGTGTGTGTGTGTGTGTGTGTCTCTCTGTGTGTGTGTGTGTGTGTGTGTGTGTGTGTGTGTCTATGTGTGTGTGTCTCTCTATGTGTGTGTGTGTCTGTGTGTGTGTGTGTGTGTCTGTGTGTATGTGTATGTGTGTCTCTGTGTGTGTGTGTCTATGTGTGTGTGTGTGTCTGTCTCTGTGTGTGTCTGTGTGTGTGTGTGTCTGTGTGTGTGTATGTGTGTCTGTGTGTGTATGTGTGTCTCTGTGTGTGTGTGTCTGTGTGTGTGTGTATGTATGTCTCTGTGTGTGTGTGTGTGTGTGTGTGTGTGTGTGTTTCTGTGCCCCCAATTTAGTAATCACATTTTAAATATATATATACAAACAAAAACACGCTTTAGGGCGGAACATTTATATTGAGGATATTGCTATTTTATTTTCCAACTGCTATGAAATCTGCCCCAAGTTCAACCAGCAAACGTTTCGCTAACGTTCGCGAACTATTTGATTGGTTCCCAACGTGGCCATTTGGTTTAATGTGAATCGCATAAACGAGTCTAGCCGACGTTATCAGTTGGAGCTGTTGACTGAACTTATCCCAGATTGTTGCCATAGGTAAACTACAGTGTTAACCTATATTGATAATTACAAATGTATTTAAAACTCAAATAACATTCTCAGTTCATCTAAATTTTGTACAGAAACCAGACCCATAACGATTTGCTTTTGTAAAAACTAGGTTCTTACCGGCAATGAATAGTGGCAAATCCATTGGTATTTTGGAGGTGTAACACCCTCTCCCTAAACACCTAAACATTTCAAGTACAACTCCAACAAGTGGCCTTTTTACTCCCACCAAATCATGGTTCCTGCCCTTGAGTAATATATTAATTATTTATTCAGGTTCTATTTCATCAAACTCCAGTTATAACCGGCCGACATCAGGACTGAGCAAAGCCAGCACCGGAAGTCAGTACCAGCATCAAACGATCCAATCAAATATGTTTGCTAACCCACCGTCTATCAGAAGAGTCACGGAGGCACGAACCCAGCTACCTTATTCCTTCAGTCGAGCAAGTAGTACAGGTAATGTGCACGGTGTCGTTTTAACCAAACAAAAACAAAACAAAACAAAAAAAAGAAGGAAAAAAAAAAAAAAGAAAGAAAGAAGGAAAAAAGAGGGATTGCCCATTTTAGAAAGATTTAGACTAACAGATTCTTCTAGTTAGTTTGTTTTGTTTAACGACACCACCAGAGCACATTGATTAATTAATCTTCGGCTGTTGGATGTCAAACATTTGGTAATTTTAACATAATCTTAGAGAAAAAACCCGCTACATTTTTTTATTAGTAGCAACAAGTCTTTTATATGCATCATCCCACAGCAGGATAGCACATACCACGACCTTTAATATACTAGTCGTGGTGCACTGGCTGGCAAAAGAAATAGCCCAATGGGCCCAGCGACGGGTATCGATCCCAAATCTAGATGACATATTAAAGATATTGTCCTGTTTTGAATATCAGTATCTTGTATAAACAAGGTGTCTACTGTCCTAACGTGTGTAGCATGTAACCCAATAATGTTGCACTTAAAACAAACAAATGAACAATCACAGGTACAAACATCGGAGGAGGAACGCAAATATATACTTGGGTATACAGACACTGGCATTCTAAACAAGAAAAATGTAGTTAATATGCAATAGTTGTCTCCAAAATGGCTTCGTCTGTAGACCCATTGGGCTATTTCTAACTCCAGTGAGTGCTCCACAACTGGTGTAACAAAGGCCGTGGTATGTACTATCTGGTCTGTGGGGTGGTGCATATAAGAGATCCCTTGCTGCTAATAAAAAAGAGTAGCCCATGAAGTGGCGACAGCGGATTTCCTCTCTCAATATATGTGTGGTTCTTAACCATATGTCTGACGCCATATAATCGTAAATAAAATGTGTTGAGTGGGTTGTTAAATAAAATAGTTCCTTCCTTCCTTTCCAAAACGGCTTAGTTAGTCGAAAATGTCTTACAATGGTAAACTGAGGGCAAGTCCCTATAAGTTCAAAATCATATGCCAGATTTCATCACTATTGTTTTTGTCATCCTAAACTGCAATGATGTTATGTAATGTGCAAACTGTAGCAAATTCCACAATAATAGCACCAAAGAGAGGGTTTGTCGGGTGCGTGGCTGAATTTTGTTTACTTTGCTATTTGTTTCCTGTTGTAATATTTTTTTTATTTTATTAAACTGTAGGTTCTGTTTCATCAAACTCCAGTTATAACCAGCCGAAATCGGCAATGAGCAAAGCCAGCACCGGAAGTCAGTACGGGCATCAGTCGATTCAATCAAATCAGTTTTATAACCCACCGTCGATCAGGGGAGTCGCAGGAGCGCGAACCCCGCAACCTTATTCCAGCAGCTCAGGTAATGAGAACGGGGTTGGTTTAGTAGAGGGCCTTGTAAATTGGCAAACTTGGGCCCAATCATTATGTTTTCGATCACAGAACCGGCCTCGGTGGTGCAGTGGTTAAGCCATCGGACTACAGGCTGGTAGGTACAGGGTTCGCAATGGTAAGGCCACTACACCCTCTTCTCTCTCACTAATCAACTAACAACTAACCCACTGTCTTTGACATACTGCCCAGATAGCTGAGATGTGTGCCCGGGACAGCGTGCTTGAGCCTTAATTGGATATAAGCACGAAAATAAGTTGAAATAAATCAACCAGAGACGTTTTAACAAAAACAAAGCGTTTAAGAGAGAATAATAAAAACACTATACACACTGATGAGAAATCTTCGTATGACAAAGGGTCAGTCACAGGGGCGAGTAGAAAACAAGATAAAACATTGATATGATTTAATTACCATGACTGGTTTTTACAGCATGACGAAATAAAATGATCTTATGCAAAATGCAAATTCGGCCATAATAACTCGAGATGGAGGATTCGTCGTGGTGCATGACTACCTGAGCTTAACTGTCAATGTGTTTTTTATCTGTTCTAACGCTTTGGTGAAGGGAGGGGGGGGGGGGGAGTGAAGAATGTCTCTTCTGTTGTTATATTCCTGGACCCGCCCCTGTAACTGATCTTTAGGTGAACTATTTCTGACTATCTTTGTCAAGTTTAGAATATGAATATTTCTGATCATTATATCATGTGCAGCATCTCAATATGAAGTTTAGCCTGTAATAATTTCATACATATGAATTCTCCTAAACTCTAAATATTTAAAATGCGTCAAAGGAAACCCCAATAATATTTATTCCTTTAATTTCAAACTTTTTCATAATTTTTATTACCGAAATGTATTATTTGTGAGAATATTATTAATACTGTCCGTTTTAATGGCAACAGACTCAAAAGAGTCTATTTAGTTTCTATTAATGCGACTAGTGTATGTTATTTACAGGTAGCAGTGCCCATGCTTTCCATGGAACCAATGTGGTGGGGTCCAGCAGTCCAGACGTGTATCTAGAACAAGACTCAAGAGAGAACACCACACATGGTTAGTACTACAGTTTTAAAAAGGGCTGTTCCACAAACTATTATGGGTTAGTGCTGCGCAGAGTATACTAGAACTGGTTAATAATACAGCTTTATACGGGGTTGTTCCACAAACTATTATGGGTTAGTGCAGTGCAAGGTATATTGGAACTGGTTAGTAATACAGCTTTATACAGGGGTGTTCCACAAACTATTATGGGTTAGTGCAGTGCAAGGTATATTGGAACTGGTTAGTAATACAGCTTTATACAGGGGTGTTCCACAAACTATTATGGGTTAGTGCAGTGCAAGGTATATTGGAACTGGTTAGCAATACAGCTTTATACAAGGGTGTTCCACAAACTATTATGGGTTAGTGCAGTGCAAAGTATATTGGAACTGATTAGTAATACAGCTTTATACAGGGGTGCTCCACAAACTGTTATGGGTTAGTGCTGCGCAGAGTATACTAGAACTGGTTAATAATACAGCTTTATACGGGGTTGTTCCACAAACGATTATGGGTTAGTGCAGTCGTTACCTGTCCCATGAATCTCTAGACGTACTTTGTCTGTGTAGGAGGACTGCCACTACCCAGACATATATTACCCTTTTAGCATTTCTGATGTATTTCAACCTCTTGCAACAATGGGGGATATTTTTCCTCCAATCTTAGCAGGGCCGGATCCAGAATATATATTTTGAATGTTTAAGTGGGGTGGGGGTGGGGGGTGGTGGGCCGTGGTGGGGCGGGGTCGGGAGTGCACAGTGGACCAACTCGAGAAAAGGGAAACACAATGGAATGTCCTTTAAACCAGAAAAAAGCGGCACATAAATGTACTTGCGGGGGGGGGGGGGGGGGGGGGCATGTCCTCTGGTCCTCCCCCAACGTCTTGGATCCGCAATACTTAAAGTTTTTTTGTTTTTTTTAACGACACGGCTATTAGATGTCAAACTTTTGGTAATTTGACATATGATCTTAGAGAGGAAACCTGCTAGATTTTTCCATTAGTAGCATGGGATCTTTTATATGCACCATTCCACAGACAGAATAGCACATACCACGGCCTTTGATATTCCAGTCGTGGTGCACTGGCTGGAACGAAAAATAGCTCAATGGGCTCACCGACGGGGATCGATCCCAGATGCCGTGCATCATGCTTGAAACAGTAATTGTTACATACTTCGTCGCATGCATAATCTTTTACAAAATTAATTCGTCTAGCATTCTCTATCTTGAAAGTTTCCTATCCTGTCACAAAAGGATGAGTGAATGCGTCTTGTGTTCTTTATCAGTTGTAAAAGTACTAATGACCAAACGTCTGAACTATTTAATAAGAGGTATTCCAAAGGAATCCAGGTTAATCCTCTCAGTCAAAACCCAACTTGTGAAAACCCCTCCTGGTCTGACACACACCTGTTCAAAACCCTTATACATATTTACATATATATACATATACTTATACATATTTACATATATAATCGTAAATTGTGAACTACTGGATAACTTGTTTAAAAAGTATTTTTATTATTTAAAGAGACTGTTCAGTTTGCTATGTTATCAACAAAGATAACCTTTTTAATGACTTTAATTTAATATTAATTAAACGCATTTTATTAATTACAGTGTGTGTATATATACAAAATGTTTCTGGTCTTAATAATTTCAGCTTCGTTTGACGTAAGAACAAAAGTAAAGGTGTTTTGGAAATAACAAAAACATACTATTTTTGCGTGAAGTTATTTACAAAACATTCGGTTTTATAAATAAATAATTTGTAATAAATTTCATAGTATGAAAACAAGGCGTTCCCTGTGGGACGGCCTACAGGACCATCCCTTTAATTGTATTGCAATTAACACGTATACCTAAAATATAACACCACCTACATAGAAACAGTTCTAAGCAGTTTCTGGTGACGTCACAAATTGTTCCCATGATAGATATGTTTGAAACCATGAAATTAATAAATTAAATACTGTATAGAGGCTATTTCATGTTTTTTTTTAATACGATGTTTTTTGGTCAACGAGTGATGTGTGAAGACCATATTAACATGAATTGCGAAGCAATGAGTGAAAATATGGTTTTCACACATCACGAGTTGACATAAAAATCGTAATCTAAAAAACCCCACCATGAAATGGTATATTTATTATATACATCTTTCCAAATGTTTGACAATATCCTTCTCTTTTGCTTATCCTATGGAAAACACATAACGCCATGATATATTTCTTGGGATGTCACTTTTCCAAAAAATGTACTTGACCATAGACTTTATAAAAGAAATTTGAATAAAATTATCTTTATTTCATTATTAAATTAACATTTATTTAATTATACTGCTGTGCAACCATACCTGACAAAACGATCCTGCTCCCCCCAAACCCCCCACCCCAAAAAACCACCAACAACAAAAACAAAACAAAATAAACGAATCGAACACTGTTAACTTGTAGCTTACACTCAATGACAGGACAATGTGTCATCATTATCTAGCTTCGTATTCAATTCGTTATATATATATTATCGTAATTGCAGTTCATATCCTTATTTTCAGGTACAGTCGTTTAAATTACATTTTTATTTATTTTTCAAATACGATCAGATGCATTGGTAATCATCAAACTTAAATACAAACGAAACAAAGGGAGATAATTTAACTTTTACAAAAAAGGTAAATATGATTTCTACATTTTCACTGTAGCTAAAATACAGTGAAAATATGACTTTTCACCGGATATTACTTTTATGGTTTCTGTAGATCTATATATTTGATTGCTATGTATATAATAAATGTAAATATGCATAAAAGTGGCTTTTGACAAGGGGTCGGGGGGGGGGGGGGGGGGGGGGGGGGGGGGGGGGGGGGGGGGGGGGTGAGCGGGAAGGGTTTTGATAAGATGGGTTTTGACCGGTTACCATTTCAAAAGAGGACTTGACAAAACCCGAGTATGATTCCAGTTCCAGTGAGCGCCAAACAGTGGCATGAAAACATCATCTTTACATTTCTGTAAGGAGATAACAGCCCCGTGTTCAGCGACAGCGAGCGACGCTAACGTTCGCGAAATATTTGACTGGTACCCGATGTGGTCGTTTGGATTGACATGAAGCGCACAAGCCAGTATAGCGAACGTTTCTTTCTGCTCGGTCTGGCTGAACTTGGCTCAGATGTTGCGTACAGAAATTAATATTCTAATTAAGAAACAATATGTTAATTAATATTCTAATCAAGAGAGTGTATGTTAATTAATATTCTAAGCAAGAGTGTATGTTAATTAATATTCTAATACAAAAGTGTATATTAATTAATATTCTAATCAAGAAAGTGTATATTAATTAATATTCTAATCAAGAAAGTGTGTGTTTCCGCCTGTCATAGGGTTTGTACGAGTAACGTGTTTGCCACCTCCTTTCTTATCTTTAGACATATTGGATATGCCGCCCATTCTAGGGTTATTGCATTACCAACCACAGAAACTCGTGACACCGTCTGCTTGTCTGTCCATTTGTGTGTAGCAGTGTGTGTCATCCTGTCGCCCAGTCTGTCAGTCGGTGTGTGTCTTTCAGCACGCGTGTGTCTGAACGTCTGTATTCGTTGTTGTCTTTCTGTTTCCATCTGTCAACGTATGCGTCTTGTTTTGCAGATACACGGTCATCAGTGAATGTGGTACACCCTTCCATGAGAAGTAAACCAGCAAGACGGGAAACCGGAATAGAGAGCAGTAGCTGTGAGATATTGTTTTATTTTTAGCTTAAATATGTTTTGTATTTTAATTATTTAAAATAGTAGGGGGATTGGTAGACAATAATTGATGGTTGAAAATAGTACACCATCAAGGTTCTTGTGTTTCTGGGAGCTACGGTGTGTGTGTGTGTGTATGTGGGGGGGGGGGGGGGGGTTGATAGTGGTAACTGTTAATTGGCTAAAGTAGCTGAAGTGTTGACGTGAGTTTTCGTCTCTCGGTGTATAGATCGAAACCATGTATCTTAGACATCTACAGCTCTAACTTAAGAGTGTGTTGACGTGAGTTTTAGTCTCTAGGTGTATAGATCGATCACCGTGTATCTTAGACATCTACACTCTAACTTAGTGTGTTGACGTGAGTTTTAGTCTCTAGGTGTATAGATCGATCACCGTGTATCTTAGACATCTACAGCTCTAACTTAGAGTGTGTTGACGTGAGTTTTAGTCTCTAGGTGTATAGATCGATCACCGTGTATCTTAGACATCTACACTCTAACTTAGAGTGTGTTGACGTGAGTTTTAGTCTCTAGGTGTATAGATCGATCACCGTGTATCTTAGACATCTACACTCTAACTTAGAGTGTGTTGACGTGAGTTTTCGTCTCTCGATGTATAGATCGATCACCGTGTATCTTAGACATCTACAGCTCTAACTTAGAGTGTGTTGACGCTAGATATCATATTTATTTCTTGTATTATTTCTTTTTTTGGTCTCTTTTGTCAGTTTGTTTGTCTCCTTCTCTATCTTTTTCTCCCTCTCCTTCTGTCTATCTCTCAGTCTCTGTCTCTGTCTGTCTCTCTCTCTGTCTCTCTCTGTCTCTCTCTCTCTCTCTCTCTCTCTCTCTCTCTCTCTCTCTCTCTCTGTGTGTGTGTGTGTGTGTGTGTGTGTGTGTGTGTGTGTGTGTATGTATTACATTCCTTATTTCTTTCTATAACCATGTAATTGCTATATCTGTGTGGATATTTGTATTTTTACACAGTCCTTTACACTGTGTTTTTATTTACCTGTTGAATTTTTATATTGATGTTGATCATCACATTGGTTTGCATTAACCATAGTTTGACACCCAATAGCCGATGTATTTTTCGTGCTGGGGTGTCGTTAAACATTCATTCATTCATATCTGTGTGGTTTTTTGTTGGTTTTTTGTTAAACCAAACGATAATACATTCGAATTTTGCTCTGTTTTGTTCCAGGTTGTACCTGCACGATACTGTAACAAGACCAGAATGTTTTGGACACTCCACATTGTCTGCAGTCTTAAACCTAAACATTTTAAATCGGATATTGTTAGTTCGAACTTTGTACATTCCTACTTTTATTCTGCTCTAACTAGTGCTAATATATCAAAAGCCTTAGTGTTCTGTGTATGAAAAACGTGCATAATATATGTATTTTAAAATACTTCGTCTGCAGATAAAATAATAAATTATTTATATTGGTGGCTAGTAGCAATATCAGTTTTTAGCTGTAGCCCAAGGTGTCGCAGTTGTTATATTTATGATTGTCACCTAAAAGCTGTTCATGAAAATCTCGGTTGCACTGTCATTTAATGCTGGTAATCGTTATATTTATGAATGTAACCTGATAGCTGTTGATGAAAACCTCGGTAGCACTGTGATTTAAAACTGGTAATCGTTATGTTTATGATTGTCACCTAATAGCTGTTGATCAAAACCTCGGTAGCACTGTGATTTAATGCTGAAAATCGTTATATTTATGATTGTCACATGTTAATAGCTGTTGCACTAGTTATTATGGTGCATAACTACCAACGTCTTGCAAACGCGATTAAAGCACTCGCCTGATGCGCGGTCGGTTTAAAATAGATCCCCGTCGGTGGGTCCATTAGGCTATTTCTCGTTACAGCCAATGCACCACGACTGCTATATCAAAGGCCGTGGTATGTGCTAACCTGTCTGTAGGATGATGCATATAAAATATCCTTTGCTACTAAAGGAAAAAATGTAGCGGGTTTTCTCTCTATGACTGTATTTGAGAATGAGCGAATGTTTGGCATCCAATGGCCGATGATTAATAAATCAATGTGCTCTAGTAGTGTCGTTAAAAGACTTTAACTTTCAAACGTGACTAATGACTAATAATCAAACATTAACCTGGACAGTGACGGGATCTAGCTGAGTCGTTAGAGCGCTCACCTGAGGTGGTTGGATTAAACCCTATCGTTTGACCCATTCTCGGATTTCCCCCATCCCAAGTAGTGCCTGATCACTGGTATATCAAAGGTCGTGGTATGTGCTCTCCTGTATGCGGGAAAGTACATATACAAATTCCTTGTAAAAATTTCGTGGGTTTCCTCTGATGACTACATGTCAGAATTAACAAATGTTTGACATCCAATAGCCAATGATTATTAAATCAATGTGTTTTAGTGGTGTCGTTAAACAAAACAAAATTTTGACCAGGACAGTATTAATAGCTGAGGAGTGTAACCAAAACTGTGTGTTTCAACTTTAATGGAATATTAGCAGGAAATTCAATAAAAATGTAATGCATATATCTTTATTTTAAAAAACCCAAACCCACAAGACCCCCCCCCCCCCCCCAAAAAAACAAAACAAACAAAAACAAAAGAAAACAATCTGACGAAAAAACAATCACCCACAGAAAGAAATTGTAAATAAAAATAGCTATTATTGACAAATTGATATTACATGATCTTCATTAACATATTTAGGCAGGTTGAGCACACATTTAGTATACTATGATTTTCACACGTTTCCATTGAAAATCATCAACTAAGGCAGAAAGGCTACACTTTTATCTCGATTAATAGACTTTCCATTGTGTATCGTATGATGATGTGTTCATGCTTTCTGTAACTTGAGATGGGTACATATTTAGCTTGTTTGGCTGCTTAGTAGTATAGTTATAATTATTACTGAGTTTTAATGATTGACAGTTTCTGGCATTTAGTGCACCTTTATCACACTGCGCAATTAATAGAACATTTTAGTGCAATGGAATATCAAAGACCGTGGTATGTACTATCCCGTCTGTGGAATAGTGCATATAAAAGATCCCTTGCTACTAATGGAGAAATGTAGCGGGTTTCCTCTCTAAAAAACTATGTCAGGATTACGAAATGTTTAACATCGAGCAGCCGATGATTAATAACTCAATGCGCTCTAAAGGTGTTGTTAAACAGAAGACATTTTATACTATTCCTCATAATGTCATTAATACGCAAGTTAAGCAACACTAGACTCGGTTATCGTTTCGATGGGTCAGGTCTACAAAATATATGTTTCCGGGAATCCGACCCTTCCTGGAAAATAAAAAGGCCGAGCATAACTGTTTTTTAGTGTCTAATCCTCCCCATTTTAAATTTGTATGTAGGTAAAAAAAAGTACGTGCATACATTTTATGTGACCTGTAGGGGTAAATTATATAGTTTTAAAAATAGCCGACGTACCCTACTTAATTTCTTTTGGGAATGTTCCATGGAACACGATTTTGTTTTAGGTCTAACCGCGTGAGGAAATCCAGAACTATAGGCAGTACAAGCATACTCTGTATATTTTAGTTTCGGGCATTTAAAATGACTATGACCATCATAGATTCATATTTATGTAATACTGTTAACAAAATTAACTCGTTATGTTTATTATGTTTATTATTAAAGGGACATTCCCGAGTTTGCTGCAATTTTAAAGATGTTATCGATTAACAGAGACTTTTTGACGACTGTAATTACATATCAAATATATTTTTATGCATAAAATATTAGTGGCTGTATATTAAACGTGTTTCTGATCGTTCTAATATTTGTACTAGGTTAAATTTAATTTTATTTCCTAAAAAGGATTTTTTCGTACGAAATTATTTGAAGACTAAATTCAGTTCGGGCTTCTTACAAATATTAAGACGACTAGAAACATATTGAATATACAGACACTGATATACTAAAAAACAAAATATATTTAATATGTAATTTTAATCGTAGAAATATTTTATTAGTCGGAAACATCTTACAATGCAGCAAACTCGGGAATGTCCCTTTAACGTTTGTGATGTTGCCGTAACATGTTATAATAATTATACTGACGATCACAAGAACGTATACCGAAATTGTTTTACGTGAAATTGTATATTTATGGTAATTATTGTGTATACCAATGTTCACATCTCTAAATAATCATACTTTCAAAATAAACACATCAACTTGTTTTACGTCATTTTTAATATTTCGTAAAACTGATCAAAATATGTTCTTCTGATGGTAAGTCACATATATGTCTTGATTTTTTTAAAGTACATGTAATAAAATTATTTCATTTGCTTAATTGTTATGGAATTGTATAACAATATGTATTTTTAAATAGCTAACTGTTATTGCTAGCTGTTAACATACAATTATTATTTAAAATAGTCGTTAAAATGTTGATAACTTTGTTTACATGATAAATATGTTATGTCTCAGTTTTGTAAGGGTATTAAAAAAAAATTGAAATGATTTTTATTTTTATGATGGAATTTTAAACAGCAAAAACGTTCCATGTCCTGTAAAAGATAAACAAATTTAATATGGCCATGAAAATAGTGATGGAGGCGTATCCATTATTAATTCCATAAATGGTTTTGTCTGCCTTTTGTAAAGGTATGTCCAATGTGTGTTTAATGAAATGTTGTGTTTCATTTAATGTTTACACAAGAATCCGCATATAGTTATTAGAACATATATAATAAAAACATATAGTTATTAGTACATAACATTGTTAGTAATGAAAATGGTAATGATTTCGAATCGTAGGTATTAGTACATGACATTGGATAGTCATGAAAATTGTCATTTTGTATATTAGTTGCTAAATAATTCCAGATATTGTTTTCGTTGTTAAATGTACTTAATGTCAAATGTAGTATTTTATTGTATGAATGTAATTTGTGATATTCGACCGGCCTCGGTGGTGTGTTTAAACTATCGAACATAAGGCTGTTGGGTACAGAGTTCGCAGCCCGTTACCGGCTCCTACCCAGAGCGAGTTTGAACGACCACTACACCCTCTTTTTTTCTTCTCACTAACCACTAACAACTAACCCACTGTCCTGGATAGACAGCCCAGATAGCTGAGGTGTGTTCCCAAGACAGCGTGCTTGAACCTTAA
>NC_054702.1:10797772-10822772 GCF_016097555.1 Gigantopelta aegis | reverse complement strand
CCTAAGTAAACAGACCAGTACGTTTTGTCCAGGACAGCGTCCTTGAATCTTACTATAATTTAAATATATATATATATATATATATATATATATATATATATATATATATATATATATATATATATGTATATATATATATATATATATATATATATATATATATATATTATATATATATATATATAATACTACATAACTTTCGGTGAATGAATGACTGAATGAATGAATGAATGTTTAACGACACCCCAGAACAAAAATACACATCGGCTATTGGGTGTCACAAATGGTGAGTATATGAAAATATTATTTATATATATTTATGTAAAACCACCGTGTAGAGAGCTGTGGAGGGAAAGTATAATAAAATAAATAAAATCAAGGTAAGTATATTTTAAAACTTTGTATAGAAGTTTTAAAAACTTTACAATTAATTCTGTACACTGACAATGTTCACACTGAAGAGGAGGGTTCTTCTTTAAAATAAATGAATGCGTCAAATATGTGTGGCCGATGCGGGCACGACACAAGACTACTTCATCCTTTCTGCACCGCCTCTAGGATGACTGCCACTCTCCCAGGACTCTTTGACAGAATGAAGCTTGTTCGCAACCGCACCGTCCCAATCATCTTGCCAAGTCAAAAAGATATATTGGTTAATATGAAATTTAAAATCACTGTAGGGGACACCAACATGGACACGGGGAAAGTTCGAAGCAGACTTTTCAGCAACATCTGCCTTTTCATTGCTCTTAATGCCAACATGGCTGGGTACCCAACAAAATATAACATCTTTATTGGCAATTGATAAAAAGACACACTTTCGTATCACCATCCTAAATAAGGGATGCTTCAATTGCATGCACTGTAAAGCTAGGAGACACGAAAGTGAGTCTGTAAAAATAATATATTTGGATGCACATGAATCCTTAATCTGTTCCAGGGCTTTCATGATTTCCCAAATTTCAGCAGTAAAGATTGATGCTGACTCGGGCAATCTCATGGAAATTATTGTGTCTAATGGAAAAACTGTAGCAGAAGCCACAGAATCCACAATCAGTGATCCGTCTGTGTAAACAGGAATCTAATCACAGTACCTCTCTTGGATTTCCATAAAATGTTGTTGATAAATAACTGCATTTGTGCGATCTTTCTTTAGATGCACAAGATCGAATACAATTTTTGGTAGTTTGATACACCAAGGTGGCAAAATAAAATATGAAGGCGTTTCCAAAATGTCTGTTAAATCAATGTTAAAAACTGATACTCTGTCATCATCATTGATATCATCATATCCATCATCATCATTGTCATTATCATCATCTGCATCATGATCAACACCATCATCATCATCATCATCATCGTCATGAACACCACCACCACCATCAACATCATCAACACCATCAGCATCATCAAAACCGTAATCAACAACACCAACATCGTCATCATCAACACCACCATCATCATCAACAACACAATCATAACCATCAACACTATCAATATCACCACCACCACCACCATCATCATCATGAACACCATCATCGTCATCATCATCACCATTATCAACATGAGCAGCACGAGACCTGCGCCATCAACGACAACTAAGATAAACACGTTTAGCCCTTTTGTAAGTGTGCTTAAATAAAAGAAAACTCTTGACTTTCAAACTGAAATCGAGATACTGGATTTTATTGATGACTCAGAGTTTGAAGACAGAATGAAATGCATAACTGTCACGCCATGAATCAGATGAATAACTGTCACACCATGAATCGGATGCATAACTGTCACGTCATGGATCGGATGCATAACTGTCACGCCATGAATCGGATGCATAACTGTCACGCCATGAATCGGATGCATAACTGTCATGCCATTAATGGGATGCATAACTGTCACGCCATGAATCGGATGCATAACTGTCATGCCATTAAATGTAGCTTGTATTTTAAAATACAATGCAGTAGTACCAAATTGCTTTTGACATTTTTGTTTTAGTATGTAGGACTAGTATATCAAAGGCCGTGGTATGTGCTATCCTATCTGTGTGATGGTGCATATATAAATAATTCACGGGCCTCAGTGGTGTCGTGGTTAAGCCATCGAATAGAAGGCTGCCTACCCGGTACCGGCTCCCACCCAAAGCGAGTTTTAACGATTCAGTGGGTAGGTATAAGACCACTACACACTCTTTTCTCTTACCACTCACTAATAACTAACCCACTGTCTTGGACAGACAGCCCATATAGCTAAGATGTGTGCCCAGGACAGCGTGCTTGAACCTTAATTGGATAGAAGCACGGAAATAAGTTGAAATGAAACGAATGAATAAAAGAAAATTGTTGCGGGTTTCCTCTCTAATACTATGTCAAAATTACCAAATGTTTGACATCCAATAGCCAATGATTAATAAATGTGCTCTAGTGGTATCGTTAAACAAAACATACTTCAACTTGTTTTAGTATGTATGTTCCTTATCAACAGAACGACGTACACGGTAAAACACTGTTTTAAATTCGATAACGCATTGCTATTGTTGTGGATAAACCCCGAAATCAAAACTAGTACCGCGATCAATGATTTATCTAATGTTGCTATGACCCTTTGGAAAATTATCGACGTCAAGTCTATTTTAATGACTAACAATACTATATAATCACAAGTGATTACAGCTGTGCACTAGTCACACTCACAGGTGAAAGCAACTGTTTTTCAATAAATCGAAATAGTCAAAACAATCAAGTAAAACAGATATGGAGATGTACCCATCACAGCTGAGATTTTCACAGAACAGCATCAAAGGACTATTCCGTGATGGAAGGACACTCCAAGAGGTCCTTGAGGACTTGCTCGACTCCACCGCGCCGGGGAATGTCTTCCCGCCATTGCGGGTGACAAAGCGTAACGGGTGTTGCTTTGTTATGGACGGAAATCGACGGCTCTTTCTGTTGAAGATACTAGAGTCCCACGGTTTGGTGGGGAAGGTTACAATAAAATTTAGATCCTTTAACAGAGCCAAGTTCAGCACTAAAAACGACGGAGTATCCATCAGAGTCAGAGGGGACTCCAACATGAAACACAAACTTGACTCTATTGTGAAGAGGAAAGTGAATTCCCATGGCATGACAGGTAGTTTGATAATTTTAAATGTTTACATATCTAAATGCGATTATTTATTCGATATCTCCATCACCCTCTAAAGTCACAAAGTAAATAAACCATCCATCACCTCCACCACCCCTCCTCCCCTCTAAAAAGACAACACAAAAGCAAAAATTAAAACAAAACATAAAGTTTATTCAACATATGACACTATATATATATTGTGTATGTGTGTATATATATATATATATATATATATATATATATATATATATATATATATATATATATATAGAGAGAGAGAGAGAGAGAGAGAGAGAGAGAGAGAGAGAGAGAGAGAGAGAGAGAGAGAGAGAGAGACCCCTAAAAATACATGTCTTCGGAGCACTGATAATAAAATACACAAATTCTCTAATTATGTTTTTCATAAGTCCCCGGATATGTCGAGATGGATGGTCCAGATGATCATTATTATGAAGAGGATTCGGAGGAGCCGGAGGAGTCAGAGGAGTCAGAGGGGGAAGATGACCGTGATTATGGTTGGTACGTACCCAACTGGGAAGTACCCATGTTAGTTCCACTTAAAACACGAATGTTTTGTTTTACCATTGAATGTGTCCGTTTATTGGAACAACGTCCCCGAAAACCTGGATACGTTGCCAATTTTCAATTCCAGAGAATACACCATGACTGACCGTGAGAGAGAGAGAGAGAGAGTGAGAGAGAGAGAGAGAGAGAGAGAGAGAGAGAGAGAGAGAGAGAGAGAGAGAGAGAGAGAGAGAGAGAGAGAGAGAGAGAGACAGACAGACAGAGACGAGACAGAGAGAAACATAAAGAGAGACTGAGAGAGAGAGAGAGAGAGAGAGAGAGAGAGAGAGAGAGAGAGAGAGAGAGAGAGAGAGAGAGAGAGAGAGAGAGAGACAGGAGAGGGAGAGAAAGATAGAGAAGGAGACAAACAAACTGACGAAAGAGACAAAAAAAGAAATGCGAAATGCTAGGGGAAATAATACAAGAAATGAATATGGTATCTAGCGTCAACACACTCTAAGTTAGAGCTGTAGATGTCTAAGATATACGGTGATCGATCTATACACTCACGTCAACACTTGAGCTACTTTAGCCAATTAAAGTAAGAGACCATAACCCATGCGTGTTACTTTCCTTGTTTCATTTTATCTCATTCTATAACCGTCCAATTTCTAGAACTGTGTAGATACATACGTGCTTTTTGGTTGTTTTTTTTCTCTCCACCAGAAAACAACACATTTTAATATTGGTTTTTTTTTTTTAGGTTTCAGGATGTTCCTGCACAATACTGTAACAGTACCAGCATTTTGAGAACTCTCTCACATGGTCTCCAGTAACCTAAAACAGAGCAGATACTGTCATTTTGCGTTTCGGTTACCTTTGTTCTTACGTCATGTTGGGTATGGATATGGATAAGGATATGGATAACCTGTCGCCAGAAGATTCAGGCACGTCCTCTAGGCCCAGCCTCAAGTTTCCAGTGACCGGTCCAGGAGCGAGATATGTCCTGTTCTAATTAGTACTAATACCTGAAAGCTCCCAGATTGTGCTATTCTGTTCCGGAAGAAAGTGCATACATGTAGTTTAGGAAAACCCACAACGACTGATGCTAATCAGCGAGCGGTCCACGTTTGCTTTATATCAAATTAAACATATCTGATTTGTATGCTTATATGTTGTACAAATAATATTGTATTGTGGAAGTGTTCGTATTATCTGATTTTTGTATCCATTTATATGTTGTATAGCTTTAAAATATAATACCTACTTGATTTGTATGCTTATATGTTGTACAAATAATATTGTATTGTGGAAGTGTTCGTACTTAATATCATCTGTATTTTTGTATCCATTTATATTGTCATATGTTGAATAAACTAACATTCAATAAATGACCTATTTATAACACATGACAATGTGGGGTTTTTAATTGTGTGCTGCAATCCAAACGAGCTTGGCCCGTGTTAGTGAAGTATTGTTTCCTTCCTCATCTCCCTACCTACTGTACATCCCTCGTTGTAGTAGCTAAAATGTAAATACGAAACATGAAGATACGTACATCTGAAACTAGACTCAGTGGCTTTAATTTACTGTAAACACAAAAATAAATACTATTAATATTATAGCCTTCATCACCGTCATGATCATTATGATAATCGCTATCAAGGGCGGTTCAGGGTTTCATAAAATGAGGGATCCACAACATTTTTAAAAGGTCACGTTTGAGTTGGCCGTAGCCAAATAAGACGATCTCCGGGGGTCGGGGTGGGGGCATGCTGTCAGGAAAACTGTGAAATAAAGATGCTCAGTTGAAACTAAATATTGTTTTAGTTAACGACACCTCTAGAGCACATTGGTTTGTCAATCATTGGCTACTGGATGTCAAACATGTGGTACCACGGCCTTTGATATACCGGTACCAGTCAAACTGTCATGGTGCATTGGCTGGAGTAACCGGGATCGATCCCAAACCGACCGCGCAAAATCACTGGGAAGGAAGGAAGGAAATGTTTTATTTAACGACGCACTCAACACATTTTACTTACGGTTATACGGCATCAGACATATGGTTAAGGACCACACAGAAATTGATAGAGGAAACCCGCTGTCGCCACTTCATGGGCTACTCTTTTTGATTAGCAGCAAGGGATCTTTTATAGGCACCATCCCACAGACAGGGTAGGACATACCACGGCCTGTGATATACCAGTCGTTGTACACTGGCTGGAACGAGAAATAGCCCACTGGGCCCACCGACAAGGATCGATCCCAGACTGACCGCGCATTAAGCGAGCGCTTTACCACTGGTTGCGTGCCGCCCGCTTGAAAGATACTCAGGGACGCTTCATTTCCAAGCCAATTTAGTGTGGTATATTAATTATGGATGATGAATTAAAATACCAAGACATTAGAAAGAGTACTTGAAACGGTCTGGGTGGGGTGTCACGGGACCCTCTGGATCCGCCAGTGACCATCATCATCATCAATATTACCAGTACTGGTAACAGAAACACACGGCAAGTGCTAGTGACAACAACAACAACATTCTCTATCGACAGAACGACGTATACGGGAAAATCCAGTTTGAAAATCGTTTATACATAGACACAGTTGTGGAAAACCCGAACGTCAATAATAGCTATTACTGCTATGAACCTTTTATCTAGAACTCTCTATAAACCGTAAGCTGCCAATTTAATAATGTGACGTAACACGACACCACATATAAATACTGGTGATCGCACACCGCTTCTTAGTTTAACGACCTTATTACCCCTTTTTAATCCACCCCTCCCCCCCCCCCTCCCGCCCCGGAATCGACAACTGGCGATGTCAGAGGCTGAATCCGGGGTGGGCGTGCCTGAACCCTCGTGGATAGGGGCACGTAAATATAGTTGCCCGTTGCCCCGTTTAACGACCACACACCTACTTCAGTGTAATAACTAAATTAGGTACTTACAACGTTAAACAGTTGTATACGCGATCAAGCAAAACAGACAATATGGAGATGTACCCATCAGAATTGAGATTTTCACAGAACAGCATCAAGCAACTATTCCGTGATGGAAGGACACTCCAAGAGGTTCTTGAGGACTTACGTGATTCCACCGCGCCGGAGAATGTCTTCCCACCATTGCACATAATAAAACGAAACGAATCTTACTATGTCGTGGATGGAAATCGACGACTGTTCTTGTTGAAAATGTTATATTCCCATGATTTAGTGGGGAAGGTGCCGGTAAAATTATGTACACCGTACAATAAAGCCAAGTTTACTACTAAGAACGATGGGATGTCTGTCAAAGTTAGAGGGGACTCGAACATGCAACAAAAACTGGAGTCCAGTATTTATCATCTTCATCAGCATTAGCAGTAGCACTAGCAGCAGAAGAAGCACAGGATAGGTACAAGTAACTACAACAACTTTTGCTATCGAAAGAACAACGCACATGGGAAAGTCCAGACTACTGTTGTGGAAAACCCGGACGCCAAAAATAAGCTATTACTGCGGGGAAACTTATAACTCGTACCATTAAATGTTTATTATTTATTTATTTATTTATTTATTTTATTTATTTATTTATTTATTTATTTTATTTATTTATTTATTTTCATTTTAAATGATTCCAGTTGGACTGACGTAAAAAGAAAAGGTAAAGTCTTTGAAAATTAAAAACAAAACACCGTTTGTTCATGGACTGAAATTATGATTTTTTGATTTTGTTTTTCTTTTTCACAAAACGCTTCTTGAACTAGCAGACGACCAAAATACACAAAACGCTTCTTCGACTAGCAGACGACCAAAATACATAAAACGCTTCTCCAACTAGCAGACGCCTAAAATGCATTTTATATGAACAAAAATGGCACATACGTTGGGATAAAGGCTTAGTGACTGTGAAGATAAAATACAACTTTAGTTATCTGTCAGCAGACGTTTGCGGTTTGTTTCTATATCTTACTGAGTGACAACGCAAACAAAGCACGTCTCGACAAGTAAACTGCGTGATAACGACGAACTGTGAAGCAAACACGCGGCGGCTTTGTTTTCCCAAAATAGATTACGCAGTCATTACCAGGAAAAGCCTGTACTTTCGGTTTCGTAGAAATCCTTTTTTAAATTTGTTATGACGCATCAATTCCACGAACAGTGACCACAATGCTTTGAGCCGTCGCACAAAAAACATGTCAACACAGTAATTGGATTAGTCTTAACATACAGCTGTTTATGATATCAATGATGGAAGCCTACCCATCCAATCTGCGATACGCCCAGGACAGTATATCTCGGAAGTTTCGCGATGGCAGAACGCTGGAAGAATCTCTTGAAAGCCTGCTCGATGAGACCAACCCAGCGAGCGCACTGCCACCAATGGACGTGATGTACCACGGCGGCCATTACTATGTGAGTGATGGGAATCGGCGACTGTTTCTGCTTAAACTCCTCCAGTCAGAACGACTGGTTGGTAAAGTGAAGGTTTACCTAACTTCTTTTAACGAGTTCAAGTTCACGACCGTTAACGAGGGAGTGTCGGTTACAGTGCGAGGTCCTCGAAATATAAAAAACCGTCTACGAGCGATAATACAGAATCGACGTAGGCCCGCCTCAGGTGTGTACACATTTACAATAATACTACTAATAATAATAATAACAACAGGCCCGTTAGTCCGAGAGAGAGGTGGGGTTGGAGCCAGTAGGCCTACTCTAAATTACATTGTGTTGCTTTATTATTTGTACACAACCCAGGGTCGTACCCTCCGGGGTGGGGGTGGAGGGACAGTTGACGCCCTGAGAATCCAGAACATAGCATACACATCTGAGGGTTTAATTTGTATTGTGTTTCATTTGTTTATAAAAAGTAGTGCCCCTCTAGGATTTATTGTCCGAACCAAATTGTTAACAACTACGAAAAATTACTCTCCTACCTTTAATTGCCGTTAGATTTCCTCCAAAGTTTGTCCAGACACAAATCTTGAAAAAAACATTACAATGACACAGATTCCAAATACAAGATGATAACCATGTCACCTATATTGACTTCGCTGAGACCGCATAGGGAAAAAAGCATGTAATTTTGTATCAGCTGCCATTTTGACTTTTTATGGAATATTCTTCAAGAGGGGTGAAAGGATAGGACTTAATCTAACAACGTCATAACATGTTATGATATAAAAGCAAACGTGATGACATCATATTACTTTTTTATTATTATTATTATTATTATTTTAATGATACCACTAGAGATCATCGATTTCATATTAATTGTGTCACATACTTTGGAGGCTTTCACCCCTCTTGAAGAGTATTCCATAAACAAACAACATGGCAGACAGCAGAAAACTGCATGTATGTTTCCCTATGCAATCTCAGCAAAGACAATATCGGCGACATCGTTGCAGTCTCGTGTGTGGAATCTGTATATTTGTAGTGGGTTTTTTTTTTTTGCGATTTGTGTCTGGACAAATTTTAGAGGAAATCTAACGGCAATTAAAGGTAGGAGAGTAATTTTTTGTAGTTGTTGACAATTTGGTTCAGACAATAGATCAGGGTACGGCCCCGCAACACATGTTTTACCCTTTGCATGTTGCTTTTTATTGTAAACAATTGCTGGGTGTAATATTTAAATAATAATAATAATAATTATAATAATTATTATTATTATATTTCCATGTACTTACCTTTTCTGACACCTAATAGTCGATGTGTATTATTGTCATTCATTCATTCTGAACGTAAGAGAGAGAGAGCAAGACGGACATTTGGACAGTTCTAATGTCCAAACGCCCGCCTTGCTCTCTAACCGTCAGGGTACTCGAGCTAGAGGAGGCACAAACACTAGTGGTGTGTGTGGGGTTTATCTGTATATTCAATGTATTTCTGGTCGTCTTAATATTTGTAAGAAGCCCAAACTAGTACCCTACTGTCTAGGTTACTAGTACCCTACAGTCTAGGTTACTAGTACCCTACAGTCTAGGTGACTAGTACTCCACAGTCTAGGTGACTAGCACCCTACAGTCTAGGAGACTAGTACCCTACAGTCTAGGTTACTGGTACCCTACAGTCCAGGTGACTAGTACTCCACAGTCTAGGCGACTAGCACCCTACAGTCAGGGTTACTGGACCCTACAATCTAGGTTACTGGATCCCTACAATCTAGGTTACTAGTCCCCTACAGTCTAGGTGACTAGTACCCTACAGTCTAGGTTACTAGTACCCTACAGTCTAGGTGACTAGTACTCCACAGTCTAGGTGACTAGCACCCTAGAGTCAAGGTTACTAGTCCCCTACAGTCAGGGTTACTGGACCCCTACAATCTAGGTTACTAGTCCCCTACAGTCTAGGATACTAGTACCCTACAGTCTAGGTGACTAGTACTCCAGTCTAGGCGACTAGCACCCAAGAGTCAAGGTTACTAGTCCCCTACAGTCAGGGTTACTGGACCCCTACAATCTAGGTTACTGGTACCCTACAGTCTAGGTTACTAGTCCCCTACAGTCTAGGTTACTAGTGCCCCAGACAAGTGGACATACATCTTTATTTGTAACCCTGATTGAAAATTGAAACAACCATACGTTACAATGTGTTGGTGTGACTATAAACAGACATACAATTATTTTTTATATTATGTTTAGGGTTTGACGTGGAGAGCTCGCCTGATGCGCGGTCGATCTAGAATCGATCCCGATCGACGGGTCCATGTGGGCTATTCCTCGTTCCAGCCAGCCAGTGGTATGTGCTATCCTTTCTGCGGGATGGTGCATATAAAAGTTCCCTTTAAATACTACTAATGGAAAAAAAGATAATGGGTTCGGCTGTTATACGTCAGAATGAGCAAATGTTTGACATCCAATAGCCGATGATTAATAAATCAATGTGCTCAAATGGTGTCGTTAAATGAAATAAACTTTAACATTTTATTATATTTACTGTTTTTTGTGTGTCACTCTTGTTTACCTCACGTACTTTGCAGCCAATCATTGTGCTCTTCCGGTGTTGCTAATTTAATAAACAAAACAAACTATAACTTTTTTACTTTGCAGTATACAGCGACTTCAACTTACGTCTGGAGTCTCCCACATTCAGAGCTGTCAGCTCTCCAAGTGTCCACACAACACGAGGCACCACTCGCCAGAGTTCCGTGTACTATTCAGAATCCACCACGTCTGACGAAGACCTGTTTAGGCCATATTTTGAATCAGGTATGCATGGATTTTAAAATACACCACTGCTAAACTATATAGAATGGCCAACCACAGTCCGTTTGCGTCAAAAGGGAACCAGTGAACATAAGCGTACGAAACAGGGGGCAGGGGTGGGGGTGGTAGCAACAGCGCCCCCCCCCCCCCGTCCCCCCCCCCCTCCCCCAAGTGCTGGAGCAAAACCTCATATTCGGGCTAAAATGATAGATATTCGGGGAAAATGTGCTAACCCGATACATTTTTACCATGTATTTCCATGCATCTCAAAATTAGTTGTAATCCATGTAAACATGCGTAGAGATTCGTTTGCAACCCTGAGTAGCTATTTGATAGTAATGCTAATATGAATAAATGTTGTGCAGATTCAGACATTTTCGTTTAATTCGGGCAAAAGCCAGCCTGCCCACCTACAAAAAATGAGAGCCCGTACGCTTATACCAATGAAATGGCATGTAACTTAAAAGTCCTATAAAATTAAAACGAATTAAGTTTTAAACTCATACCAACTCAAATATCATTGAAAAAAATCAATGTAAATACAAAAAGGTTTCTTTATAAATGACCATCAAATTGCATAGAAATCGTTTTTGATGCACGTATGAAGGCAACTGATGGAACAGCCAATGTAAAGCACTAGTAAGTCTACATTTAGTCCCCGTGCTCTGCATTATCTATTACTTCAGTGGCTATACAACTGCAATTGCATCTATTGCTTGGCTCTTCCAGCATTTTGTCTTCACCACTGTATTATTTTAGGATCAGCAATGGTACAGTGCTCGCCTGATGCTCGATCGATCTAGGATCGATTCCCGTCGGTGGGCCCATTGGGCTATTTCTCGTCCCAGCCAGTGCTCCACAACTGGCGAAACAAAGGCCGTGGTATGTAATATCCTGTCTGTGGGATGGTGCCTATAAAAGATCCCTTGCTGCTAATCGAAAAGAGTAGCACATGAATTGGTGACGACGCGTTTCCTCTCTCAATATCTGTGTGGTCCTTAATCATATGTCCGACGCCATATAACCGTAAATAAAATGTGTTGTGTGCGTCGTTAAATAAAACATTTCCGTCCTTCCTTCACCCCTGCATTAAAAGTGACATTTAATCTATATAATTTGATGGTACTTTGATAAGAAACGTTTTTATTTACATACAATTGTTTTCCAAAAAATTATCCTTTTGAGTTGGTGTGGGTTTAAAACAGCATAATAATATGTTGCAATACGAATTTTAATCTTATTCATTATAGAGTTGCATTACAATTCATCAGTTCATTTTTGACGCAAATGGCCTTTGACGAGTTGTGTTCAACTGATTGGTTGTTTTTTTCTCGTTACAATCAGTGCACAACAACTGGTCAAAGGCCGTGGTATGTGCTTTCCTATCTGTGGGAAAGTACATATAAAAGATTCCTTGCTGCATTGAGAAAAATATAGTGGGTTCCTCTGATGACTACGAGTCAGAAATTCCAAATGTATAATATCCAATAGCCGATGATTAATTAATCAATCAATGTGCTCTAGTGGTGTCGTTAAACAAAACAAACAAACTTGACGAGTTGTGGTGCACTGGTGATGAGTCGTAGGACTGAACCTCGTCCATTGCCCCACGACTGGTATATCAAAGGCTGTGGTATGCATTGTCCTGTCTATGGGAACAGTTAGTGTAATGGGGACACAAATGTAGCGGATTTCTTCTTAAAACGATCTCCCAAGAGATACTGAATTTTATTTTAATGTTTAATTGCACTTATCTGATATTTGTATCTTTGTGACCAGCATTTTACACTGTTTTAATTTAAAGGGACACTCCTAGTTTGCTGCAATTTTTAAGATGTTATCGACTAACAAAGAATTTTCAACGATTGTAATTACGTATCAAATATATTTTTCTGCATAAAATATTAGTGGCTGTAAATTAAACGAGTTTCTGATCGTTCTAATATTTGTACTAGGTTAAATTTCATTTTATTTCCTAAAATAATTTTTTTCGTACGTACGCAATTTGGGCTTCTTACAAATGTTAGGACGACCAGAAACACGTTGAATATACAGACACTGATAAGAAAATATATTTAATATGTAAGTTTAATCGTAGACATATTTTATTAGTCGGAAACATCTTACAATGCAGAAAACTCAGGAATGTCCCTTTAATGTTTAAAGTTTTATATTGATGTTGATTATCCCCTCATTTATGCATTTATCTCGGTTTGACATCCAATAGCCGCGTAATGTCGTTAAATGTGCATTCATCCATTCCCAATAGCCAACAGTATTAATAAAATGTTTGAATAGATGTAATGTTTTTTGCAGCTGAAACATCTGCGAGATATACTCCTAGTATGTATAGAGAACCAAAACGACCACCAACGCCAGAAAAAAGTTCATCATGGGGTAAGGGAACATCCTAAAAGAAATTTATACCAATCTAATTAAAATTAACTCCACTATTACATGTGGATCTAACAGCAGCCAGTTGGAGCGCATGTCCACCAATCAAAACCTTACTTGTAGAATCATGCCAGTGATTTGAAAATAATTTGAAAACATTCCGAATTATTCTGAGGCTATACGACATGTTTCGTGTGAATTACGAATGCCTTAAAACATGTTTTATTTTATAAAATAAATAATTTGTAATGTAAAACTGAAGACTGATTTAGTTTTTAGTTTAATTTTCAAATACGTGGAGTATATTTATATCAAATGCAAACATAATAATGTATATACTTTTTATTTCAAATAAGTGCCATGGGATATAGGATCAAAACAATGTATAACATATAGGGGTTATTTTCCATTTTAATTAACTATAGGATCAAAACCCTTATACTGTCTATATGAGTTATTTAACATTGTCATTAACTATAGGATCAAAAACCTTCATGATATATATGGGTTATTTCCCATTCTAATTAAATATAGGATGAAACCCTTTATAATATGTATGGGTTACTAGTATTTCCCATTCTAACTACAGGATCATGATAAATATGTGTTATTTGCCATTCTAACAGTAATTAACTCGCCAGGATATTTTTATGTTGTGTGTTCTCTGTTAAACTAAGTCAAATCAAAGGCTGTGGTATGTGCTGTCCTGTCCATAATAAAGTGTATATAATATACAAAGACATGTTGTGTAAAGACAAAACCCTACTAGAACAGAACTGGCTAATGAAGGGTAATTTAAAATTCAGTAGATTATTTTTAAAATGAATAAAATGAGTAGCAGCAGTGGCAATAATAATAATAATAATAATATTATTATCATCATCATCATATTTCTCTTTATATTTCTATTTTATTTTATTTGCAGGCTGCACAATACTGTAATATCTGCACTGAGTGTTTGCCGCTGTTTTGTTGGAGGAGGTGCATATTACAAATGATATCCAAAACTACAGTTCTTAAATTTTCGCAATTCCCTGCAGGATGAGAAATACAGGACTACTACCTGACATTCCTTCGCCATTGGTATATTATACAAACAGCATTGTTATGATAGCTCTTCAGAAATTAAGATTTCCAAACGTTTTAACTACGGCACTGTTAAACTGGCACTATTTCTGAAAGGCATCAGAGTCGGTCTGCTACCAGATATGACTGTGATTGTAATTAAAATAAAATAACTACACTGTACATGTATGCCAAGACGTGTTAGCTACCAGATATGACTGTGGTTGTAATTAAAATAAAATAACTCACTGTACATGTATGCCAAGACTTGTTAGCTACGAGATATGACTGTGGTTGTAATTTGAAACAAAATAACTACACTGTACATGTATGACATAACGAGTTAGCTATCAGATATTATATATCAAGAACTAACTTTGCCAGAAAATCTTTATTAGTGGATGAATTAATGAATGAATGACATCTGTAGTGTAGATGACTAAATACCATGTGGATATACTAGTTCTTTTGTGATAACTTATACATGTACATTTGTTGATATTTATTCCTCCCTTGCAACTGTGTTTAAAACATGTTTGTATTATATATAGAGACACACACATGGATACATGTTCGATGTGGTTTGCCTCGTGTTTTGTGCTTATTGAAAATGTGTGAATCGCTGTCTGTTGATGCGTATTCTTGTTAAATCAAAGCATGTAAAGACAATATTAAAAATGTTACTTTTGTTTCCGTTTGTTTTGTATAATGTTTTTAAATGTTTTTACTGGAACTTGAGTCTACAGTTTCGCCTCCTCGTTTTATTCCACTGTTCCGACACTACTCGAGCCTTATTGTTATTCATATACGTGTATAATGATCAAAAACCGTGATTTATCATGCATCCATGTTTTCTGCATGCATGTGAGAGCTACGCAGAAACGCGTAAATGCGCTTATTCATTTCGTCTAAAAACAAAACAAAACATGATGTTCAATACTGTTGAATATACAAGGTTCATTTGCATGTTTTCACGGTTTCAAGTTTATTATGTGTGCCTTATATTATAAGTTATAACCAGTTTAGATTTGTTAGCATTGAATGCATTTTTTTGGCAGTTCCAGGGGTTGCAAACAACAAGTTTCTTTCAGGGACCCTTGAGCGGCCCTTGGACCTCGGTCGCAGTAAGCTTTTTTGTTCCAGCCCCTCTCACATCCCTGTTCCTGTGGACGGGACGTAGTCCAGTGGTAAAACGCTAACTTGATGCGCGGTCGGTAAGCCCATTGGGCTATATCTCGTTCCAGCCTGTGCACCACGACTGGTATATGAAAGGCCATGGTATGTGCTATCTTCATGGGCGGATCCAGGAAATATTTTTAGGGGGGGGGGGCAAAAAAAGAAGGGCACATTGACTCGTCAAAAGGGCACCTTACTACAAGTTTTGATATTTACAATTAATATGAATTCCTACAGTTCTACGTCATAATATACTAGCAATAATGAAGTAAATTGGCGTCACTCGCGTTAGAACCTCAATGGGGCCCCATTGAGACTCAATAACACAGACACATATCTGCAAGCTTGCGCATGTACACGAAAATCTTGATTTCATTTATCTACAATATAATTATTGTTTACTTAAAAAAAAAAAAAAATTCTACAAACAAAAAGGGCACTTGGACATTTTGAGGGCACTTGAACAATTTTTGGGTCCCCCCCCCCCCCCTTGGATCCGCCCATGATCTTTGTCTGTGGGATGGTACATATAAAAGCTACTTTGCTACTAATGAAAAAATATAGCGGGTTTCCTCTCTAAGACTATATGTCCAAATTACAAAATGTTTGACATCCAATAGCCGATGATTAAAAATTCAATGTGTTCTAGTGGTGTCGTTCAACAAAACTAACTTTAACTTTTTAAGCATGCTTCCTGTAACCGGATAACCTCTAACTGTTCATTCCAAGTGTTATGTCCCGGCTTGCTGACACCCTCGGTGCAGCAAGCATGATGACCTATGTGTTGTCAGGTCACTAGGAAATTAATTATGCGCATGACAGTGGGTTAGTAGGCAATGAATTCTGTGTATTACATTGGACGTAACAGTGGAACAGCGGCTAACGACACATAGTCACTAGCAACCAGTGACGTAGATCTTTCTCGCGGCACACCTAAACTTGTGTTTATATTCACAGAGAAAAAAAAGGTTTAAAAAATATAACTTGAAAGGGGTTGCACGATTTGTACATAAATATCGAGTTGCGAGGTTTTGATATCGTAGTTGCTTGGCTCGGTTCCATAACGAGTATAACACGCTGTTACACGCTATTTGTTTGTAGTTGTTCTTAAAGGGACAGACCCTAGTTTTTAAACACTACGACGTAGTTTTCACTATTGGAGCCGTTTTTAATAATTTAAGTCAGGAGTACTTACATTGTATTATTTAGATATTCATTTTCGTACACCTGAAGTGGTTCTGGTCATCCAGGTTATTGTAATACCCCAAAATGCTTTTTCAATAATTTTAAAAACGCACGTTCGTCTGAGAAGTAATAATTATCGAGACAAGCTCTAGTTAATTTTAGACGGCATTTCACCATTTAAACATCACAGACTAGCTTCTCTATGTTATAATCTTATCCAAATGTGTTTACAGGTTTGTATATTAACTAATGAACTTGGTGTTCATTTTCACAGGCTCAAACTAGGTTCTGCGCCTTTAATGTAATCAACAGCCTGTGTGCCTTTCATTTGTTTATTGCAAACCCATTTAATCTTACTATAGTAATAGAGAGAATTCTCACCGTACAATATAAATACCGCATGCAGTTACGTGTTCACTTAAATCACGTCATGTCCGTGCCCAGCGTTATGCCAATTCCACAAAATTCAGCTAACTTTCCAGACGAAATAAGTTGTGTTCTGTAATTAATCGTTTGTTAAAGGGACATTCCTGAGTTTGCTGCACTTTTTAAGATGTTATCGACTAACAGACATTTTAACGATTGTAATTACATATCAAATATATTTTTCTGCATAAAATATTAGTAGCTGTATATTAAACGTGTTTCTGATCCTTCTACTATTTGTACTAGGTTCTACTATTTGTACTAGGTTTAATTTCATTTTATTTCCTAAAATAAATCGTACGAAATTATTTGAAGACAAAATCCAGTTCGGGCATCTTACAAATATTAAGACGACCAGAAACACATTGAATATACAGACACTGATATTCTAAACAAGAAAACATGTTTAATATATAAGTTTAATCATAGAAATATTTTATTTTTCGGAAACATCATACAATGCAGCAAACTCAGGAATGCCCCTTTAATCACAAAATACAAAGGTGGTATATAATAAATACAGAGCCACATTTCAGTTCTTTTACCATGTTATGGTGGTCGAGAAAATCCTCAAATTGGGGCAAAAAACGATAGAGATATTCGGGGAAAATTAGCTAGCCTGAAACGTGCTCACCATATTGTTCCATCGTTTTAACCACAATATTAGTTGTAATCCATGTAAAAATGCGTACCGATTCGAATGCAACAGCATATAACTGCTTCGCAGTAATGCTAATATAAATAAATGTTGTCCAGATTCGGAAATTTTCATTTAATTCGTGCAAAACGAAGCCTGCCACCAACCCTGACCCCACCCCTACAAAAATGGGAGTCTGTACGCCTATGAATTGTTACAGTCGTTAATAGCATAAGCGTACGAGACGGGAGGAAAACTTTTTACCGTGTATTTTCTTGATTCTACTCTCAAAGTTAGTTGTAATCCATGTAAAATTGCGCAGTGATTCGTTTGCAACCCCATATAGCTGTTTGGTAGTAATGCTAATATGAATAAATGTTGTTATCCAGATTTGGGCATTTTTGTTTATATTGGTGCGGGGGGTAAATCAGCCTGTCCCCCCCCCCCCCCTCCCCCTTACAAAACATGGGAGTATGTACGCCTATGATTTATTGCACTCGTTAATAGCATAAGACAGTGGGGGCAGAAAATCCTCAAATTCGAAGAAAACGTTATAGAAAGAAAGGAAGGTTTTATTTAACGACGCACTCAACACATTTTATTTACGGTTATATGGCGTCGGACATATGGTTAAGGACCACACAGATATTGAGGGAGAATACCCGTTGACGCCACTTCATGGGCTACAATTTTCGATTAACAGCAAGGGATCTTTTATATGCACCATCCTACGGATAGGGTAGTACATACCACATCCTTTGATATACCAGTCGTGGAAATATTATAGAGATATTCTAGCAAAATTAGCTAGGCTGAAACCTTTTCACCATGTATTTCCATAATTCTAACCTCAATATTCGAATCATTCTGACAATACTGTTAAAGCAATACATTTCCCCTAACGAACTCGACAATTTTTCGTATCTCCTAAATTCAAAGGCCATACTTCTGTAAAAAGTGGGTAAATCACTATTAAAGATAAACTTGATCAGTAACAGTACATGATAAAGATATATACAAAGTTTCATCTCAATATCTTCAGGCATAGCAAAACAAAAGTCCAGAAAATACATTTTCACATCTCCTAAGTTCAAGGGCCATAACTCCGTCAAACATGGGTAAATCGTCATGGAAGTCAAACTTGATCTGTAACAGTACATGGTAAAGCTATACACACAATTTCAGCACAATGTCTGAAGGCATTCTAAAAAACAAAACCATCCGGAAAACTATATGTGGGACAGACGAACGGACGGACGGACAGACGTATAGAAGGACAGAGATGAAACCTATAGTCCTTTCCGGTTGGAACTGTAGGGGACTAATACATGTTGTTATTCAGATTCGCGCATTTTCATTTGATTTGGGGGAAAATATAAGCTCCACCCCACACACCCCTCAACAAAAAATGGGAGCCTATACGTCTAAGTTTGTTTTGCACTCGTCAATAGTGCGTAAGATTTATACCACTACATGGTACATGTAGGCTATTGTGGTCTTGCGCACTATACCTTCGTGCATTAAACATGGAAAACCAACTGTGGTGAAGTTCTCTGTATGATCGTGACTTTCCGTTATCACTATTAATCATTGTCTCTATTTTTTGGGTGTGTCGTACCCTCTTCTCCCCAACGACTAATTTAAAAAAGAAAAGCAAAAAAACCCCAACAAAACAAAACAAAACAAACAACAACAACAACTCACCTACTTTCGGTTTAATATACGTGGGAGTACAGCTGACTGTATTCCCACGAAAGCCGCGCTTGTAACCATAGCCAACTATGAACCGAATGAAAACAAACATAACGCATTCAACGTAATGTAACGTTTCAACACATACCATGGCCATTATGTTCGTGGAATATCGTTTTAAGGGACCATTCAAATTTTACGTAACGCTCGAGGTGTGTGTGTGTGTGTGTGTGTGTGTCTGTGTGTGTGCTGAACAGCATTACGTAACGCACTTTTTTATCACTAAAATATTTAGCTTTTCCATAGGCAGGATATCACATACCACAGTATTCGGTAGATCAGTCACTGGCACCATATTGGATGGAAGAGCGGGACGTAGCTCAATCGGTAGCGTGTCCGCCTGTGAAGCGGTCGGTCATTGGATCGATCCTGCTCAGTGGACCCATTTACAGTTTGGACTATTTTCCGTTCTAACCAGTGGTCCATAACTGGTCCATCAAAGGTTGTGGTATGTGCTGTCCTGTCTATGGGAAAGTGCATATAAAAAACCCTTGCTGCTTATCGGAAAGAGTAGCCTATGTGGCGGCAGCGGGTTTCCTCTATGGAATTGTGTCAGAATGACCATATGTTTGACGTCCAATAACCGATGATAAGAAAAAAATCAATATGTTCTAGTGGCGTCGTTAAATAAAATAAACTTTACTTTTGTATGGGACGAGGAACTACCCACTAGGTCCGCCAAGAAGGATCGATCCTACCGACATAATATAAATGTAATTAAATACATTGTTGAATGCGTCAAATAGAACATTATTCTTTCTTTTTTATTCAGAAATTTAGCATAACCATGATTTGAACAAATGGACTTTGATATTAAAAGTCTACAAAAAATAAGGTACACACGCTCTCTTCGGTGACAAAACGTGCAGTGATGCCTGCACGATTTGTCAACAGGGAAAAAATGCACACACGCTGCACTATTTGTCACCCTCTCTCGGGTGACAAATCGTGCAGGCGTCGCAGGGGTGACAAATGATTCGGGTGAATTACGCAGTATGCCTGAAACTAATTTCAATATAAAAGTTTATATAAAATTCGTTTCAAGACGAAAAAAAGCCCCGTGATGGTATAGCCATTAAATCTGTTTATACTAGTATACAATCCAAAGTTTATTACTGCACTTTCCCCTGTTTTTTAATGTTGGAATTGACCAACAAGTTCGCCTATTGCATATTAATAGTCTCGTCCGATATTTTTAGAATTTGTATGCTCCCGAATAACTCTATAAAAGGCGAAATGTAATTGGTCAATATTTAAATTGTTATTTATAGATGAAATGCCACCTTGACATGGGAGTCCACGCAATGCTGTTAGATCTACTGGTAGACCAGTATAGCTAATTTTAATCAGATTGAGCTGGATGTAAACACAATAATGATTATATAACAGAGAAGCTAACGTATGTGCTATTTAAACAGGAAAATACTGTCTATAAATAACTAGAGCTTGTCTAGATAACTAGATAACTTTTCAGAAGAACGTGCCTTTTTAGAATTATGAAAAATGTAGTTTGGGATATTGCATTGCAAAAACCTGGATGATCAGAACCACTTCAAGAGCACGAAAAGTAATATTCTAAAAAAAACAAAAAAAATGTAAGTACTTCGAATTTAAATCATGAAAAACGGGTTTAATGGTGAAAAATTCGTCGTAATTTTTAAAAAGTAGGGTCTATCACTTTAAAATTATATTATACCCATAGCATGACTTGTTTGTGAATGGGAGGGGTGGTGGTGGTAGGTTTCCAAACGTTACGTAATATTTTGGGAGATGTATGTTATAGCGTTAAGAGCCGTTACGGTGTGTGTGTGTGTGTGTGTGTGTGTGTGTGTGTGTGTGTGTGTGTGTGTGTGTGTGTGTGTGTGTGTGAGGTTGTCTAAATTTGAGAAAAAATAATGTTACGTAATATCTGAACGCACCCGATAAATAAATTAACATGTCCTTGTCATGCTTTGCTTACCCAGATACACGACAAAGCAACCTCTATAATATACATTATTGATTTCTGTACCGTTTTACCAAGAGCTGAGGTAGGTCGGTGAGACGAAGAACCCAGCGTGGATATTAACACCACCACAGTCCAGTCCTGTTTATCGGTTTATTCCATAATATGCCATTGTGATACATTTCTAAAATGAAGCTCTATCCATCCGAATTGCGGTTTGCTCAAGACAGCATCAACAGTCATTTTCGGGATGGAATGTCATTGCCAGAAACGCTCAAAATATTATTAAATTCCGCCAGGCCAGAAGGCGTCCTCCCACAGATGCAGTGTATGTACTACGAAGGAAACTATTACATCGCGGATGGAAATCGTCGCCCGTTTCTCTTAAAACTCATGGAAGAGGTAGGTTTGGTTGGGAAGGTTAAGTTGAGATACACCGACATCAACATGTCGAAATTCACCACCAGAAACAATGGAAGATCAATAAAAGTGCGAGGATGCCCTGGCATGAAAAAAAAACTGCGTTTGATTTTGAAACGAAGTGTGGAATTACGTAACAAACGAGGTATGATAAAAAAGAAAGTTTTTACATCAAATTTATTGATTTATGTCCACGTAGCGTCATTACACTGTGTCTGTGGGTGTGTGTCTCTGTGTGTATGTGTCTGTGTCTCTCTGTCTGTATCTCTCTCTCTCCCTCTCTCTCTCTGTGTGTGTGTGTGTGTGTGTGTGTGTGTGTGTGTGTGTGTGTGTGTGAGTAGTGGTAAAACTGATGCTTCTAGCGCAATTTTGCCCATTGGATTAGCATAAGGAAAATAGCGCCGCTCAAAGAGCGCCACCATGACGAATGGCGCTAAAAATAGATCGGTTTTCCCAAGCTAAAAATAGAACCCTCCTTTCATGTTGTTTTCCCCTTGTGGTAGGACCCCACCCTCGTCTTAAATAGCGTATATGGTGTATAGTAAGGTATATAGTGTAGAGTAGTGTATGGGAATGTATTGATATCCCAACCCAACGTGATGTATTCATGTTTAGTTGAAAATAGATCGGATTTCCCCGAAACTAAAAATAGAACCTTCCCTTCATATTGACTTTGTTTTCCCCATGTGTGATATAACCCCCCAACCAAGTGTTAAATAGGGAACTCCAGATTCAACTACTAATTTAGCTGTAATAACAAAACATTTGCTATACCTCCCGTCCGTCCATCGATTCGAGCGGGACTTGTGTGGGCTAGCGACATTTTGGGTTGGTTTTCATTTATTTCTAATTACAATCTCTGGTCTATGTATAGACTACTACACATATATAAAATGGACACACATAGGGTTACATCAATAGGCCTTAAAGGCAAAAAACTATCTACAATGTACAATGATTGTTCTATTCAATAGCTTGAACATCAGAGGCTCGTATCCAGGAACTGAACTTATTGGGCCAATGCAACCACTTGACATAGTGCTGTTTGTTGACCCTTCGGCCTCTCGTGTTTAGATTTTCTCCACTTTCCACAGATCATTTTCTTTGATGTCTATTTTCTTTAGCTCCGACTGGTAGAAAATGCCATGGATTTCGTCGCCATTATAGTCTTTCACTCTGTACACGGGTAGTCCGTCACGTGT
Source organism: Gigantopelta aegis (assembly GCF_016097555.1). Classification (NCBI taxonomy): domain Eukaryota; kingdom Metazoa; phylum Mollusca; class Gastropoda; order Neomphalida; family Peltospiridae; genus Gigantopelta; species Gigantopelta aegis. Next base: position 10,799,746 of record NC_054702.1, on the reverse strand, counting down.
GATCTGCTGTGAGATGATAAAGATCTCTCCAGTCCAGCGCTCGTCGTATTTTCTTGTGAAAACGTTCCTGAGATGAATTATATCATAGTCAAGGAGATACCTCTTGTCATCAAATGGCGACAGTCCTAGTTTGTTGAGTTGGAAGTTATACAACTCGTGTCGATAGCTTCGGATCTGGGTCATGCATGACATTTGGATCTCCTAATTGAAGAGGCACTGTTTGTAGTGTTGGTGTTTCATGTGATTTTTAATGACACTTTTCTTTATTCCTTTGGCTGTTTTCTTTTCCACCAGCTCACCTTTCTCCTCAAAAATTAGGGAATACGTTTTGGATTTCAGACTGACGAATTTCTGATTATGGATGCCGTGCATTTCATCTTTCATTATACCCAATACTTTCTTGTTTGCTGTACTGTAGAGTGGATGACTAGAATCATAGTCAGAGGTGTCAAATAGGTGACGGTCTTCCATCATAAACGTTCTGTTTGGAGACTGTAACACAACGAGTCCGTGTCTAAACAGAAGTTGGGCTTTAGATCCATACTTTGCCATGATGTATTTGGATTTTGGAGCCACCAGGTCGTCGTTGAAGATGCGGAAGGTATGGAAGCTGGGTTTAGCCACCAGTTTGCATACTCTTTTTTGGTTGTTGATAGGTTTGACGTCCATACGTTTCTTCAGGTTTTCCATGGTATTCCCAAAGACCGAATTGTTCATGAGTTTAAAAAAGTATTTTTCAAAACATTTTTGGCTGCCTTTCTTTTATCCGTATTGAACACGATGTAAGTTTTTAACCATGGTTGTTGCTCGAATGCCAACACCCGATGAATCTTGGTCAACGTCATGCCCAACGACAGGTAAAGTTTCAAGTTACAGTAGTGAACTACGTATTTTCTTTTGGCTTTAAATTTGGTATCAACTTTTCTGTGGATGTACCCTTCAAGTTCAGTTCCTGTAGCAGGTGTTTGGCATATGTGGATAGTATCTCTTCAGTGACCTTGAGTTTCTGTGACATCCAACAGATCGCCCTCACTAAGCCAACGAAATTTACGAATGGGTAGAGGTTGCGACATAGCCCAGCCATAAAGATTATTGGCATCTAGGTACATCATTACCGGCCTCGGTGACGTCGTGGTTAGGTCATCGGTCTACAGGCTGGTAGGTACTGTGTTCGGATCCCAGTCGAGGCATGGGATTTTTAATCCAGATACCAACTCCAAACCCTGAGTGCTCCGCAAGGCTCAGTGGGTAGGTGTAAACCACTTGCACCGACCAGTGATCCATAACTGGTTCAACAAAGGCCATGGTTTGTGCTATCCTGCTTGTGGGAAGCGCAAATAAAAGATCCCTTGCTGCTAATCGAAAAGAGTAGCCCATGAAGTGGCGACAGAGGGTTTCCTCTCAAAATCTGTGTGGTCCTAAACCATATGTCTGACGCCATATAACTGTAAATAAAATGTGTTGAGTGCGTCGTTAAATAAAGCATTTCTTTCTTTCACATGCAGTGTATTTACATTGCACGATAGTAGCTATTTATAGATTATTTGTTGCTGACGTGATACGAAATGTAGGCTACTAAGTAAACTAAAAATGACTGAAAAAATATTTCATTTGTTAAAAAAATAAAATAATAATAATAATAATAATTAATTAAATAAATAAAACACTTATATCAGATATAAACACTACTCATACATTCAATCCAAATAATATACTTAGCTACATTTCTTGTAGAGTACAAATTCAGCATGATTTGCGATTAGCACGTTCAACGATTGAATGACTGATGTGGTATGGAATGAATGGAATGATTGTTTAACGTGCACATTCAGAGCAAGCTGTTGTAGCGCACGTTTGTCCTAGGCACAGGTGCCGGCCTCGGCCAATCTCATTAAAATTAGCTCTACTGGTCTCCCAGTAAATCTAACAGCATTGCGTGGACTCCCATGTCTAGGTGACATTTCGTCCGGAAAT
>NC_054702.1:10762596-10797572 GCF_016097555.1 Gigantopelta aegis | reverse complement strand
CAATGCATGCTTTTTAATGTCTTTGGTGAAAAGCTTGCATTTATTATATTTTCATGTATACACCAACACCTTCAAAATCAGCTGCATAAATATATATATATTTTTTTATCGTTTTAGATGAAGTAACAGACATGACAGCTGTAGTGGCATTCCTCTTTGTGACCGTGCAAGAGGGATGAAATTATAATTTATAATATTTTTAATCGTTTTAGATGAAGTAACAGACATGACAGCTGTAGTGGCATTCCTCTTTGTGACAGTGCAAGAGGGATGAAATCTCCAATAAAAGATCTCCTTGTGAGTGGCTGTCTTCCTATAAACGATGCACTACAGATAAGATTCATGGAATCAACCACTATTTTGCCAAATGCCCATTGACTTCAAATTGTACAGAGATCAAGTATTACGGGTTTTGTCATTCCTATTTGGGGCAATACCCTATTTTGACCTTGTACATGTCTTTTAATCGTTTTGCTGAAAATCTTGTACATTTCAACTATGGACTTGATGGTTGTAAGTTTTGCTCATGATGGGTGCCAATGGTTGGGCTGGATATGTTCACTCTTTGTGAACACCTTATATCACTGTTTTCACAGTGATTCATGAGTGCATTCCATCACAGCTATATATATATATTCCATATATATTATGTGCATGTTTTGGTTTTCTGAGCCAGTCATGATAGTGGCAGTCCTCCTACAGGTGGTGCAGGTGGGATTAAACATGCTATGGATTTCCAAGGGGAGTAGCAGTCCTCTTAAAGACGAGCACCTGATAGTGGATCATGGGAGCAATCACAACTTTGACTAAAACATCCTTTCAACTGCCTTGTGCAGAGATATGATTTTGATCACAGAATAAGGTTTTGTTATTCAGATTTACATTTTATGTACATGTATATGTATGAATGTATCAAGAGAAATAGGTGCTATGGTTGTGATACCTGTAAACATGGAGAAATAAATATGCCGGCAAATCTTTCTTCCCACTCTTCTCTTTCCTGTTTTGTTGACAAAGTCACGGGGGTTGTTCCTATAGCAACTCCTGTGAACAGATATTAAAGTTAAAACACATGTTATGTACAACATATATAGATTGTGCCTTGTGCAGAGATACCATTTTGATATGGGAATATGGTTTTGTTGTTCGTATTAGATATCAGTAGTCAATATGCCAAGTACACTAGCATAGGCGAATAGCCAGCATTTTATAATGGCCTAGGGTTGCAGCAGTCTTACAAGTATATAACCCAGACCAATATGTCAAGCAATTCACAAAACATTTCCTACTTTTTGAAGTTCAATAATTGAGAAAGTATGTAAGACAGAACATTATTATGTTGTCTATTAATGTATATCTTACATTTAAAATGGTGCATGTTTTTTTTGTGGGGGGGTTTTCTTGTGTGTTTTTTTTTTTTTGCATTCTACAACATTTAATAATAATAATAATAATTAAAAAATCCTGTACAACTGAAACACAGTTCAATATCTACATGTACTGACCCTACTAAAACTATGATGGATTGTCCCACCATTTCTACTACAACAGTCCATAGTCATTTTTTAAAGAATGAAATGCACTTCATTACTTGTTCAAACAGTTTTTTCTCTCAAACACTTTGAAATTTCCTCTTTAAATTCCCCACCCCAGTGAATTATTTAACATGGAACTCTATATCAGAGGAAGTCAACAGCAGTTGTGCACCCAAGTTGACAGGATAAACACATCTGTACTAAATGTCTCTGCATCAATAATGCTAAAATAAAGCAATTTATAATAATGGGCCAAATAAGTGCATGGCATATGCAACAGGCTTATTAGTTACCTGGTGATCATTTCAAATCATAACACCAGGATGAGAAGATATACATACAATTAATCTATTATACACATATTTTCACAATTAAGATGACTCACCAGGACATTTAATCAACTAGCTATGAAACATAGTGGTTGAAATAGGAAATAATCCGAAGGCACCATAATTTTTCAACTTACCTCGAGTTCCATCAGATATTTGGTGAAAGATGAAATGAAGTAATAGAAAAATGTCATCAACACTTTTCCCCACACATCTATGAAGTTGTTCTATATCTTTTTGAATATGGTTCCAAAAAAACAGACACACATCATATACAGCTGGCGGCTGCACCATGGATGAAACAGCCTGTCAGGAAAAAGAAAAACCCACATGATGTTAGGAGAACAAAATCCATTAACAACTAAAAGATAAACAAATATAATATTCCATAGGAGTCACTTTCCTTAAAATTGCATTTAATCATAAAGTGGTAATAGCCTTAGTTTATATAATATTTATTACTAACAATTTATGACTACTGCAGTATATAAGTGACAACAGACAAAAACCTATAAGGTCTATCCCTACATTTTAGAAATACAGTAAACCTGTTTAAACCAAACACGGAACAAACCGGAATCCTGTATAAAACCGGCCAACTTTCATGGTCCCGAATTTTCTAAATTCTAAAACGTGACCCTCTAAACACCTGATCCTGTCTAAATCAGATAAAAGCTATTTAAGAAAAGGTGTATAAGGTCAGATATTGTAATGTCAATATGAATTATCACACCAAATATGATGGTTTTATACGACATAGTTTAATCACCGGGCTTGTTTTAATTCTTGTGCAACATTATTACTATTTTTTTTGAAATGTATAGCCCAGTAGTTATCAATCCATGAAGCTACCTAATCCTTGATAAAAAATTCAATAAATTGATATCCCTGAATAAAACCCTTTGAACAAAACAAATCAATGTTTTAAATAAGTGGTTTGTATCTTTTTGTGGCTTGTCAACAGACTTGTGTCATGTGTCCAATCAAATATTTGGACAGTAGACAATAGTTTGACTCCATTTGATTATACACACAGAACAGATCTGGAAACAGAGTGGAGTTTAACGTTTGCTGAGTTGTATAAAATTATTTTCTTAGACTCAATGGTTTGAAGTACAAAATAACAAAGTGTTGCAGTTAAATAATAAAATGAAAGCTTTGAGTGTGGAATCTCAACTAAAATTATTTAACACTAACCTGCGTGTTAACATCACAGCCGAGGAGTAGAGCTGCATGAGTAAGCAATCTGAGTAAGGCACAAGCTTGACTACTCAGTTTACGTTCTGATGGTGAGATGTTTGGTCTCTGGTTAGCATCACCCAAAATATGACCAGTCTTTGTTTGATCAACTCTGAAAACAAACACTAAAATAGTTCAGTATATATTTAATATATTTCTTAAATTTTTGCCTAATAAAATAGGACACCATTATTTGTTTTGCTATTAGTCAATCTCCACAAGTAGAATTGTAACAGTGAGTGAAATGTGAGAGGTCCATGTAAATACTATAACGTACACCTTTCACTAATGTGTTTTATTCTGTACATAATTGTTTATTTTACCTTTAATTAATGTTTTATTCGTTTATTAGGTTTTCCCGTATAGAATATATGCTATACGGGCAATGCCCAAGTGATGTTTCCCGCCAACGATTGGGGCGAATTGTCCGTGCGGGTATTTAGACCAATCGCTATAGTTTATTGTGTAGTGGTCACTGTTTAATGATCACGTGACGAACACTACTGTAATTATTATTTGTTCAAGACGTTCTTTTGACTGCTCTGCTATACGACTTCATTTCTTCTTCATATCCAGTATCATTTACACTGCACACACAAGGTATGACTAACAAGCATGTTTTAATGTTATTATAATATAAAATAGTATTTATAACTAGTACATAATTTGATATATTAACGAGTTTTGATTAAAAGCTGGTAAACATATGTTATAATAAAATAAGGGTGAAGTTGTTTAATAGTAAGCTTAGTAATTAATATAAAACCAACTAAAGTTATATAATGTTTCTATATATAATAAAACTCACATTTTAAAGTAATATATATGAATAAGTTATTTTCCTAGTTAATTATGTATAAAAATGTATTGTTAACGTCTCAGGTTATCATGGCAGCCATATTGGAATAATTGTATTTACATAACTTATGTCATTTTATTTGTTTCTAGGCTGGAACCATATAACATCTAAGTGTTCCAGTCACTGACCATTTTGCCCATAACAAAGGTGTGTAGAATAATGTAATGTAATGTATTTATTTGGATTGTGTGTGGTATTTGTCATATAACGCACGTGCTTTGTATGCCGCACGTACGTTTCATGAGCGCCTGGCCAGTGCAATTGAATCGTATGTGTGTCGTATAAAAGATTATTGTATGGTTTGTGGTATATTCCATCACTGGAGATTATATGTTGAAGTAGTGGATTATATTAATAAGTATTAATATACTGGTGTAGTAAATAAGTATTTCCATATTTGACAGATCGGTTAATTACTTAATATAAATATATAACAGATGCCCTTTCCAATTAAGCGTTACGCATTTTATTTACATTTATTCATTTAGTATTTTATTTTGGTAGCGAGTACATTAAGGGAAGTTAAGTTGGTATAATTACCCAGGTGTTGAATAAAGGCAGATCATGCTATATGTGTTATTTATATGCTTGATATAATTCAATCATCTTTGAATTATGAATTATGTATATGATTGAATGTTGATTGAGTTTTATGTTTTATGTGTGTATTTTAACTATTTAAGCCTGTGATATTTATTATTGTTTATTGTCTTTACAATGAATAAACTGTGAACCCTTCCGGTGACTCGTTTGTCATCATTCAGAGTACCGTTATAGAATCCCTGATAAAATTTCAAGCTCTGAAAATATACATATTTTTAATGACACAATGGTCTAAAGAGAAACATCTACAAGGTTTTTTCTGGAACAATGCAAACTATTAACTTCAGTTTGTATCTAAGAATAATGCTCATCTTTTACTAATGTGTAGAATACTGCAACTTACTTAGTTTCTATCTGCCAACTCCAGTCAAATTTACAAAATACTTTTATTTTGATATTCATGAAAATAGTGAAACATTTGATGTTTAAAATGGTATCAAGATTTATAGTTGTAAGCAATAACTTCTCTTTCTCTCTGACCATCTTTTATGTGTGTTTCTTTCTATATATATATATACGTCTCTCACTCTTTCTCCTTCTCTTTCTCTATTTGTGTATTTGTCAGTATGTTGTCTACATGTTTTTGCAAATATGTTTATTTTAAAATGTAGGGAGAGATCTTAATATAGGATTCATCACATTTAATTTGCATACAACTCAAAATTAATAGCAAAACAATATTACCCTGAATCCTGTACATTTCCTGTAGCTGCTGTATGGTTGGTTCCTCCTATTCTTGAACCACATTCATTGCACCTGCTCTCTGTGTATGGCCTACCACACTGAAATATAAGTGTACATATTCTTCACAATGACAGTCCTGTTGACACAAATTAATATTGGCCAATATTCCACTGACACATATTGTCTCTTATGTATCTATTAATTCATTACTTCATAAAAGTGAATATAATTAACAATGATGATTACAAGAACAATTAAAACATTTTTAAAATTAATTTTGTGATAAATATTTCAGGTCTTTCCTATGCTCTGTTGCCCTAAAAGAATGTCACCAGCTACAGTAACCTTCCTAGAAATGGCACCAAATTTGTTTGGGAGATGGTGTAAACATTTCTGGGTTTATAAAAAAGAGAAATAAATATCACAAGTTTAACTTCTGTATGAAACGACTCTCTAAATATACACACCTCACCAATGGCATATGGATGACCTCTGGGACAACCTAAAAAAACAAAACACCCCAAAAACATAATTCCATGAAAATACAGGGCAGTTAAACAAGTTATTTTTTTTTAAATGAGGAAAACTACTAATGGTAAATGTCGTCAATTTGTATGCCCATGAATAACTTAAGTTTATATCTACAGTATTTCTTGTAATTATGAAAGAAAAAATATGTACCGGTACATGTGTTTCTGTTTTTAAATATTTGAATGTCAACATGCTTTGAGGTAAAACAATTTTTAATTGGTTATGTCTGAACCAATTTGAAATAAATATCAAGAAAAGCTGAAATAATAGGTGCAAAAATATCCATTTTGTATTTTAAGACTTTGCATAAATGGTGGCAGCAAAAAAAGGTACTTACGATAATACACAACACCGGTCAGAACTTGCCTTATCTGTGAGAGATCATCTTGTGGCATTGTTGGCAAGTAAGAATTCTAAAATAAAAACAAAAACATACATGCAAGTTAAAAAAAATCTGTATCTAATGGTAAATTCTGACTGAAATCAGATCATATTGGCCAGTCTGGAGTTTCTATTAGAAGATTTGAGATAATTAACCCAGTATAATCTTGTGGTTAGGTGACATTTTGTCTGCAAATAGCACTATAATCATGAATGGCTTTTTAAAAAAAATGTAATTTAAAATATTGAAACTGTACCATGACTACTACTTTAACATGAGTATTACTACTGAATACTGTTTTGTCTTGTACAATGTATGTCATTTTAAAATGACAAGATGCCAAAAAAACAAAGTAAACATTTCTACGAAAAAATAAATTATACCAGTAATAGCTTGGAATTTCTAAAATACACCCTTCCCCAGTGTCTACAAAAAGATCAAATTATAATATTCTGAAATGTGTAAAATACACATGGAACTTTGACATTTACTTGCCCTGCCATCTTGCATGATTTTAAAACAAGTAAACCTACAGCACAGCTGCTACAGTAACATCATTATTTATTAAATGTAAAGGATATTTCACTAACCAGACCTTAGTTTTTGAAAAACGGGCAAGGAAAGTAAAAAATAGCAGACATCCATTTTTAAGGTGCGTGAGTGTGATCGTGCTCGTACAGTGCGCATAATTTTAATCTGGCGAGTGTGATAAACAAGGCATATTATAGTTAACAAATCACGCACATAAAATAATTTTGTATATTGAAGCCACTATTTACAAAATCAGTAGTTTTTATACAGCTGATAGAAAGACACATTTAATAATGCAATAAAAATTAAAAACGTGACATGCATAGTAACTTCCATGCAAACATTTAACATAATATGACTGGTATTTCTCTGTGCTAAACAAATCAGAAAATACTGGTTTAATAGACATCTTCAAAGACGTACCAGTCAAAATCCAATCAGAACTCCTTTCAAATTTATGTTAATTAAAAATAGTTTATTTTTCAAATGTAATAGATCACAATGTCTGATACTAACTCATGGAGTTGAATTAAACAGTGGTTTCCATAGCCTACACAAATGAACTTGTTACACAAACAGGCAAAGTCAGCCAAATTGTCTCGATCATTTGTCTAGAAGTCCCGAAAATGGACGAAAAAAACGAAGAGCAAAAGATTAGTGATGGCAGGTACATCTGTTATTTATATATTTGTGTAATATACATGTAGTAACCATAACCAAAGCTGCTTAGTTCATTTTTGTTTGTTTCAATACATGTTGTTTGTTAGAAAGTCACAGACCATATGACTGGAACATGATATGATGTGCAGTACTCTGTGGCACATTGACCAATCACAGCTATCGAGGTCAAATTATTTTTACTCCTGAAACACTGGCTGCACACACACACACACGTTGTAAACTTGTTAAACATTTATGATGGTGTCTAAAATTATTATTATTATGGCATACCATGTTTGAAATAAAACATTGGGGCCGTTCTAGATGGCTTGACACAGATGTTGGGACCATTCATAATTGGTAGAAGATAAATATTTTTAATACAAATTTTCAGTACATACAGAAGGGCTAGTAGATTTTTAACCATGGCTAATGGATTTAGAAATCCATGACTAGTGGAATTTTTGAAAATTCTAGAAGCCCTGACCTTATATATCTATAATATATATTTATTATTTAATTATAATATACATATTTGAAAATTTCTTCTTATATTCGCCACTATTCATGTTTAGTTATTTATATTATTGATGTGTTATGTATGTGTGTGATGTGTTCTGTGTGTGTGCATACATGTGTGAGTATGTGTGTGTGTGTGTGTGTGTTTTGGTTATGTCTATACTTACAGTGAAAAGAGCTGGATTTGTAGCCATAGCAATCAGTGGATGTAAGAAGTTCTTCTTTTCCGGACAGTTTCTCAGAACAAGAGAAAAGTGAAACAGCATGCAGAGGATGCTCTGATCTCTCAGACTTTGTCCTAGCTGGAAGTTTAGCAGAGGAGTTTGTTGTCCAAAGCGATTCTGTAGCAGCTGGTGCAGATCCTGGTGTGAATTCAAACCACAACAATAATGAAAAGTACTGTGATATAAGTTTTCCTTTTTTGTGCAGTTACAGGTGGCCTCAAGTATTTATCAGGATAAAGTTGGGTTTTTTTTAATGACACTGCAAAAGCACATGATTTGTTAATCATCGACTACTGGATATAAAAAATATGGTCATTTTGACACAGTCATAGAGAGGAAACCCACTACATTTTCCCCTTAGTAGCAAGGGATCTTTTATATGCACCATCCCAGACAGGATAGCACATACCATGACCTTTGATATACCAGTCGTGGTGCGCTGGCTGGAACGAGAAATAGCCCATTGGGACCACCAACGGGGATTGATTCCAAACTGACCATGCATCAAGCAAGCACTTTATCACAGGGCTACGTCCCACCCCGACTTACCTGGATAAATCCTACATGTATTTGTAAATGCATCGCATAGAAGAATTCAAGAACAAAAGCCAAGACCATTTTTGAGATTATATCAGCTAGCCCGAGTACTTTGCCGTTTGAGAGTTAGACAGACATTTGAATGGTTATGATTGCTCTCTCAGCCAGAGATAACTCTATAGCGAAAATATGAAATTGCTGCCTACCCACATTCAATAATATTCCAGTTAACTTTGTAAGTTTCTTCCTGTAGAGTGTGTATTAGTAGTTAATATGTGAAATATTTATTATCAGCAAACTTGAAAATAATCAATATAATGGTATTTAGCATCAAACATAGTGCTCTTGTTGTATTAGTCTGTCTAGTGTAATTGGGCTAATATATATAGCCAAACAATAGAAGACAGTAAAAGGTTTTTCTTTATATAAAAGATTGATTCATCCAAAAGGAGAGTTTATTAAGCAATATTAATGTAATTTACACAAGCAAAAGTAGCCACAAATGTATGAAATAGGTAACAAATGTTATATTTGTTTTTTGTTTCATACTGATGTCACAAAAAGAAAACTGAGAATGTGCATGTACTCACATTGGCATTGCCTATACTTTTTGTATTGTCGGCAAATGTTTGAAGGTTTTCCACAGCTTTAGCCTAAAACAAATATAAAAATATGTCTTGTGCTGATAAATTATGATATCACAAGACACTCGGAGAGTATCCTCTATTAACCACATTTTTATCAAATCAGAATGTTCAGACCTACAGTAGGATACAAGACAAGATACGAAATCCAAGTAGATGCTACTTTGTAACTGTATTTTTACTGGTCTTCTAATTACATTCATATTGTATATCAGAAATGCATTCAAACTGCTCGGCTACTACTTACTCCAATCTTTTAAATGGCACATATTGAAAATATGTCGTAACAAACAGGATTATAACAATCCCAGTGCTAAAACCATCCTTAAAATGGGTTTCTTTTTAATGACTTCACACATGAACATTGAACTTAGGATATAAATAAAGCAATCAAAAAAACCTAAAACAAAAACACTAAGTTTAAAGTGAAATATATAACAGTAATAAACACAGAATGAAAATGGACAATGAAAAAGTTAAACTGATTTTAACAAGTTCACAATAATTATAATTATACCAAGGCTTGGTCTTGTTGAACATCAGGTTGAACATATTTCAAAGTGACTTCACGGTGGATGGCTAGAAACAGATGCATCCGAATCAGTGGACTGGCCATTTCCTGCAAATTATAAAAAACATTAAGCCAACTGAATCATAATAGCAAAATTATAATATCCCTGAGAAATATAAATATTAACATAGGAACATGAGCAATTAATTTATATCTGTACAAAGTGAGTTGAACAGACTTAAAAAGGAAAGAACAAAAACCAGTTTGAGTTTCATTAACAAGTCCTCTTATAACCACTGAACATAGAGGGAATCATGCTCAAAGAAAGATGCATTATGAACACTATTTGCATCTTAAACACTACAATTAAATCCCTCACATCATATGTTATTATATAATCAGATAATACTGATGACATTAAAAAATAAAAAACAATGGAAAGTTGGTTTGTATACTAACCATAAGCATGGTTTCCAAATGAGTCATGTTTTCTCCAAGAAGAGTTTTAGCCACCATGTCACGGATCTTCTGATAGTCTACAGAACACACTATGTATCTGTCTGCACATTCCTTCCCCTGACATACAAAAGATTTATTGATATAAAAACATGTAACAGACTTTCGTTTTTGAAAAACCCAGGTGTGCTAAAAATCGCACTTCTCAAAAATCACACTCCTCAAAATGCAGGAGGAAAAAATCGCACCCCTCAAAATAATCAGAATTAGAAGCAAGAGACTGAGAGGAATTGCACACATGAATATGATTAAGTCTGAGGGGTAATAGTTTCTAAATTAAATATCTTAAAGGTTAATGTTTTGTGTTTTCAAAATAAATATCCTAATTTAACTAATATGATGGCTGTTCTCAAAGATGGAAGGAATGGGTCATTGCAGTCTTACACAAGAAAAAGAAACACCATGAACACAACATTTGTCGATTTCTTATGTATTCTATGCATATCATGTTGCATTAAAATTCTGAATCATGATAATCTGTTGACTATTTATGAATAAGGAATTGAAACTGATTTGTTTGTGCTTATTCTGTTTTATTTAAACAAGTACAATCATTTTAGTTTTCATCGCAGAATGATATGATTTCTCCATGGACACAAACCTGTGGACTGAATGTAAAAGTGTAACAACCACATGGCACAGGGTTATCACATTTATCATGATATCTTAATATACATGTTATGTACCTGCAAATTCTCTATTTTAAAAAAAAAAAATAATAATGTCATAACAGAGAAAATGTCAACATCTATTGTTTTCTACCCAAATATATCTTACTACAATTTTTATAAATATATATTTTTACAAAAAGGATTAACTTTGATTATCGGTGTACTGTAGTTAACTGTATTTATTATACTGCTAACTTGAATCATAGCAACTCATCAAAAAACCCCCAACAACAACAACAAAACCAACCTAATGTAAATTTAATTTTAAAATATACATGCTTTACACTCAGTAAATTCGAATTACCGAGTTGAAATTAAATCGGTGTAGGTTTATTTCAGGTGCCCATCAACCGATTACATGTACTAGAAATCTGACTACCAAGGTCAATGTCCTTGGCTTTAAAGGCGCTCAATTATGGATTTAGTGGGCCTTATTTCTCTAAATATGGATTATAAATGGAAATTACATTCATTTGGAATACCAAACTTAGTTATTGTATGATCCAAAACATTTTAATTAAAGTACGATCGAGGGAATTCCATGACACACTTCGTTTTTAAAATTTGGAAGTCTTCTTGTGAAAAGTCATAAAAATACGGCAAAACAAACTCGTAGTGATGAGGCTGTATATACGACAACCGTATAATAATATTTTTAGAATTTTATATAAACGACCGCTGAGACTTTGCAAATGAGGGCCGGCTATATAATAAAATAATAAACAGTCGGAACGTGAACTCACCATTTATTATTATTATTATTATCAGGTGCGTGTGAATGGAAGTTAGCAAGGGAGAGAGTCTAGATCATTGGTTACAACACTATAGTGCTTAGTTCGAAAACGGATAACATGTTTTCCAGCGTCACAAATATGGCATACGACCAGCCAGTCTTTTTTCGTTAAACGTTTGCAAATTATTTTGACTGATTTGCAAAGTGGTCATTCAGTTTAATGTACAGTGTAACACCCCCCCCCCCAAAAAAAACCCCCAAAACAAACAAACAAATAACAAAACAGTATAGGGGCCTACTGTTGCATGTTTTGCCGTTTAAAGGTTGGCTCAATTATTACTTAACCCAGCTGAATCCAGTTCTACGTGCAGGAACAAGTTCAGCCTGCTCTTTGTGCTTGTGTGCATGCACGTCAATCGTGCATTTTTATAGACCCCCCCCCCCCCCCCATACCAATAAAACACTGCCCCATCCACCCCAAAAAGATAGTAGTAGACTAATAACAATAATAATAATAATAATAATAATTAATAATAATAATACATTGCTGTTGTTGTTATTATTATTATTACATGTATTATAATGTTGGTAAAATCATGTTGCGGTGGGGTGGGTGGGGGCGGTTGTTACAGAAACATTACATAAATTTAGAGGGGGACCTGGGAGTGGTCTAAGCGTTACTGATATAAAAATAGGCCTATGTATTTTGAGTTTTATTGCCCCTTGCAGTGTTCAAGATTAACGGTATCCCGATATCCCGGGGATACCAGAATTTAATTTTGGATACCAGACTTTAAGAACCCAGTATCCCACCAGGATATATAATGGGTTTTTTTGTTTTTTAATCCTGCGTTTTTATTTTTCGCTGAAACAATGAAAGTCATCATTTACTGATGAAGTTAAGTATCAGTATTTTCAAATTCGTACCCAGTCTAATGCTATGCCGTAACAATATCTTCCCCAACTCGTACCCAGTCTAATGCTACACTGGAGCAATAGCGGCATAACAATAGAATGGGAACCCCTAAGTCACTATTGTTTTTGTTGTATGTTTCCTCCCTTCAAATTTTATTTGAGATATTGATTCCACATCTGCAGAAAATTGATACAGGTAGGTTTATCATTAGTAAATGTCAGAAACACTTATAAATTACTGCTAAATATTAATTTATGTCAGTATTACTCAAAAATAGATGCAGCAAATATTTTTGCTGATTTCGTTTGATTGCGAATTTCACACATTCTGCGATTTCGATTGCAACGTAGCAATAGACTGAGAACGAGAACAGTGTCGTCCAAGTTTGTTACAATGTTATTTATGAATTTCATTTAAGTGGGATACTAAATTCTCAGGTGGGATACCAGATTTTGAAATGTTAGTATTCAGCTGGGATACTGCCCAAAAATGTTAATCTCGAACACTGCCTTGCAATTTTTCGCTTTTGAAATATGACTAAATACAGCAAAATAACCTTTCAGTCTTATTTATTTACGGTAAAACGTAATTTACGTAAGGAGCCTCAAAATTGCAATCTGAGAAAACTTATTAAGTTCAAGCCCTGTTGTTAGTTTGTGTACTGTCCGAAGTTAGTTTCTCTTTCAGATAATCTACCTCAGCAGCTGATAATTGGGTTTTTTAATTTATTTATTATTTTAAATATTTATGTTAATACTGTAGGGGCAATATTACGCTATTCATAGATTCATATACCACCCCCCCCCCCCCCCCCCCCCCCCCCTTCTCCACTGTTCAGAAAACGCACTGTTCATACAGTATTTCTCCTGTTCCAGATGGTTCGGTAATATGGATCAATCAAATACTTATTTATCGCCTATATACATTTTTGCAGTGAATATAGCCAGCCCTCGTTAGCGGAGGCTATATACACGGCCTTCGTATATATAGTCACATCGTATATAAACACTGTCTAGTTCAGAGTATTCTTTTAAAATGTAACAATTCCTATCCCAAGTCAGCTGTTATGGCATATTTGACAAGGTGGAAAATGAAGATGTTTATGATTATGATGTTAAGAGTTTTTTGCGTACGACTAACGATAAATTTACCTATAGATGCAAAGGCCTAACCAGTCAGGATTGTCGATGTTTAACATGCTTCTGTTACTAAAATAAATTAATGTATAAGCTTATTATCATTCAGTACATGTTTTTATTAATTTTTAATAATTTATTTTCATTGTTTTTGTTTTTTCTATTTACCCTACGTCGCAGAGGGTGGTAAAGCGTTCTCATTACACGAGCTTGGTAAATCGTTTTGAAACTGCGGTTATTCAGGGGATGCCCATCACGTGACTCAAAATAATACATCACACCTCTGCTCTCCAAATAGCCGTTATTTTTCTTCAAATTATGGACTGTTGAGTTAATTCAATTAGTTTTACAAAATATCAGTAGTGAGATATGGCAACTATGCAGATGGTTAAATAAAGTACTTTTAGCGACAAATCAAAGTATATATTTTCATATAATACTTTGTTAGGTCATTAATTAGGTCAACCATCCATGACCATCATGTGGCAGTATCGTGAAAGTTGAATTATTTGGAGTACGTCGCTATGCTATTAACGAAAACAAAACATGCTTTACTAAATTTGTTTTTTGTTGGTGTACACGTTTAATGTGATATCAACATGTATTAACATTATACACATCATAGAATTATTGGACACGGCACCTACCGTATTATGTTTTCTGTACGTGATCAAAACAACGACAGTGTAAAATATATTTTGCGATGTTACCTGCATGGTACGAAATTAAACACAACAAAACCAATGAGATCTTAATAATAAGTGAACTCCTAGCTGATTGGCTCAGTGTAAAGATACATGTAACCAACCAATCGTGTTTCAATTTATAAAAAGTATTCTAGGAAGTTCATTGTGAACAGAATGGAAAGGTTTGTGGCATTCTGGATTGGATTCAATAAACAATTAAAATGGCAGAGTTAAAAAAAAAAAAAATAAAAAAAAAAAAAAAAATACAAAGGTGATTTGTTCAATTTAGGGGAGTGTTATTCCGCGTCCGTCAGATTGAGTTGACGGAGGTTCATGGGCGTGATAGCGCTTGTGCCCATCAAAAACAAAAGTCTGATGTAACCACTTTTTGTGAAATCAAGAAGCCTCATTGTCAAAACAGTTCTACCGTTTGATACTGCTACTATAGTCTAATGCAGTTTAAAAACTATTAAAACTGTTTACAAATTGGAAAAAAATAAATTCTCCACAAAACAAATGATTTAAAAACATTATTCTTGTACTACTGACATCTAACCCTATTTTTAACTAAACAAATGTCCTACCTTAGTCTGCTGGGTTTTGTTTTTTTTGTTAGTGTTTTATTTCTGTGTATTCCATTATTAACACAAATCTAATTTTCAATTAAATTGATAACTTGTCACAAAAATATATTTTTTATTATTCTACCTTTTTCATTTTTATTGCAATTAATTAAAAAAATTATATGGAATTCAGCTCTGTACATTTACCTTATTAGTTGGATCCTCTAAAGCAAGCCATCGTGTTTCATCCCACTGACAGATTCTGTGGTAGCTGTCTGTTCCAAATTCCCTGCACAGTTGCTTGAGGAAAAACTTCCTGTTTTCATAGATAATACAGAAGAATTACCACATGTATTAAATTCATTTTCACAACATAGTCAACAAAAAAATACTGATTTTCTGTGTCTATATACCAATATTTGCATAATGATGCTTCAGCACATTTCTAAACTAAGACTAATAAACAAAATGTCACATTAGTTCAGTTCATATACTATTAAGACTTAACTGTGTCCAACTTTCTAAATGTTATTCTATCAAGCATGTAATCAATTAATTTTTGGTATTAGTGTGATAAACAAAGAGTAAACTGAAGACAAAGATGCACAATGAAAGACAAAAGTGGTTCGCAATAGGTCACTCGAGCCTTCATCTTAGGTAAGCTAGAATTGTGAAGTTCAACAATATTGAAAAGGGCGATTTCACGAAAAGTCGTGTTAACTAAGTTAGTTGATAAACTGATGTGTATTCCCTAATTGTAAAGCTGGGGACATCTGTGTTAAAATTTCATTTTAACAACATTAGAGAAGCAATAAATATTTTATTTGACAGTAGACATTTTCATTAGCCCATGGCAAATTGGCTATCAGTAACAACAATACAAATAATAGGATAGTAGAACTGTTACAGCTAGTTTTAACATAATGTTTTTTACTTTAATTCATACACAACTTACCTTGACCAATCAAAGTTTTCCATTTCAATTAATTCCTTGGCTTGCCTGAGCATTTTTGTAAAGACTGATGATTTTGTAATTGCTTCTTCAGTTACAAGCATATGAAGGTATTTGGCTGCAGTCATCAAACCAAACCTTGCATTTGCAATAACATGCATTTTAGCCATATCAATAGCGGGACTTGCAATGTATTGAACTGCTAAACTGATAGATCGAGTTGCCATCTTCATCTCAATGTCAAAATCCTCCATGGCTGCGGTTTCATGAAGTTGATCCTGTAAACAAAATTTTAAAATTATTTTAGAGAGCTGCCAACCAATTTAATTAAAACAAACAAACACTACTAATAATTTAATATCATTGTTTAAATTAATGGACATAACAAAAGTTTGTTTTATTTCGAATGAATCTGAATGACAAAACCATAATACATGGTCAGGGCTATATCTCTGCACAATGTAGAGTTGAATGGTTGATTATATGAATCTCTATCTAGTGCCTCATCTATAGGACAGCCACTCCCAAGGCGATCCTTTACTGGAGATTTCATTCTCTTGCACTGCCGTTGGACGTTACACAATTGAAAGAAATTACAAAATTTAGACTGCGCCCATAAATTAAATACAGAATTTGGTAGATACAGAAACATTGAAAGATCAGAAAGATTATGTACAGTATGTAATACAAATGAAGTAGAAGATGAGTACCATTTCATTCTACAATGTCCAAGATACAATGATATAAGAACACAATTTATAAAACAATATTATTATAAACGTCCAAGTGTTTTCAAGCTTATACAACTTTTAAGAACTGACAATAATAAAGATCTTAATAACCTTGGGAAATATTTACAACGGGCAAATAAGGTAAGAAATGAACTAGTGGAATAAAGACGTAATGCTAATAGTGATGTACAATGTAGTGCATCATACATGTGTATCCCGGTAGCACCTCAAGTATTTAACATTTTCTCTTATGTAATAACGACCTATATCTTTATGTGATATAAGTCAGCAGTACTGTGATACTTTGTATTATATATGTCTATAATGTTAAATCACTCTCCACCATTACCATGTACATTATTGTGTACATATCTGTATAATATATGCTATATTGTTTGTATGATGCTGATGAGTTGTAAAACTTAAAGCAATAAAAGGAACTTGAACTTGAAAAAAGTATTAACATCTATAACAAGCACATGCACTTATGAATAAGCACTGATGACAATTTAATCAGTTTGAATTCAAGAACATATAGCAAGTACTGATAATAATTTAATAATATTTTTAAAATAATGGACTTGAAATAAGCACTGATAATAATTTAATCAGTATGAATGAATGAACATGTAACAAGCATCGATATTAAGTAATGATAATAATTTAATCAGCTTGAATTAATGAACACATAACAACCACTAAAAATTTAATATAATTGTTTGTATTAGTTGACATATAACAAGCATTGATAATAATTTAATATCACTTTTTGAATCAATGGACATATAACAAACACTGATATAGAGAATAATACATGGGTGGCCGTTAGATACCATTTACCTCACAACAAGTTGCTTTAAAATGTATTTAATGAGCAAAGGCGAGTTTGATACATTTTTAAATGAGTTGTGAGATAAATGGTATCTATAATGGACACAATGTATTATTCTATTTCTTACATATCCTCAAAAAACAGGTTTTAAGCAAATTTTAACATTTTTTCGACTAAAAATTATTTTAATCAAATGCATAGAATTAATTCCACTTTAAACATTTGAAAAACAGTATTCTCTAATTAATCAGTATTCTCTAATTAATAATAAATAACATTTTAACCATGTGCTATCTTTTAGTTACTGGATCTCAAAAAATATTATGGAAAATGGAAAAGTCATTGTGGATCATGATACAAGGACTTAATAAATTAATTTATGAATATTTTGACCTGAATGATTAGTGTTGTTTGAAATTATAAATACTATTTTTTATTTTTAGAAAATTTATCAATGTATAACAATTACACATTCAGCATAAAATTGCTAAATTTGTATTTCAGAATAATAAAACCAGAGTTCGACATATCTGCTAGCCCGACTCCCGGGGCTAGTGCTTTTTAACACAGGGCTAGTGACAAATGCAAAACCAGTAGCCAGATGGGCTATATAGTGGCTTTAAAAAACCCAAAACAAACAACAAACAAACAAAAAAAACCCGCTAGCTCACAATGTTTTTCCTCCACTGAGGTACGTTTGATAAATGTTATTCTGACATTGGTCATCACATAATATCAACAAATCAATAAGTATATGTTAATATTGAAGTTTTTACATTGTCAATTACAACAATACACATGATACAAACTTTGTTTTCTTTTCATTTTCAAGTTTTATGGACAGAAAACAACCTTAATAAAATGTGTATTTTGATTGGCTGTACAAGTCACATGGTAGTAAAATCTTGCACATGTAAGCAAGGTAAAAAAAAGGGTGTGAATCGCCAGTCCCAATTAATTAAAAGTACAGCCCCAGTCATGTTTAGAATTACTGTGTTTGTCTTATTTATCTATTGTCATCTAATTTAATGTCTTGTTTACTTGCGATAGGGATGTTGGCAATCGGAGAACAAAATAACAGAGCTTGTTTGACCTGTTTAATGTGCATAGCAGTTTAGTTAACGTTTCACACCTGTACTAACATCACCATTCCTGGTGACAATTCACTACTGAATACACTAAACAAAATACCATGCATTATCGTGTAACGTTGTATTGTGAATTTAATTATTTTGTTTCGTGTAGTTAGAGAGGATTTTGTTAAATTACTTACCCCCTCCGGATGAGGGGGCGGGAATCAAAAGCAAAAATGAGACAATGGTTTAGGATCAAATGTGACAAAATATGGTAAGTCATGCACTTTTAAAAAACCCACTAAATTATTTATTTATTTTTGAAACTTCATTCACCTCAAAATTTGAAAAAAATTTATACTTATGTACCGTATATCAAAAAACAAAGAGAGAGAGAAAATGATCGGGCTGCTGGTGCTCCCTTGCACCTGCCAGTGCGGGCGGTCCCTCCTCTCCCCTCCCCCCACCTTTCCTGTCACGACAGGCATGCGCTACAACAGCTTGTTCTGAATGTGCACATAAAACCCTACGACATGACATGACATGAGAGAGAAAACTAGGTCATCCCTTTTTTAGGTACTATAGGGGTTGGGTTTCCGAAAACATTGTTTTTCAGCCTTACATAAAGTTTCTTGTATTTGATCAGAAATTTGGACTAGTGCTTTATTTCGGTGGGCTAGTTGAATTTATAAACCCACTAGCCCTGTGGCAAGTGACTTTTAATTTTTTTTTGTCAAACCCTGCTAAAACCTGTAAATGCATTGTTTAAAAAACCCACCCCAAAACAATGTTTCAAAAACAAATTTAAATTTAAGTTCTATTAAAATAAATCTACCATAGTTTTCCTACCTCAAGGCACTGAATGACCATAAGACTGAACTGCAGAATACCAGAGTTATGTTGAGCTTTTTGGTGGCAAAGTCTCTCAGCTTGTTGGAGGAATTCATCAAGGTATTGCTGGACATGTTCATCACTAATAATTAAGAAAGGATAAAGTGTGATACTAACAATATAAGACAAACATATTGATCATTTATAAAAACATTATTGTCAATTCTGGAGAATTAGTGTTTAACCAAGAACAAAACACAAAAATCTGCTATAATGTTTAATTCCAACCGGCCTTGGTGGTGTCGGGGTTACGGATGGTAGAGACAAGGTTCGCAGCCTGGTACCGGCTCCAACCCAGAGTGATTTTAATGACTCAATGGATAGGTGTAAGCAGTGTTCGAGATTAACGGTATCTCGATATCCCAGGGATACCAGAATTTAATTTTGGATACCAGACTTCAATAACCCAGTATCCCACCGGGATACCATATAATGTTGTTGGTATTTTTTAATCCTACGTTTTAATTTTTCGCTGAAGAATTGAAAGTCGTCATTTACTGGTACTGGTCATTTACCCCCAACTCGTACCCGGTCTAATGCTACACAGGAGCAATAGCGGCATAGCAACAGATTGGGAACCACTAAGTCGCTATTGTGTTTTGTTGGATGTTTCCTTCCTTCAAATTTTATTTGAGATATTGATTCCACATCTGCAGAAAATTGCTACAGGTAGGTTTATCATTAGTAATGTCAAACACACTTAAAGATTACTGCTAAATATTAATTTATGTCAGTATTACTCAAAAATAGATGCAGCAAATCTTTTTGCCGATTCCGTCTGATTGCGAATATCACGAATTCCGCAATTTCAATTGCTGCTTAACAATAGACCGGGAACGAGAACAGTGTCATCCAAGTTGTTACAATGTTATTTATGAATTTCAGTTCAGTGGGATACTAAATTCTCAGGCGGGATACCAGATTAATCTTGAACACTGGGTGTAAGACAACTACACCCTCTTTTGTCTCACTAACCACTAACAACAAACCCACTATTGTCCTGGACAGACAGCCCAAGACAGCGTGCTTGAATGCACAAAAATATATTGAAATGAAATGAAAGTTCAATTAAAGTACAGCAATATTTTACTAAATAATGATTGTGTGTGTGTGTGGAATTACTGGGTTTTGTCTATTTTGAGGCTGTTTATGGTAATACCAGATTTAAATTAATATATGAGACCTCATCTGTAAAAAAGGGTACTGACAACCAAAAATGAGAAAATATTTTTGATACATTTTTTGATAGCCAATGATCTTAAGAGAATGACGTCAACATTTCTGCTCCATGATTTAACTCAAACACTGGGATCTTGAACATATAATAATGATGAGAGTTGTCTATTGACAAAAGAAATAGGATATAAAGAGATTTATGATAGTAACTTGGGCAAATAAAATACAGTCAATCTATTATTTTGTCAATAAAATATAACAAACAGATGATAATCAACAGAAATAAAATTTGCTTTTGATACAATATATCAAATGCTTACATGTTGTATTGTTTTGAACAAACAGATGCTTAACATGAGGCACATTGAAATTTGTTTTAAATTACCTTTATGTGAATGATGTCATTCAGCATATATACTCTTTTTTATAGATGGTTACATATTATTATTAAATCACTGTGTTAAATATAATTTAAAAAACCCAAAGTAAACCAAATCTTAAGTTTATATGGTCATCATTAACTTAAAAGTATATCACTCTAATGACTATTATTCATTTCATTATATATCTGCCGTTTTATTAAAAACAAATTAAGGTCATACATGTATTTCATTTTAAAAACAATTTAACAAGCCTACCTCTTTTGAATGAGCAGCTTCAGCAGAAATGATCTCACCACTGGAGTGGGATCAACCAGATCATCAAACACTGTCATCTGCTTTGTCTGTAGTCTTTCTGAAACACCAAGTCCTTGTGATGACGTTTTCCGTGTGATGTAAGTCAGGATCCTTTCAATGACGGCATCCTCAGGAGCCGTGTCTCCTCCAAAGCAGAGATTTGAAACAACTGACATGAGGAAGGTATTACAACATCGTTGATAACAGTGATGTTCAGCTGATATATCTCTGAAATCAGACAAACAAAAACCATTAAGACAACCATCTTATGTAACACTGATGTTCTGCTGATAATCTCTTAAATCAGAAACACAAAAACCAGTAAGGCAGCCATCGTATATAACACTGATGTTCTGCTGATATATCTCTGTAATCCGAAACACAAAAACCATCAAGGCAGCCATCTCATGATATATCTCTGAAATCAGAAACACAAAAACCATTAAGACAAACATCTTATGTAACACTGATGTTCTGCTGATATATCACTGAAATCAGAAACACAAAAACCATTAAGGCAACCATCTTATATAACACTGATGTTCTGCTGATATATCACAAAACCATTAAGACAACCATCTTATGTAACACTGATGTTCTGCTGATATATCTCTGAAATCAGAAACACAAAAACCATTAAGGCAACCATCTTATATAACACTGATGTTCTGCTGATATATCACTGAAATCAGAAACACAAAAACCATTAAGACAACCATCTTGTATAACACTGATGTTCTGCTGATATATCACTGAAATCAGAAACACAAAAACCATTAAGACAAACATCTTATGTAACACTGATGTTCTGCTGATATATCACTGAAATCAGACAAACAAAAACCATTAAGACAACCATCTTATGTAACACTGATGTTCTGCTGATATATCACTGAAATCAGAAACACAAAAACCATTAAGACAAACATCTTATGTAACACTGATGTTCGGCTGATATATCTCTGAAATCAGACAAACAAAAACCATTAAGACAACCATCTTATGTAACACTGATGTTCGGCTGATATATCTCTGAAATCAGAAACACAAAAACCATTAAGACAACCATCTTGTATAACACTGATGTTCTGCTGATATATCACTGAAATCAGAAACAAAAAGCCATTACCAGGATTTGCCATACTTAATTAAGACCATGTAAAATGAAGTCCATAGGTTTAAAAACAGGAATTTTTTTACCGAAATTAAGCCTCGTGGGCTTAAATTTGGATAATATTTTTGAACAGAAATCTCCCAAAGGTTGCAAAAATTACATCATATTTATTATAAAAAATAAAATATAAGAAAGTCTGTAAAAAATTTTTTAAATGTACTAGAATTAAAGAGTGCATATAATCAGATGCAAATGTAATATTTTGTTATCTTTACATTTAACTGAGAAAAAAAAGAAGATATTAATAAAATTAAAACACCTTTAAAATAATCTATATTATATAATAAATAACTCGTAAAATGTGTAATGTGCTGACACTCACTTTGCCAAGAATCCTTAGCTAATTTAAGCAAACATTACACAAAGTAAATGTCATGTATGTAGGTATGACACATATTTCCTATAACTATAACTTGGGGGGAATTCAGCAGACATTTTCAATTTCTCCTTCATTTGGGCATCTTTCGCCCCAAGTGGTCTGTATAAGATAACAGATATTAATTCTATGGATAAATATGTAACTTCTTAAACATAGATATTTCACAAATAGTAATGCCCATAAAGCTCCCGCCAAATGGGCAGTAATTACAATGTACATGGATGCAGCCCATGAAGCTCCCGCTGAATGTGTTTACAATGCATCCTCAGTTATCAGCCTTACTACTCGTACACTATACTGCTCAACAGGGAGTCGGTGAATTATCTGGTGTCATCAAGGACAATACCACCCCATGAAGCTCCCGCCTAATGGGTAGCTCCCTAAAGTCGACAGGGAGTCGGTTTTGTTCTTAACATCATTAAGGAGTTCACCACCCCATGAAGCTCCCGCCTAATGGGTAGCTCCCTGACCTGGTATAATACAATAATTATAGTAGCTGCTGAATCATCCCCCAAGTCCCAAGAAAGTAGTTTGTATAGTATATTGTAGTTTATCAATTGTATTGTTTGACCATTATGATATATATGTATGTATTGCATATTAATAGTGATGATGTTTAAAGTAAACTTATCTGTATGTCATTATAAATGATAGTTGATATATGTATGAATCAGAATAGAGTTTATTATTTACAACTACATGTGTCTGTTGTGTATAAATATCCATTTATCCACTTCCCTTGTTTCAATTATATCAAGTATTGTTTATATATCCTTATTTTGCCAGTCCTCCCAGTCAGCTTATCTTGAGATGTGATTAATCTTTTAACACTGGTGTTTCACTTGAACTGTTTTTATCCTATTGGTTTTAAATCCTGAACTCCTGTTTTTATGTTTAGTTTCTCCTGATGATGTCAACATTTAGTTAAGGAAACATTGAGAATTTAAACTTGTGGTTTTAAACAGAGACTTTACTTTTATTATATTTTCTCAATTATGAAATAGGTGGCTAGAATGCATGTACATGTATGCAGTTCCTCTTCTCAATGAAAAGTCACATATTGAAACATGTCTTGCATGTGACTAAAGTTGTGGAACGACAATTATTACGTACCATGTTGCTATCCTAATTTGAACGTTTTGTTGTTAATATAGGATAACGTTACTTTTCTTGAACTTCTTAAAGGGACATACCCTAGTTTCAACCCGTGAAAATTAACACTATGTTTAGTTAATCTACAAACCTGTATCACATGTGAATAAAGTTACTATTGAGTGAAAAATGAGTCTGTGACTTTGAAATGGTCAAATACCCTCTAAAAATAGACTAAAACTCGACTCCATAACTGTTAATTCTCAGATGCACGCACGTTTTTAAAAATATGAGAAATGCATTTTGTGATATTAAAAACACCAGGATGACCAAAAACACTTCAAATGTACAGAAACTGATAATCTAAACCATAAAATCTAAGTAAAGTATGATTTAAGTTATCATAAACGGCTATAAATTAGTATAATAGTAAAACAAATATGCCTTAGTGTTTACAAACTAGGGTGTGTCCCTTTAATTTAAGTCCTGGGCCTAATTTCAAATAAAACTATATTTTCTTGAAGATAATATTTATATTTTCCCATATTTGAAGTTATATAATTTCTTTCTGCTCATGATATGACATTGATTTTTCTATTAAAGGGACTTTCCTGAGTTTGGTGCATGTTTTAAGATGTTATCGACTAACAGATCGGCCTCGGTGGCGTCGTGGTTAGGCCATCGGTCAACAGGCTGATAGGTACTGGGTTCGGATGCCAGTTGAGGCATGGGATTTTTAATCCAGATACCGACTCCAAACCCTGAGTGAGTGCTCCGCAAGGCTCCATGGGTAGGTGTAAACCACTTGCACCGACCAGTGATCCATAACTGGTTCAACAAAGGCCATGGTTTGTGCTATCCTGCCTGTGGGAAGCGCAAATAAAGGATCCCTTGCTGCTAATTGGAAAGAGTAGACCATGAAGTGGTGACAGTGGGTTTCCTCTCAAAATCTGTGTGGTCCTTAACCATATGTCTGACGCCATATATAACCGTAAATAAAATGTGTTGAATGCGTCGTTAAATAAAACATTTCTTTCTTTCTTTCGACTAACAGAAACTTTTTAATGATTGTAATTACATATCAACTATATTTTTCTGCATAAAATATTAATGTCTTTATATTAAACATGTTCCTGATTGTTCTAATATTTGTACTAGGTTAAATTTCATTTTAATTACTAAAATAAGTTTTTTTTTTATAAGTACAAATATTAAGACGACCAGAAACACATTGAATATACAGACACTGCAATTTTAAACAAGAAAATATATTTAATATGTAAGTTTAATCGTAGAAATATTTTATTAGTTGGAAACATCTCACAATGCAGCAAACTCAGGAATGTCTCTTTAATGTGTTGCTCAATATACTGAGAATACAACATTCCATACGGATATATTGTATGTTGTACCAAAGTTGAGAAATAATAATTTCTTGTGGTCTTATAACTTTTTCCTTTTTTTTTCTTTACAACTACCAGTGTAAGATTCCATTTACAGCATATGAAACTGATTTTTTATTTTTTGGTTCAAAAATTATTTTATTTATAATTCATTCCTATATTTGAAGCCGTATAATTTTGTTTCTGTTCAGGAAATGACATTGATTTTAGTATACTGAGAATAAAACACTGCATACAGATATTTAGTATTTGTACCAAAGTTGAGAAATAATCATTTCTTATTGCCAGGCGCAGATTTAGTGGGGGGCCCCTATTTTTGGGGTCAAGTTATTTTTTTTTTTTAACTATAGCATACACTAGAGTCGAATTACACAAAAATGCACTTATTTCCCAAGAGTCTTTAAATTATATTTTGTTCATGAAAATCGTCTTAAAGGGACATTCCTGAGTTTGCTGCAATTTTTAAGATGGTATCGACCAACAGAGACTTTTTAATGATTGTACCTCTATTGTATGGTCCTACAAGTTTTCGTTGATTTCGACAGAGGAATGACTTACCAATATCATCGACGATTTTACGTGACCTGAAATATACTAGTACACCAGTTGCAGAAAGAAAGAAATGTTTTGTTTAACAATATACTCAACACATTTTATTTACGTTTATATAGCGTCAGAAATATGGTTAAGGACCACAAAACAATGAGAAAGGAAACTCGCTGCCGCGACTCCAGGGGCTACTCTTTCAGATTAGCAGCAAGATATTACATACCATGGCTGTTGATACACATTGGCCCAGTTGTTCAAAGCAATGTATATTACTGAAACAACTGTTTCGATATTTCTTCCCATTTACCGGCAGCCGCAGTCAACGGAAAACCAGCCTAATATGGGAAGGAGAGATGACCACTTTAACTTTTAAAAAAAAGAAGAGACCAGAGTTTATGAAATTTTGAAGATAACAAAAACAGTATGACAATACCAAAAACATACGTTAATATAGCTATTTTGTTACTCAGATGCGAGGAAATCGCGTTTCAGGCCACTTAAATTTCAAAATTTCGCGGGGGAGCATGCCCCCGGACCCCCCTAGGAATCTTAGGCGCTTTGCGCCCTCAGGCCCCCCCCATTTAAAAATCCTGGATCCGCGCCTGATTGCCTTACAAAACCACACATATAACATATTTTCAGATTTGTTTTTTGTCTCAGATTTTTTTCTCTCATATTTGAAGCCCTATATGTCTGCTTCTGTTCAAGATATGACTTTAATTTTTTCTATTACACTGCATACAGATATTTTGTACTGTGTACCAAAATTAAGAAATAATAATTTCTTACTGCCTTGTAACCTATAACCTATTTTTAAATTATTTGTCTCAGAAATTATTTGATTTATAATATTTTCCTTCCATATTTGAAGCCCTATAATTCTGTTTCTATTCAGGATATGATATTCATTCTTCTGTTAATACGTTGAGCAGTATATTGGCAATACAACATTCCATACAGATATTTAATATGTTGTACCACACATGTAGTTAAGAAATAATCATTTGTTACTCCTTTCCATGACCACACATATAACCCATTTTCAGATAAATGTTTTTGATGATTTTTTTTTTCACAACTACCAATTAAGATTCCAATGCACAGCATATAACATTCATTTTTCAATTCTTTTTTTTGTAAAAAAACTATTTTATTTATAACTTTTTGACGTATTTGAAGCTCTATTAATTCTGTTTCTATTCAGGATATGATTTTAATTCTATTAATAAGTTTCCCCTGGTATCAGGGAATAGCATTTTAGAAAAATATTTACTGTAAAGGTTTAGTGGGATGGTAAATTAAAAAAACTACACTTCAAAACTGACGAGTCATTTCTCATTTTTAGTAACAGTGTAAATATTACAGATAATTAAGTTAAGGTTTTGGGGGATGCTGAATTCGAAATTGCATATTTTGATAATTTTAGATAACATCTAGGAGACTGTTTCATTGTTGCTAGCAGCTTTAATTATTATTATTATTATTAATGAATTGACAGAAACAAATTCAATACCAAAACAACATAAACAATTATCAAAATATATCAGTTAAACACTTGTCAAATCAGCCTCCAAAACCAGAATAAGATTAACACTACAAAAATAGAAAACCGTAAAATACAGACATACAGTCTTGTCTATCAAGTTAAAGACTTACTTCTGTGCTGATGCGGCATATTTGTCAAAGTCAGCTGGTATACCTCTGTGACACTTGGGACAACAGTGGTCATCAAGGGCAAGTAAGTCATTGTAACATTTCTGACAAATTTTGTCCCTGCACGGCAACACAACTGGAGGAGCTTCAAATGGACTTGTACAATAAGAACATGATCCTAGTTTTCTGCAAGATATATATTTAAATAAAATCATATAGGCATATGGGCTCCTATTTCTGTGGGGCTGATTTGTGCCCAAATTAGAATAATTCTGCAGTACTACCAAGCAGCTATATACGATTCCAAATGCAACACTATGCATTTTTATAGTTTGCCAAAATGTCTCCATAGTTTTTGTCTGAATGTGAAGATTTGCTTCAGCACTAACACTCCAACCCACCCCCACCCCGAACAATACAATACACTAAATTGAAAATCAGATAACTGAATATTTTACTTGTTACAAGATTCCATAAAAAAATTAATTAATCAATAAAAAATATATATTATACATGTATATCGTTACCATGTTTTAGGTAAATATTGTTTAAATTTGAAGAACAATTTACAGATAGTGAAAAATACTGCATAAATTGTAACATAAGATAATATCTCTGTTTGTTTGTCATAAATGCATATTATGTAGGATAATAGATTTTGTGTGAAAAATACTTACTCTGACAATTTCTGGAGGACAGCTCTGTTAACAGTTATAAGGAATTTTTCAACTTTTTCTAGCGACTGGATTTTCTTCAAGTCAGCCTTTTCTCCCAGCAGCTGCAACATTATTAACAGTGTAAGAGCTAATCATATATAATTTTATTGGGATAAATAATCATCATGAATCCGATACATCTTATGATACTTATCTTCATTTCTAATTTTACAAGCATTTGGTAGGTAAAAACATTAGAATCAGCTAGAGATACATCCACAAATAAGTTTGATTATAAATTGGCCGATAGCTAGACAATGGCAAAACGATAGACTTAGTAAGTCTACATGCTACAATCCAATCCAAAAAAGCTAAACAGAGATCAAATTTTAATAAAACCTGTTGACTGCCTCGGAGATTTTAATTTGTGAGTAATAAGTCCATTATTCATAGAGTTCACTTGTATATAAGGAATCTCATTTTTATTGGCTAGAACATTTACCTTTTCATCTGACTTGGTGATTACTTCTTTAATTTTAAAAATAGGAACCAAAATATTAATTTCTTTAAAGAACTACTTTCTTCAACAGAAGAAGGAAGAAGGAAATGTTTTATTTAACGACACTCAACACATTTTATTTTACGGTTATATGGTGTCAGTTCTTCAATAGAGACTTGACTCTGAAAATACTAACATTGTTCATAGAAGACTCATTATTTTATTATTTTATTCAGACAAATATTTGTTTAAATTCATCTTGATCATGTTTAGAAGTACCTGCCAAAGAGGCATGCATCGTGCAACCAGGTTTTCAGAGACTTTCTTATTCTCCTTAGATCCCTTGGCTGAGAAACTCTCCAAAAACAGCTTCATAGTTACCACTCTCGTCCACAAACATCTGAGATAGAAATGTAATAAAAAGAAAGTGAATAACTAGATATATAAATGTATAAACCGAGGATTCGTCACAAATGTTTTTAATATGAAAATCATCAACTAAGTCTATGTTAGTTAGTATGTGTCAAGGCTCTGCCAAGACAAATATTGACTAACTAGACGAGGTTTATATTTTACATAAAAACACTTGTGACTAATCCTCTATTTATCAAAATAACATCTTAATTCACTATTTAGTCAGTTCTCAAGTTGCCCCCATTGGGAATATGATGTCACAACTGAAGTTTGATCTGAATGAAAAAAACGTAATACGTGATCAGGGACGTATCTCTGCATAATGCAGTTGTATGGGTATTTGGCAAAATAGTGGTTGATTCCATGAATCTCTATCTAGTACGTGCCTCATCTATAGGACAGCCACTCCCAAGGACATCCTTTACCACAAAGAGTAGTCACTCCCACACTAGTTTACTAAATCAAAACTAGCACAGGACAGAGCTCATTAGAATAAGTACAATTGTTATAACATGCACTCATGAATCTTTGTCAAAGCAGTGATGATATCAGGTGTTCACAAAAGGTGAGCATATCCTGCCCCACCAGTGGCACCCATCATGAGTACTGCCGCCACCACAGCTGTCAAGTGTATCACTTATCTAAAATGATGAAAAAATAATAAATGTGCACGATTTTCACAAAAGATATGAAAAAGTATGCACAAGTTCAAAATATAGAATAGCATCAGCCATCATTTTGGTCAGTGATGTATCATGTTTAGAAAACACAGCCTCCAAATGTCTGCCATAAAACATTTTGAATGACATTAGGAGTCCCTGAACATCATAATCCTGATTACAACTTCTGTGCCAGAATGATATGGCATCGTTTGAAATCTGCATACAATGAGGATGCCCTACGGTATCTTAGAAGTTGTGATGCGTAGACATCAAAAGCTGGAGCAGAAGGTATATTTCTCGACATAAAGGGGAAATTGACTATTGGAAGGCTGAAGTCACCCCTTTTGTCATACAGCTTAATTTGGAGACCAGTGTTGCTTTGAATTTCTAAGCATGTCACACTTTTCAGCTAAATCTTATGAAAATGTTACACTCAGGTATACAAGTTTTGTTGGTTTGGAAACAAATTACCCATTGACAGCAAAATATTTATTATTAACAGGGGTAATAATGCAAAATATCAAATGTGTGTAGCACATGAATATTATGGCTAAATTATAAGATAAATTAATAATAATACATAATAGAAAAGAAAAAAACTTAGATGGGAGGAGAGGTGGAACATTAATTGTTTTCAAAATATGATTTGAATTATTGTTTATTTATTTAAACAAAAATATTAATTGACTTAACAGATTGACTTATAAAACAGTGATGAATTATAGACAGTCATTATTATGGATTGTTGTAAAACAAGGATCAAATTAATTGCAATTGTCAGTATATTTTGTGTCAGAACACTGCATCTCTAGTGTAGGTTGTTTATGTAAAAGTTTTATGACATTTCATTCCTGTCAGTATTATATAAAATATACAATTACGACCACAATTATGAAACATATTGTGATTTTTAGAACTTAAAAATGTTTGCATGAGTCATGTTTTATGTAGTATATGTTACTAATGAAACAAAAACTACTAATAAAAGAAAACTACTGCAAGTTACAGCAGAAAAACAAGATGCATGGTAGTTAGCTCATTGTTTTAATAATGGCATTTCCCTTGTGACTGGTGGCTTTACCTGTAAAAATAGTGAACACTGCTTCTTGCCGAAACTTAAGATTCTTGCTTAGAATATTTATTTCTGTACATCAGTTATTCTAATGTCTATAGAAACTCAAGACAGCAGCTTAAGCTTATCGTTTGGTGTACTAGTACTCTAAAACTTTGATTTCAGCGACACATCAGATTAGAATTGCTATTATATGCAATAACTGAGAATACTTTACGCATTACAAATATAAAAAACTTCACTTGGCTTAAGATAAGACGAACACATTTGGGGCTCTGAATTGCCGAACAAATCTGTAAGCGATTATATACACAAGGAAATAAAAATAAAAATTCTGCATGACTAGATGTAAAAGAATTATTATTTCAAGTATGGAACACGTTTTAGTAGAAATATAATAGAATGTTGTTAGAGGATGAAGTATTTTTAATGAATATACTTTACCTTGCTCCTGTCATGTGTCCAAGACACACAGATCCAAGACCAAGGGCCATGTTGTCAATGCTGTCAAAAATTCTTTGAATGACTGGTGAAAAGGTTTTGACCTTTTCCAGCCATTCTGCTCTTCCCTTTTCCTTATTCAGTTGTTCCTTCTGTGGTTCAAGCTGCTCCAGAAGCAGAAGTAGGCCCAAAACATCCAGTGTCTAGAACAATAAGAGGAAATATAACATAATCTGTACAGTGTTTGTTAAATCAACTAAAAAACTAAATACAGTAACACTTACATATTTACAAAATATACTCTTAAAAAAAAGTAGGGGAACTCTAATAAGAATTTACAATTGTCAAAATTATAAGGTATACTAGCTCTGGGGAATGGTTATATCATAATAGTGAATTAATTGGGCAAACATTACAACCGGAAGTTCAGTATTACAGTAGGTTTTATGACCACCAAAGATCTTGAAGGACGATTGGGGTCAGAAGTGAAATTTGAAAGTTGACATGCAAACTATGGAATATGTATTTTGGTGTGCTGATAAACAGACCTGAACGTTCTTTACTAAGACGTCTGTGGTCAAAACGTATGTTTGGTCTAATAGATGATATTAACATTAATATTTCAGGTTCCCCTACTTTTTTTTGAAGATTTTATAAAGAAATTCATCATTGTGATCAGACCCAAAACATCCAGTGTCTAAAATAACAGGTAAAGAAAACACAGTGAAAAATTAACACTTGATAATATATATTAAATGAACAAAGGAGTACAAAGTTTTCTATGCTAATTTTGCAAGTTCTCTCTACATAACAGCAAATGATATAAATTTGTCGCATAGTATAATTGTAAGAACCAAATAAATCAAATAATATATGGAAATATTGCAATCTTGTTATATGTATTTATGAATGTTATTTTATGAGAATCTCTAATAAAGATGTACCAGTTCTTCAGTGTTGAGAAGAGCATGTCCTCCTTGTTCCCTCATCTGACACACAGCATCCAGCACTTGTGGCCAGACCTGCTCAATGTCCTGGAAGGCCTGTAGTCTGCCCATCACAAGAGAGTGAGTGCAATGTACTGCAACCAGTGCTGGCATCAAGTCCAAACTTGTTATGTCCATCCTTGCTTGTCTGGATGAGATTTCCAAGGCTTCACACAAAATCTAAGTCACCAGAAACACATTGATGGTCAGTTTATAAAAAGACAAGAAAAAGAGTATGACTTTATGAAGTGCTAACATTTAATTACCTGCTGATGTTGTCTGGGAAAGAGATGTCAAAACAGCTGCCAAACATAAAATTGAAAGTGCAAACTGAAGACTAGTTTAATAAAGATTTATAGTATAGGACCTCATTTAAGTATCTTAAGTAACGAAAATTACCAAATATTGCAATATGAATCGTAGTTCAGGTTTTAAAAAAGATTCTGGTCAAAAAACAACTGTTACCGGGAATAATGGACATAAATACTGGACAGCTGGCCACAAATGCCCATAAGTAAACGCAACTTTTTAGATTTTTTTGCCTAATTTTAATCACCATTAGCTGATCTAAAAAAATAAAAATTACAAAAAAAAATACGAAAATAATACTTACCGATTCATATATGAACTTTATTTCATGTATTTATAAAACATTTAAGTGAATATATGTGAGTAAATATTATAAACTTGTACCCACTCAACGTGTTTTTTGTTAAAAATTAATCCAGTAGTCTAAAGGTTAAATCCTCATTATCGTCATCTATATAAGTATTACAGAGCAGCACCAAGACCATATGGAAGAAATGAGATTACTGTGTTCCCAAAACTCATAAAACAGTACAAAGTAAGGAAAATTAAACAAATCAATTTTCTCAAGCAAGATGGATTTCAAGCTGATTAAATTTATATCTGATCTTAAATGAAATGTTCAATACATTTCTATAAAATCTTTGCTATAGCTTTACAGATATTTACAATAAATAAAACAATGAATTTGAGTCAATGTTCTTGCATCAACAAACCTGATGTTTTTTTGGACTCGAGCAAGGATATTTTGTGTGGACAAAATCTTTCACGTAGGCCATGATAATCTCTCTCTGGTTACTTCCCCTTTCTGCAGACACCGCATTCAAGAGATTGCCATATGGAGTATCAAGAATGACACGACCTACTAAGTCTAGCTTGGCATGTTCCACTGCAATAAATAAATAAATAAACATAAAAAAAGAGAAGAGATAAATTTGTATAGCTTGCTTCACTTGATGTTGTGTATAAATTTATTCCTTTATTATCTGATGTAACAGGTTATGCAAAAAGGAAATGGGTTACCTGAATTTATTTTTATTACCCCAGCGGTCACTCATAACAGGGAAAATATTTTCCATATTTTCTCAGTGAGAAATCTTCTGCATTGGTTTAACGAACAATACTATTAGACAATTTGATGCTTACAAACCAATGACTGTCGGTACTAAATATGACGTCATTACGATTTGACAAACCCAAAATGACGTCATGTAGTTTAAAGAGTTTGGGTTTACGGGTCTCTGTCTTTGGTGTTAAATTAATAACAAAATGTCATTTTAATGCAATTCATTATAGAGTTTGAAGCAGAATAAAGAGAACTTGTGTGTTTTTTTAATTATCTATGAACGTGATTAAATTACGTTATAGTAATTCTCAGAACAGTGCGTATTTAGTGGTTTACATCATTTCTATACAGTTTGGCCTTCGCGCATGTGCGTGGAAAATAAAGGTTTTTAGAAGAAAAAAATAGCTGAAGTAATAAATAGAATAACAAACTCGGTTCCAGTTATTATCAAATTTATGTCCCTCGTGAAATAATTTCCATTTGTCACTTTGAAAATTATTTCACTAGGGACATAAATTTGATAATAACTGGTAACTCGTTTATTATCCTCTATTTACGTAACCCATAAATGCGTTTTGACCATTTTAAATTCTCGGAGGCCTGTAAAGCCAATGGAACTCACCACTGATCTCTTCACTTTCTTGGAGACGACTGTTTTCAGCATTAGTGAGAGCACTTTCAATAAGCTGTTGGAGTAACCACGAGAAGGGCAGCTCTGCTGTGAAAGGTATTCCGTGTACTCCAGTGTTGTATGGAATTATCTCACCCAGCTCCTGGCGAGTTTCTGGAGACAGCAAGTCTTTGTAGTGGAGCTGACAGGCAGGAGGACTGTGCAGAATTCTCAACCACAGAATGTGAGCCCAATGATCACTCGGCATGTCTCTTATAATGTCCAAATTCCTGTTCATGTCAAGGAAGGCCACCACTCCAGCTAAGACTGTAACTATCTTGTTCTCAAGACACTGTAGCCAGGATCGTCTACAGCGAGAATGAAACATTATAACAAGAGTACCGGTGAGGTACATGATATGCCCATCATGAGTTTGATGGAAAACCATATCTATATTAATGAATACGTTACAGGTATGATTCAATTCTAATTATGTAAAATCTTTGCAATGGGATGGATGAACCATCCCAAGTTGTTCCAACATGTGGTTTGATGGTCCTGTATGCAAGATATGGTCCGGACAATACAAAGTTAACAGACAGACGTACGGACGGGTGGACGGACATACGGACAAAGCCATACCATAATACGACCCATCTAACATGGGCCATAT
>NC_054702.1:10652470-10762396 GCF_016097555.1 Gigantopelta aegis | reverse complement strand
TTTTCTTGTTTAAAAAATAAGTGACTCAGTTTATTTTCTAATATATATTTTCCCCCAACATACAAAACTAGTGGGACATAAGATCCACTTTGAGCTGCTACAAATATTAGGACAACTAGAAAACTATTGTACATCAAGACATCAATATCCAAAACAAGAACATTTTAATATACTCCTCCAAAAATTTTAAGGATCGGTATTTACTTTGCACATAACATCAGAACCAGAAAAGATAAAATGCTTAAATTTGGTTTCAACTATAGTTGTTAATTCATTAATTGTTTGTGCATGTGGTTATCTGTATAAAATGTGATTAAACAAACAATTCTGAGAAAAAAGAAAACATGTACAAAATTCATACTGGTTTTCAATGATCAGCGAAACAGAAAGTTTCATTATGTGTGAAAGTCGGTTCACTAATTGCTGTTTAGTAGCGGTTATGACCACCACGAGCATTAATCACTGCTTTGCAATGCCGCTGCATGCTCTGTATCAAGTGCCTAATGTCCCTGCAGTGGAATGTTCTAATCAGAGCATTTGCAAGGTCGTCTATGGTTCTTGGTGCGTTATCAAGTCTTAAAATGTGTGTCTGAAGTTGATCTCAGATGTGTTCGATAGGGTTACGGTCGGGAGAAACAGCTGGCCAATCCATTCTTTCAATTGTCTCTTCTTCAAGGTAATCCCTGACAATTCGTGCTCTATGTGACCGTGTGTTATCGTCCATTAGCACAAACTCAGGACCAATGGCACCTGCAAACAGTCTCACATATGGAGTAGGAGCTCCATTCCTGATGGCATATAAGTCTGTACGACCATCAAAGATATTCCACCCTATACCATAATTGAACCCCCACCAAACCGATCATGTTGCAATATGTTACAGTCAGCATATCACTCTCCAGGTTGACGCCAAACATGCCTACGGCCATTGTTAAAGTCCAAGCAAAATCTTGACTCGTCTGTAAACTGAACAGGACGCCAATGACGACGTTGCCATCTGACGTGGTTTCGCGCTCACAACAATCGAGCTTGACGGTGATGTGGGAGCAGTATTGGCCTTACTGCTGGCCTACTGCCTCGGAAATTGGCTGCATGGAGTCTGTTTCTCAATGTTTGTGGGGTGATGCGGACTCCAGTGGCCTGGTGGAATTGTCTATTCAGTGTCACCATGTCACCATAAATCTGTCTTGACGCTGTGTTGTAGCTCTCGGTCTTCCACTCCTGGGTCTATCACGTAATTGTCCAGTATTGTTGTAACGTGTTCGCAATCTGGAAATAACGCTTTGTAATACTGCAAGTGTTTTAACCACCTGTCTTTGAGTTTGACCACATTCAAGCATTCCGATTGCTCTGCCTCGCTCTTCAATTGTCAAATGGTGTCGTGGTGGCATTGTAACTGAACTTTAACATTAAATGATGTGTAGTCTCAAACTGAAGACAATCAATTTCATCAGAGCTTTCAATCTGCGATTTCAAAAAAGTGCGTTTTCACTCTGATTTTCACCCAAGCCACTTCAAGGCCCAGGTGCGCACGTGCAAATTGTACATAATCGTGTAAAACAATTTACACACAAAGTACAGTATCTCATTTTTCACCTTTACATAAGAAAATATTATATATTTAATATATGATCCTTAACTTTTTTGGAGGAGTATATGTTCTTTATTTAATAAAAAAGCTCTATTAGTTGGAAATAGCAGCAAACTCAGGACAGTCTCTTTCAGATCTACTTATTAAACAATGTACTGAGATGTCATCAAACATTTTTATTACATAGATGTTAGAATAACAAAATATGTGTGTCTGTATGTGTATGTGTGCATTAGAAAGGTGGTTCCGGTAGGAAAAAACCACACGTACAAATAATACATTTAATTAAGTAGAACAAACAATATACCTATAAAAATCTCTTAGTCCAAAGAATTCTCGCTTTTGCTGAGTAGCACCAAATACTGCTTTGTAAGCATCAGCTAACTGTGGTAAAAGTGACTTGATTCTTCGAAAAACTTCTTCACGGGAAGCACATATTCCCCTGTAAAAACAGTGTGTAAATATAACATACTTTAGTATATAAGAGAAATAGGCTGCAATTTTGTAGGTTCAGTTTTCTCTGTTTCAATATTTGGCACAAATATGTTCAGTGTCTCATCTGTTCCAAAGTGGCAGAAAGTTCACTAAATATGGATATGTCAAGGGAAGGCATTCAATCAATCAGTTACTCATCTGTAGTAATAAACACATAAACCAAAAATAATCAAATATAGAATTTAGTGGGAGACACTAACAAACAACATATAATTCAAAACTTAATCAGCAGACAATATTGTTTGCTTTTACATTTATATCTTGACCAATGTTTTTACAAATAGAACATTCACACTATTCACAATAATTGACACATTAAAATACTTAAAACAAAAACTGGTATGAGACACATATGTATTGGTTGTTGTGAAACACTTACTTGGCTGACTCTAGAAGTTCCGCCTCATCAGGAACCTCTCTCTGGACAAGAATTCCTCTGTTCATCTTGGCCGGGTCTAGAGCCCAGTTGGAAATGCCAATAAAGGCAACCTTAAAATATGAATAATAGACTAAAATATGCTTGAAACAAAACAAAGATCATTTGTTACTTTACAGAATATAGTACAATGTTTTCAAAATAGCTTGTAATGTTTGCAGTTTACAATACAAACTGTAGTTGAAGATTTGACGTTCATCAGTTTTCTTCACTTATAAAAAAGATGACTTCATTACACTTATCCAGAGCAAAACATTTCATGGATATAAAAAATAGGGAATTCTGTTGAATTTTTAATTTAATTTAATTTTTAATAATTAATTATAATGTAAAGTTTACGATTAATCTGATTTTATTTATAAATGTTCATATACTCATGAATCATAGTCAAACAGTGATGATATCAGTGAAAGCAAAAGGTTAACAAACAAGGAAACAAAATGTCCCCAAAAGACTAAACTAATTATTTTAAATGTTTTAAAAAGAGAATGTCATGAAGCAAAGAATGGTATTTTAATAGTACTGATGGACATTAGGAAATCATAACTTGAATAATTTAGTTTTTTATGTTTTAATTTGAATAACTAAAACAAAACCACACCTTTTTGTAGGGTTCTGGTTTTTCATCCCCTTGGCAGCCATCTTCTAGCAAAGGGTGCAGTGTCTAAAATACATTATAAAAAAGATTAAACATAAATGATGTGATATGTAAACAAAATAAAAAGGACAACAGAGTAGCATAAAATATCAATTTCAAATTAAGTTATTTTGCTACAAAAGAGCAAAATATTAATAAATCTATAATAATTTTAAATAATTTATAGGAATCAAAATGATTGTAAAAATAGGAAGCAAATAAACATGCATATAAGAATATTAAACAATGTAACTTGAATTATCACTGGCAAAAACCATCAAAACAAACTGACAAACGTGTCAAACAGATTGCTTGTTTTACTGCACATACACTTCACTTATTTATATAATGAGGAATAAACAATCAATGTTAGTGTAATATTAAAATTTGTTTGTTGTAAATGTAAACAAAATACAAATATTCATCTTATCTTAAACATATTCACTGTGGACTTCCAGTTAGCACACATACCTTGAGTGGCATGCGTACA
This sequence comes from Gigantopelta aegis, assembly GCF_016097555.1. Taxonomy (NCBI): domain Eukaryota; kingdom Metazoa; phylum Mollusca; class Gastropoda; order Neomphalida; family Peltospiridae; genus Gigantopelta; species Gigantopelta aegis. The sequence continues at coordinate 10,758,747 of NC_054702.1, read as the reverse complement.
GAATCTTCAGCCAATCCCACCTCATCGAGTACCACGATGGACACGTATCTACTCAGGTCCTTGTCTTTCTGAAACTGAGCACACTGTCGGAATGTTCCCAGAATACCTTCTGCTACTGACAGAGGACTACACTGGAATGACACCATCTGAGCCTACAAAAGGAATTATTAACAAATAGTCTGTGATGGTTTAGGATGCTTAAATCAACACAGCAAGTGTTACTGAAACATTAATAACTACATAATGGTTCCAAGATAAAAACATGATGCATTAACCCTTAATGTTTATAAATGTGGGTTTTTTAATATTATTATTAAATCAACATACCCAGTATATCTTGAATATGTCCAAAGTTTAAAAATTGTAATTGTTCTGAAATTTGTCAAATTAATGTGAACAGAACTCATAATTTTACAGAGTTTAAAAATTGTAGCATAGACATAGTGTAGCAAGAAAGCAGACACATATTTTTATAAGTATGTTCCAAAAGACCGGATACCCTAGTACATGCCACAAACTTAGAGGTTCCAATCATTGATTTTCTTTAAATACACGAGAATAAAACTATTTCAGTTTCACCACACAAAACTTTGTGATTACAAGGACAGATTTTGTTTTGTAATTAATGATGTAAACTCACCTGCTTCAGCTGTTTAAACAGTTCTTTTCTAGCAGAGTTTCCTTGCATTGCATCGGAAACGATGGTCTTGGCCAGGGATTTGGAGCTGCCAGGCTTTCCCACAAGAAACAGTGGAATGCGTAACTCTATGCAGATGATCATCATGAAGAGATTTTCTTTCAGAGCCTGGTTTCTAGCTATGTTCTCCTCCAGTTGGACATTTTCAAGGAAAACATCTTGACATCTAGAATCGAAACAGTCGGCTGAATTCACAAAGCCTGTTCATGTCTTAACTTTATTTACAATTTACAATGCTTAAACAGTAAACACTCAACAGAGGTTGCATAAATTCAGACCAATAATTCTATGTGTAATGATTTTTTTTGTTTTAAAGACGCAACTATAAAGCCAACTATTACAGCTTTCCTTCAGAATATAATAAGCTATTCAGAATACAAACAGGAACAGACTGTTTATTAAGACACCCCAGGACATTTCTCACTGCTACTGTTTGGTGTAGAATAGTACAGTGAATCTGAGACAAAACCGTAATACATGATCAGAGATGTATCTCTGCATAATGCAGTCAAATGGGCATTTGGCAAAATAGTGGTTATAGGACGGCCACTCGTGAGGAGATCCTTTACTACATCCTTCTTACTAATACTGACAACTGCAATATTAACAGCAGTTATTTTATTTATAGATGAACAAGCAAAAAAAGGATGTCAATAACAAATAAAACTGCAAACAGTAATGATGGATTCCCAGGCCAAGCTATAATAGCTGTACATCACTAAGACAAATTTATGTTGTTTAATTATAGCAAAAACTTCAGCTGAATCTGCCCCAGGACCATTCTTACAAGATGAAAAAAACAGAGATGACAATAATAATAATAATAATAATAATAATCCTAAGGAAATCAATAGGTTCCCGTCGATAGGCACTTGGGCACCCAATAACATTTGTTTTTGTACTAACCTTGTGATGACATTAACAAACTGATCCTCTCCACCAGGAAGACTGCATGGCTTTTGAAAAAACTGTGTTACATGGTCATCATAGTCATCTCTACTTCTCAGAGAAGCTCGGTAACAGACACCAAGAGCCAAAATTAATGACTTGGTCAAATCATCCGGCCACTGAAATACCCCAACATAAAACAAGAGATTAATTAGAAAATAACCATGCACCTTTATTTAAAAAATCAAGGAGTGGAGAAGAAAAATGTATTCTCTCATACTAAATTATACTGAATCCATTTTTTCAATAGGAAAACTTAATTCACATTATGTAGCAACAAAAGCTGTATGCACAAATCAACTGGTTACTGAAAACCCCCAGAAAACATGTGAACAGCTATAAAATATCTGTCACTACAGTGTAACCTGAATGATTAATACACAAGTAATACCTGGTTCACAATATAAGTATGATATTGCAGCCCATTTCAATCTAACATATGTTATTCAGTAAATCTACAATACTATACTTTTTGCCATAAAACATTATAAATTTATTTATTTAAAAAAAAGAGGAAGAAAAACCATTAAAGGTTTGTTGGGATGTTTTGGGGTTTTTTTGGAATGTGATTGTGTCATCCTTCTTTTAATGTCCAGCATGTAAGAACACTGGAAGACTATCTTTTTCAGTTTTTATATATTATTAAATGTTTTATCTTGTTACTTAAAAAAAACCCCAAAAAACTTACAAACAAACAAAAAAGATAAAAGTTGTGGGTTTTTTCGAAGTAATAAGATAAAACTTATGTAAAAATTAAAAAAGATATTTTCACAATAAATATTTTGAGGCAATTTGTTTAGTGTAATATGTCCATTTTGGAATGTGATGCCCTTTTTTAACATCCCACAAGTAAGAACACTACTGACGTTTGCATTTCCATATTCTTCTGTCTCCTCCTCCTCTTCCTCTCCTCTTCATCAGAAATCTCCCTTTCTTCTTCCTCCATCATGTCAAACAGAGTTCGGTTGTCCTGAGATTGTTGGTAAAACCAAGACATAACCTTGAGGACTCGTTCTACATCTCGCAGACTCACAAAACTGCACTCATCCTAAAGTAAATTGTTAAAAGTCTCCTAAAGTATGATAATAGTACAAAAGTTAATTCTAAAATAATGCCAATTGTTTTCAGAAAATAAAAAACCCTAAGATTTTTTCTTAAGAATCATACTACATTAACAACATAATATTGTGTACTTTTTTAACATATAGGATTCATAACACCAAAAACCTTTGCTGCCATATATTAGTACCTACCACTATTTTGTGCCAATAATATGAAAATTAACTGAAATATACTGGCAATCCATGGATGGGGAATGTTTTGAAATCATTACATCTTGTAAACAATTTGAAATCCATTTTCTTTATTAGCCCTTTTCTGAATATAACCAATGATTTGTGTTATGGTGAAAGAAACTGCAAACAAAACAGCTCAAAATCAATTATTTAAACAATAAAATGACATTACCTGTTGATCTCTCATAAAGTTTTGTGACTGTATTAAGATTGTGCTGATTACTTCAACAAGTCCAGGTATTTGTGGTAACATGTCATCATGAATCTATAAAAAAAAGTAAAGAAGACATATTCATGAAGAAATCACAGTTTTGGCATTTTTCTCTTTTTTCATTCTCTATCCCGCCTATGCACATGTGTACTAAACATTACTGCAGTCCACTTAACAGATCAACTTACATAATGGTTGACCATTTGTCTGATGTACAGCTCTTCCACCGTTGTGTTCAGTTGTCCAAAATCCCAGACTAGTGGCAGCATGCTCTGTGGCAATGGCTGGACCCGGTAAACAAGTCGACGCATTGGAACACGACCTAAACGTTTGAGACAATAACCACAATATAAATATTGAAACATAAATAAACAAATAGTACACACAAAAGCAACAAGATTTCTGAGATTTTTATCATTCATTTTTAAGATTCTTAAACATAATCCTAAAGCCAACAGACAGGCAGATAAGAAGGACCTTTAGCTTAAATGGGACGTCAGATTTAGACATTCAATATTTTGTATTACACAAGTTGCATTATTTGTTCTTGTGGTTAATGACCCTGTATGCTGGAACAGGGTATGTGCTTATAAAACTTTTACAATCTAGACTCAAATCATTAATGCAATTTGTATGGTGTAGTCATGATATGTTAAAGTCTCGGTCTATTAAAAAATGCTCTCGTCCATGCCTCATAGAACCCATGAAGTGAACTCTATATTCTCTTAGTTTAATCTTTTCAAGTAAAGGTCAAAAGGAAAAAGAAACCTTGTGCTAAACATTACTTTGCTCATCATAATTACAAAATGATGTATTCAGCTGGGAATTAATTATAATAGAGACTGTTTATGAAATTGTTACCAAGCTTGTCTGTTGTTTTTTCTGCATCAACATGGTAACCAAGACCAGCTTTTTCAAGTCTTTGTATCAACTCATCAGAATGTCTGAAAATAAAACCATATGAACTTGTTACTTGCTAAAATCACAACAATACCAAGTTGTATTGTAATGACTGTAAGAATGAATGGTTACATCAAATGTCTTACTTAAAATGAATACATCAATGTCAAACATTTTATCTTGAAGCCTAACAGTGTTGGCTGTTACAGAAGAGAATTTCAGTCTAAAATATGTCATATTTACAAAAAAGCTGACTTTTAAAGTTTATTAGCGTGCAGTCAAAAATGATGTAAGTAATGAAAAACTCAATGAAAAATGACTAAATTAAGAGCAGCAAAAACATTTAATTAATAAAAATGCTCTCAATATTGAACAGAAAGAACAATTTTTATCCAAATTTAGTGTTCAACAACCAAGAATTATTGTTCATTTTATTCAGTATTATTTTTTTAAAGTTAAATGGTTAAAAACTAATGCTAACAATGATAAAAAATATATGTGGTTATAATTAATACAAATTTTGCATAGAAAACACATAGTTTAACATCAAAGAAACTTCTTGTTGAATTTGAATCCAGTATCATGTGGTTTAAATAAAACTGATGATAATTAATCAAATTACAATTACACATACTTTTTGAATGAGATACTGTACACACTGAACTAGTTTAAGTTTGTTAGACAGAACCAATGATAATTCCCAAAATTAAAAGTTTACATACTTCCTGTAAGGGTTACATGCAGCCACTATCTTAAGTTTGTCAGACAGCTGTAATGGTTGACCATCCATTGTCCCATCACACATTATTTCCTTGATCAGACCAATCGACTCTGTTGTGTTGGCCTCGTCAAAGAACAGAACGGTGTACATGTGTGCATTGATCTTTGCATTGGCTTGAGCAAGCCGTTCTGCTTTGTGAACTTTCTTGATAATATCATCAGCTGTGGTACCACCATGGACCTGTTTGAAGATGCCATACATTGTACATCCAGTCACATATTAGCATCTGGAAAATATCAGCTATTAAATTTTGTTTAACAATTTTCTTGTTTATATCATTAGCAAAGATTTCAAACTGTGTATGTTAATGTATTCATAAAATGGCCATGTAATCACATTTTATATGAGTTAATGTTAAATAATCAAAATCATCAAGACACACACCTTCATGATGACCATGTTTTCAACTTCAACTCCTGGAGGACTCTGAAGGGAACACAGGAACTTGACCAGTCTAGTTTTTCCACATCCTGTTTCACCCATGATTAACACAGGGATGTTACATCTGAAAAAGATTTATACTGTATATCCAACACCGATTAAACTTCACAATCCTCCCCACCCCCTAAATTTTCATTTATATTGGTAGGAACTATATTTCAAAGCAAAAAGCACAGTTGTGAAAACCACTAGCCCACCAAGATAATGCACTAGCCCAAATTCCTGATCAATTATAACTGGATTTTTAATATAATTTTTTTAACATTACACATTTACGAGTGTAACAGTAAAATAAAGCAAACACTTAAAATCAAATCATATACGTTGGGTATTTGGACAAATGACATATTGGTAAAAACTTTGAGCAAACTCATGGTTGGTATCTAAACCCAGTATCAAAATAATTAAATTTAAATGAGGGTATGACAATGTGACACACGGTAATAGATGGTTCAGTGTATTTGGTAGCTGGATATACTATTTACATCACCAGGAACAATGATGCCAAGTGCTCAAATACAGGGCATCATCCGTCTCAGACTGATATCAAAAGAATATAATGGTGATGTGTAATCCGTTGTTAATTGATGAACAAAAAAGGTATTATCTTGTATTGGCAGCTGTGAAGCATTATCCAAACCCCTACACGAAATAGGCCAAGCCGAGTCATTGCATGTTCGGTTTTCCTGATTGCCGATACCCACTTGTAAGCGAAGTATTAAATTAGAAAACAATAGGTAAATAAAACAAACACTGAAATTCAAAGCATGACTGGGGTTTACTTGATTGACATTAACCTGTTGTTGCAATTGGTGATTTCCAAGTTCTTAGCCTAAAACATTATGTGCAAGATTAACTACCACATGACTTGCCCAACCAATCAAAACACGCATGTCATTAGACTTATTTCCTGTGCCAGAAAGCGTAAACAATGCATGCTGTAACTGTGATGATTTAGAGATAGCATGTTACTGCAGTTTGTAGAGCTAGTTCAAGTGGATTATTATTATATACTGATTGCATTGTTGATATTATTCGATGACCAACGTCACGATCAAATTTATTGAACGAAATTTCAACCGAGAAAAAACCCACATGATCGAGTAATAAGGGGAGGGGGAAAAAAAAAAAACCCACTAGCCATGGACATCGGGCTAGCGGATTTGTCGAACTCTGGTTTGTATAGATTGTGTGACAAAGTAGAGAATAGCTACTTAATAAGTTATGAGTATCTTTCCCTAAGTGAATTAATTTTGTACAATGAAGATTTTGGTGAAGGTTTACAACAAGAATTTACGAGGTACAGATAATTAATAACTCCTCATATTAATTTGATTATACATTTTATTACTCATGCACTGTTCCATTTAAATGTTCTTTACAATGAAAATTTTGATTATTTTTAACCGGAAAAAAAAAAAGATTCATAGGGAAAAATACTGATTGAGTAATAATATCAGATTCCAGGGATTTCACTGATTTTAACCAGAAGTGAACGTCTCATTTACCTGAACCTCATGAAGATTGCCAGAATCTTTTTGACATTGTCCGTCGTCAACTCATAGGTTGGATCTGGGTCATAGAAGAAATCCACACCTGGCATCACACTGCAGAGCTTTTCCAAACGTTGCAACCTGTTGGGAACAAAAACTTAAAATATGAATTATGATAAACACAAATCAAGCATAACCTCACAGAACCATATCGAATGTGAAGTTTGAAAAATACTGAGTTAAACATTCTACAAGAGAGTGTTGATGTTTCCCCCAGTTATTAATATTATTTTTAATCAATGTAACTCTGACCTCGGAGTATCCTATTCAAATTAAGCAGTGTTTGTAATCCCCAGTGATGTCACTTGTATGATCCAATAATATCTAGTTAAATAGCATTAAAATGTGCACATCATCTCAATGTTTCAAATTCACCGATTATTCAATGAATGGAATTGTAATCCCTAAATCATAGATTAAAACCGCAAAACAGTTTGGTTAGAGCTAGTATTTAAAATTCTCAGAAACTCTTTTTAAGATGATTTTTATCTCTGCTGAATAAAATTGTTTTCACGCATTTCACTAAAAAAGGACATGTGACAACTGTGATCTGCATTACTAACCTTTGTAACTGATCAAAGTTTTCATTGAGAGGAACTCTGTTTCTGATGAGGCTATCTTGAAGGTTCTTTGCCATGATTGCAGGCTCTAACACATGGCCTGTTTGCTGGTCTATCAGATCGCCAGTCTGTCTGTTGATGTTGAACCCCAGGAATGTCATTGTTTGCCCATCAGGATTAAAAAATATGTATGGATGTGGACTGCAAATATGTACAAGTTTTTTTTTACATGACTAACAAACAGGAGTAAGGACTTCAGTTAAAAATCAAAATCTGTAATAAATAAAGCAAACATTTCCCAGAAATGAGCCCCATGAAAGCATAATCATCTAAAAATGTTTTGTTTAACACTGTAACAAATCTGTATATTTCCAATACTTTCCTGAATAATCTGATTTGTTGTCTGTCCTTTTTCTACTTATGTTTAGTTTCTTAATTTTATTCTTGGTTTCTCAACTTCTTATACTAACATCTTCTAGCACCCTATTAGCACTTTAATCAGCTTTCTATGAATCAGATTATTGATGGGTAAAGTTACAGGAACGATCATTCAGATCCATTGATTTTCCAAACAGTGGCATGAGACCATATAATATTGTAATGTTTAGGCTTGGATTTTATAGTTAATATCACGTTGTGTAATATTTGGGGAGGGGTTAAACAATAATAATGTTATATTGTATTTTGGGATACCATTTGAGAAGATAATTAAGTTAGAATTGTTTATTTTATTTACGTAATTTTTGTTGTAGCGATGTATAATTTTCGGCAATATTCGGCTATAATTAAGTTTGTCGTTAATCTTCGTTATTTCTACGAAGAATTGTTATGATAGGTTAACCAATCGTCATGTCCGATTAATGTCATGTCATTAATTTGGACCAATGAAGCCATTCCATGTATTAATGCTAGATTTGTCCATCCGTTTACTCACTTCTGATTTTCCAACCACAGGTACAACATGTGTGTTTGTTGATTGTGTTTTTTTATGTGTAGATTTTGAATGGCTCTCTCTCACTCGGTTATTCCAAATTGTGTTTTTAGATTTATTATGTGAGAACCGACAATGATAAGCTATTTATTTATTATGTAATTCATTAACCAAATGGTAGTGTATTTTTGTTAGTTGTCACCGTCTTGCATTGCATTACCGTAAACCTTAAAATTATTGTTAGGCTTATTTTGTATTGACACTTGAGAGGTTACTAAAATATTTTTGAAAGAAGATTATTGGAATTTTGGAGAGAAGAATTAAGTGAAGGAAATATTATTTCTGTCTCGTAAATTTCCAAGTATTCCACGTTTGGGAATCTTGTGGTTTCACGAGTGGAAATGAATGTTTAGGTACGTTTTAGATGTTTTCGATGGATTTTCATTCTCTTAGAATAAACAAATAGTAATCCATATTGGGATTCTTAATGTTTCATTGGCGGGGAATTCAATGGTGGTTGAGTTGTTGGAAATTTGAAAAACTATTATGTAACCTGTATCTCTCAATGTCAATCATGAAATCTATTAAAAATCTTAATTATTTTGCTGGTTAAATGTAATTGTTTTTATGATCTATTGAAACCCTTAAATAAACACTGTGAAAAAGGACGACTTATGTGATTATTGTATTAGTTAGTGAGAAAGGTTAATCATGAGTTTACATATTGAAATGTGATTTTGGAAGCCTACGACCGAAAGGGGTAGCCGAACCCAGCAAGGCATTTTTAGAACTGTATTTAGTTCGATTCTAGCACCGGTCTATAAGTGGGCACGTGCTGAGAAAGTGAAATCGTTACAACACCATTAGAGCAAATTTATTTATTAATCATCGACTATTGGATGTCAAACATCTGGCAATTTGACATGTAATCTATTAGTGTTAGAGAGAAAACCTGTTACATTTTACCATTAGTAGCAAGGGTTCTTTTATATTTTATATAAATCCTCCTTTCTCCGACAGTCTCTGTATGTCTGTCTCTATCAGTCTCTATCAAACATACATGCACACACAGACACACTGACCACCATAAACAGAAATCATCAGTATGATCCACACAGCAGCTGAGCAGAAAAAAACAAACCTGCTTTCCCAGGTCCGTCTCATCTGGAAGCGAGAAATAACATCTTCATCTGGTTCCTCTTGTTCTGCGTCACCAATTGGTGTTTCTTCACTCATGTTCAGGGATCGAGTGGCAAAGTCCTGAAACAGACATAAAAAATATATAGAGTATGAGATATATTACAACAAATATTTGACCCAACAATGGATATTACAGATATAATATGAAGTTTTTATACCCACACAAATGTTGCAAAAAGAAAATATGTTCTCTATCTAACCACCTATATAGCTTCCATATACAACAAAACATCACAGAAAATGAAATAACATTTTAATATAGTTTTACTGTCATTTCTAACAAAATGTTTTAGATCTTAATTGTTCATAGTATGACATATTTTGGCAAATATATAAACTGACAATCAAAAGAAAGTATACCAATTATTTTTTCAAAGTATTAAAAACAACACAAAACACAAGTTGATGCAAATGTTATATTTTGAAAGTATAATAATTTGGTGATAAATAAACACGAGTATACTCAATAAAACCCATAAAATGATAATATCACAGTTCACAACAGCACTAGGGGTGAAATGTGCGATTTCATAAAGGACCACTCATAACGAAGGTGAATATATTTGACCACAAAGAACATGTTTCAATAGCATGTATGTCCACCATGTGCAAGTATGCAAGCATGGACCAGACGTCGGACAGATTTCCGTCAATGACAATAAGGTCTGTCCGCTGTTGGCCACAGATACCGCCCCAAACCATCACAGATCCACCACTAAACGGTTCAGTCTCCTGAACACAGCACGGAGCTGTTCTCTCTCCTGCACGTCGGTATATCAGAGTCCTGCCATCAACTCTGAATAACTGGAACCTACTCTCATCAGAAAAGAGTACACGTTGCCAGTTCCGATGTTGCCAACGTTGAAACTGACGTGCCCAACGTAAACGTCGAAGTCGATGTTGCCTTGTCAATGTCATCCCTCTGAATGGTCGATAGGCCCTGATACTATGCTGTCGTAGTCGACGATGTACAGTGTGACAACTGATGACATGTCCAAGGCCAGTCGCTGCAGATGACGTCATAGTGAGGAATCTGTTACGCAAGTGTAAGATGCAGAGATGGCGGTCCTCGTTGGCTGTTGTGACACGGGGTTTTCCACTTCATGGTCTGTCTGCAGTCCTGTCAGTCACCCTGTAACACTGTATCAACCTGGTGATCGTCAATGTTGGGCATTTCAGGATTCTTGCCACATGGGCATAACTCGCACCCAACTGCACCATACCAATAGCTCTCTCTCTCTTTCTTCAGCAGTTAGCCTTGCCATGTTCTCTGGTCTTTTATTGTTGACTGAGGCACGTTCTAAGCAATGGCACCCTTTTTTACACCCTTATGGGCACGAGTATCATGTTTCTTGTGCAGTATAAATTTGATGAATACTCATTTTGCACGTGCGGCATCGCCCAAACACAGCAATATGCGACTATTCGTCATTGATGGCATTATAACGAACAATACTGGAACCTATCTGACCTTCCATGAACGTGTATTGTGTTTATTTATAATAAAAATAATTGGTATACTTTCTTTTGATTGTCAGTTTATATAGAAATAAACAAGAATGTCTTGCCTACCATGAACTTTATTCAGTGTCACTGATAGTTGTATCCATAAGATGTTCATCTCAAAACAAAATTATATTAAGTTTTAATTATTTTCAAATGCATTGTGATGAACATCCATAGGAGCAACTGAAAAACAAGTTTCATCCATCTATAGGACTTACAGTTTATGAAAAATGGAGCTATACACAAAACTTTAATATTTACCTAAAAGCAAACATATTTTAATTAAAAATGTATAATTAATTAATTTTTAATTCTTTTTACATGCTCTGTGATGAAAATTCATACATATAGGTACAACTATAAAACAGGTTTCATCGATCTATGACTTAATTATAGCTTGTGAGAAATGGAGCTAAATGCAAAACTTTAACCTTTTCTATTAATTAATTTTTAATTCTTTTCAAATGCACGTATAGTCTGTGAGAAACTGACTAAAAAATTTAATTTTAATGTTAAACTTTAATTTAAAAGTTGAGTCGCCATCGCCTCCATCAAAAAAGTAATACCTACGTGTGTATCTCGCCCTTTCACTTTGTAAAGGAGAGACAAAAATCCTTTTTATTCATGGTTTGAAATATTTTGCTAATACAATAAAAAATCCTAACTTCATAAAAAGAAACAATTTGGTAAAATGGCAATTAACATCACAAAAACGTATAATTGTTCATAATATATGAAGCATTTTGGTAAAATAGCTAACAATGCAACAAATAAAAATCCTAATTGTTCATGGTTTGAAATATTTTGCTAAGACAATAAAAAATCCTAACTTCATAAAAAGAAACAATTTGGTAAAATGGCAATTAACATCACAAAAACGTATAATTGTTCATAATATATGAAGCATTTTGGTAAAATAGCTAACAATGCAACAAATAAAAATCCTAATTGTTCATGGTTTGAAATATTTTGCTAAGACAATAAAAAATCCTAACTTCATAAAAAGAAACAATTTGGTAAAATGGCAATTAATGTCACAAAAACGTATAATTGTTCATAATATATGAAGCATTTTGGTAAAATAGCTAACAATGCAACAAATAAAAATCCTAATTGTTCATGGTATGAAATATTTTGGCAAAATATCATGAAATGCAATCGTAATCGTTAATTTAATAAATTTTCACTATACTACAGTAGGTTTCCACTTAATGAAGTGACTACATGCTCACCCGTGACATCTGGATAACAAATTTGAGAACAAACAGTGAGAAGCCGGGAAGATCATCTTGGAGTTCTGGAGAGCAGAAAACTGATCTCTCAAAGTCACACAGCTGAGTGTTCAGGAACCACACAAAGTGATGGAGCTCTGCCCACGAGGGGTCTGGTACCCCACAGTGTCTGAACAATACAATATCAAATGCATTAATTAATACATATCTATTTTAAGCGACATATGGAGCATAGTAATTTATACATGTAAACATGGATTTGTAGACTAATAAATGGCCAATAAGGACATATGGCAATAAAATGATTACTATGAATGCTGAAAGGGACTGGATTGAAGTTTCACAATTGTCAAACTTATTTCTTAATTTTTGTTTTGAAATGTGAAAATCATATTTTGAGAAACTTGCCTATTTACAAGCAAATTATTACAAGATACACCTAGAATTAATGGTGGGAAAAGTCACTGAATACAACCTGTATCTAACCTGAGAAGAGTGATAAGACACTGGGCCGGGTCTCCCTGTGGTGTCAAAGGATCAATATCACTCAGACTTGCTTTACTTTCCTGTCGGAACAAATACTGGAATGGTCGCTGATATACGACACTCCGGAACTCCTCCACATCAAACAGCAGATCATTCTTCTCATAATCTAAAAGAAGGAAATTCAATAATAAAAAAATAATAAAATAAAATAAATGTCACCACTCTTACAAACTAAACTAAACAAACATAAGCTTTTATTTTACACAACCTTTATGTTTTCAGTAAAAACAGGATGATGCAGTCTGTCAAATCATCACTTTCCTAATCTAAAGTAAACAAATACAGGTTTGATATAGTCTTTTAAATCATCACTCTCATAATCTAACAAGTAAATTTCTGTCTAAAAGAAGAAATCCATGTTATGTATGTAGTAAAAAGAAAATGACTTAGCTTTTTATAAAAAAGACTAGAATAGATGTTTAATGACACCCCAGCATGACAAATACATCGGCTATTGGGTGTCAAACTATGGTAAATGCAAAACTACAGTGATTATCAACATCAATATAAAAATTCAACATTTAACAGTATAAAGAACTGTGAAAATACATACAAATATCACAGATAGGTAAAATTAAAATTTACAATAAAAGTCTGTATCTCGAAGAAATTACAACAAAAGTTCTGGATGGAATCAAAAGGATTCCATCACATTTCTTTGACCAAAAAAACATATTTTCTAGTTTCCTTGAGATGATTACACTCCACCAAAATGTGGTGTACTATCAGAGTACACCGACAGCAGTCACACTGAGGTGGAGAATCCTTCTTCAAGATAAAAAGAATAGAATAGATGTTTAACGACACCATAGCATGAAAAATACATTGGCTACTGGGTGTCAAACTATGGTAAATGTACACAGTAAGTGATGAACATCATCAAGTTAAAATTCAAGAGTTAAATAAACACACAGTGTAAAGAACTGTACAACATTACAAATATCATAGATACATGAATTAAAATTTAGAATAAAAGTCAGTATCACATAAAAATTATAATAAAAGTTCTGGATGGAATCAAAAGGATTCCATCACATTTCTTTGACCAAATATATCTTTTCTACTTTCACTGAGATGAGTACACTCCACCAAAATGTGGCGTACCATCAGAGTACACTGACAGCGGTCACACTGAGATAGAGCATCTTTCTTCAAGATAAATGAATGGGTCAAGTAGGTATGACCGATGCGAGCATGACACCAGACTATTTCATCCTTCCTGCACTGCCTATAGGAGGACTGCCACTCTCCCAAGACAGCATGAAGTTTGTTCACAACCAAACCATTCCAATCATTTTGCCAAGTCGAAAATATAAATTGGTTAATACTGTTTAAAATCAGTATACGGCACACCAACTCTGGCATGAGGCAAATTATAGCAGACTTGGCAGCTGCCTTTTCATTATCCCCGATACCAACATGGCTGGGCACCCAACAAAAGACAATATCTTTATTTGCTATGGCTAAAAAGACACACTTTCGTATCACCATCCCAATTAAGCTTCATATTGGAGACATGAAAGTGAATCTGTGAAAATAATAAATTTGGATCAAATCGAATCCTCAATATATTCTAAGGCTTTAATGACTGCCCAAACTTCAGCACAAAAGATTGATGAAAAGTCACGCAATTTCATGGAAAGTATTGTGTGTGAAGGAAAAACTAGCACAAGTCACCAAATTCCCATCCTGTGATCTGTCTGTATAAATAGCAATGTATAAGAACGGTACCGGTCGTGCATTTCCATGAATTTTTTTTTATAGACACCAGCATCTGTACTATCTTTCTTCAGATGTACAAGATCAAACACAATGTTAGGTGGTGTAATACACCAAGGTGGTAAAACAAAATATGAAGAAGTTTCCAAAGTGTCTGATAAATCAATCTTGGAAATTGAAAAAACAAAACGGTTAATGCGAAGACCAAATGTATGAATAGCATTTTGCTTGCATCAAACAACTTCATATATTTGTTATCAAACACTGCAGTATGTGTAGGATGTTTCTGCAATGATTTAATCTTGGTAGCAGCTTGCATAGAAAGCTTTGCGTGACTAGCACCTAAACAAGATTTGTGTACATCAACGTACAAGCGCTCTACAGGAGATTTAGCCTTTTAAGTCATGACTCCTCATAATATGAACGGCAAAAACCATTATCCATAATCGTATGTGCAGTTTCTTTGTTTTGTTTAATGACACCACTGGAGCACATTGATTAATTAATCATCGGCTATTGGGTGTCATATGTACAGTCTTACAGGCAAAATAGTGATCGATTCCACAAATCTCTATCTAGTGCCTCAAGCTTGTCTTTAGAGAGGACAGCCATTCCAAAGGAGATCCTATCTGAACAATAAATACTTATTACACTGCCAAAGAGGACTGCCACTGTCAAGACTAGTTTACAAATTGAAAACTATCTCATTGGAAAAAATATAGCTGTGATGACATGCACTCATAAATCACTGTCATAACAGTGATGATATCAGGTGTTCACGAACAGTTAGCATATCCTGAATACTGCTACCACAGCTGTCAAGTCTATCACTTCATCTAAACAATGAACAAATGTGCTAGAGTTTTACAAAAGAGATGAAAAACTATGCACAAGTTCAAAATATGGAATAGTATCAGCCATCATGTTGGTCAGTGATGCATCATATTTAGTAGATATAACCTCCAAGTGTCTACCATAAAACAATTTTAAGTTTATGTTCAAGTTTTTAACAAAAGTTAACACTCTCAGAATCTAAAGGAAGCAAATTAAAATGTATATTTTCAGTAAAACAGAATGCATGCTTTCTTTATAACTGACTTAATAAAACTTTGCCATTAAACCAATCCCTCTCCTTATCTTACACTTATTTGTAAAAAGATTTTCTAGTGAAGAAGTAAATAAATAGCTTGATACCAACCATTAGGTTTACTGGTGTTTGTCAGAATTTGCAAACTATCTTGTGGAGACCTACACTTCACATGTGAACATCAAATCAGTATCAAGGAATAACTATGTAATCTTGAGCAGAATTTGGCATAGACAAGAATAAAACAAAAAGAAAAAAGCATGCATCTAGATACCAACCATCAGGTCTACTGGTTTTAGTCAGGATCTGTAAACTGTCTTGTGGAGACCAACACGTCACATGTGGCAGAATTTCAAATATGGGATGTATCAACCGTACATTGGTTTTCTGTGAAAATCGAATTAGAATCGGCTATTTAAACATAGTGTAGCATTTGGATTAAAAAATAGTACATCATTAATCTTAATTTTTAACAAGAATTTCACACAATTAAATGTCTCGCTAAACACATTCAATTAAATTATGTTAATTAAAATATTTAATTAATTTTTAAAAATGTGTCACAAGTAATATGATCAACATCCATAGGTGTAAAGATAATGTTTCAATGATTTAGAACTTACAGTTTGTGAGAAACTGATCTAAACACAAAACATTAAAGCAAAACTTTAATGTTGAGCAAAAATATTTTAATTAAAAACTGTTTAATTAATTATTTTTAAAATTATTTTCTCATACATTGTGATGCACATCCATAGGAATAACTTTAAAACAAGTTTCATCAATCTAGGACTTACAGTTTATGAGAAATAAAGCTAAAAGTAAAAATGTTAATGTTAAGCTAATTTTTAATTCTTTTCACATGCACTTTGATGAACACCCATAGGTGCAACTATAAACCAAATTTCATTGACCTAGGACCTATAGTTTGTGAGAAGCTGATCAAAAAGCAAAACTTTAATACAAAAGTTAAACAGTACAATTTTAACATGCAAAGTAATTATTGGTGTGGTTCATAATAGTTATGTACCCTATATGTAATCCTGACAAATATGTTGTACAAAGAGAAAATTCTAGTAGGCAACTACATTAGACAATTATGGTTTCTAATTCATCTCACTGCTATTTTAAACTTTCCAATTTTGATACTCTTTTGAATATAATATTGTCAGCTTTCTGTAAGTTCATAATAACATTCAGTTTGCATGTAATATGAACAAATAAATTGTGAACTCCACAAAGTAATTATATATAAAGATATTAAACAGACATAAAATACTTACTCTGTGGTCTCTGACATCTGAAATGGGAATAATTTCAACCAAGTAAAGATCCATGGCTGAGCGAAGCCAGATGTGTCCTTTTTCATTTGACACTTTCCCCAAAATCAACAGGTTGAACAGAAGATAATCCAAACCTTCCTGGACCTATAATGGGAAAAAAATACACACTAAGAAATTATATGTGCAAGACAATTCTAAGATAATAAATACCGGTTCAAAATATTTAAATCACATTTAATAAAATTGCAACCATGAACATAATTAATTTTCCACAAACAAACGTTTACAATAAAATACACAAAAAAACCCATTAATTTTTCAATTTCAAAAAGTTCTGATCCACACTTTTTAGAACATAAATATAATACAATACTAAAGTTTTTACCTCATATGAAATGTTCAAATGAAAAATCCTTGGAAAGACTTGTCCCGGTTTCAGAGTGCAAGGCAAGAGTTTGTCAACAACCTGTGTCATGACCACATTCTTCTCATACAGAGGAATGGACACTGACAAGTCTTTATCTCTAAACATGGGATTCAGTTCTTGGAGTTCTGCCACTCTGCGATTCTTATACAGAGTCTTTCCAATGCCAGCTCTCTTGGATTTTACAACACGCACTGTGGAACTGCAAATAATGAGACACTATGTATTATACAAGTATGCCTACAGTATTATTTATTAGGTGATTTTAAGTGGCTACTGATGAAAAACAAAGCTGCTAACATTTCATGCTCGTAATGATATGTGTCTCTACATGCATGCATTCAGTAGACATGGCTGCTTAATTTTCTCAATTAGCCCTCTAGGTTAAAACATCCCAGTACCCTCTTTTCATCTAGTGGTTTACATGTTAGTTCATCTATCTATGTTAAACAATAAAGTGTTAATGTATACAACTCTGGTATTGGCTCACCAATACTGGCTAATTTTGTTCTTTTCCACAACAGCTCTAAATCAAACTCATTTAACTTACTGTGAAGAAAAAGGAAAAATTCAATTCAATATATGCTAATTAATCCTAGAGATTCACAAATAACGTGCTTACTGTGAGAAATCAATATGGGAAGCAGATCTTGTATTCTTCTCAACACGGACTGCTGTGAACTTCTCTGTCAGGTAGTCTTTGATGTTCTTCACTCTGATTATTGGGGGCTGACAGCGATGACGATCCAGAGCTGCTACAAGGCGAGCGCGGAACTCATTTTCTGATGAACACAGAACTACAAGTTTGTAGTCACAATCTTTAGCTAAAATCAAAGAGAACAGCAACTGAGAACAATTACTTTTGTGCAAATATAGAAACAATATTTTATAGTAATCTATCATCTTCAACATGCTTCAATAATTCAATGGCTTGTCTTGTTTGTCGTCACAATCTTTAGCTAAAATCAAAGAGAACAGCAACTGAAAACAATTACTTTTGTGCAAATAGAGTAACAATATTTTATAGTAATCTATCATCTTCAACATGCTTCAATAATTCAATATCTTGTCTGGTTTGTAGTCACAATCTTTAGCTAAAATCAAAGAGAACAGCAACTGAGGACAATTACTTTTGTGCAAATAGAGTAACAATATTTTATAGTAATCTATCATCTTCAACATGCTTCAATAATTCAATGGCTTGTCTGGTTTGTAGTCACAATCTTTAGCTAAAATCAAAGAGAACAGCAACTGAGGACAATTACTTTTGTGCAAATAGAGTAACAATATTTTATAGTAATCTATCATCTTCAACATGCTTCAATAATTCAATGGCTTGTCTTGTTTGTAGTCACAATCTTTAGCTAAAAGAGAACAGCAACTGAGAACAATTACTTCTGTGCAAATAGAGTAACAATATTTTATAGTAATCTATCATCTTCAACATGCTTCAGTAATTCAATGGCTTGTCTTGTTTGTAGTCACAATCTTTAGCTAAAAGAGAACAGCAACTGAGAACAATTACTTCTGTGCAAATAGAGTAACAATATTTTATAGTAATCTATCATCTTCAACATGCTTCAATAATTCAATGGCTTGTCTTGTTTGTAGTCACAATCTTTAGCTAAAAGAGAACAGCAACTGAGAACAATTACTTCTGTGCAAATAGAGTAACAATATTTTATAGTAATCTATCATCTTCAACATGCTTCAATAATTCAATGGCTTGTCTGGTTTGTAGTCACAATCTTTAGCTAAAAGAGAACAGCAACTGAGAACAATTACTTCTGTGCAAATAGAGTAACAATATTTTATAGTAATCTATCATCTTCAACATGCTTCAATAATTCAATGGCTTGTCTGGTTTGTAGTCACAATCTTTAGCTAAAATCAAAGAGAACAGCAACTGAGGACAATTACTTTTGTGCAAATAGAGTAACAATATTTTATAGTAATCTATCATCTTCAACATGCTTCAATAATTCAATGGCTTGTCTTGTTTGTAGTCACAATCTTTAGCTAAAATCAAAGAGAACAGCAACTGAGGACAATTACTTTTGTGCAAATAGAGTAACAATATTTTATAGTAATCTATCATCTTCAACATCCTTCAATAATTCAATGGCTTGTCTGGTTTGTAGTCACAATCTTTAGCTAAAATCAAAGAGAACAGCAACTGAGAACAATTACTTTTGTGCAAATAGAGTAACAATATTTTATAGTAATCTATCATCTTCAACATGCTTCAATAATTCAATGACTTGTCTTGTTTGTCGTCACAATCTTTAGCTAAAAGAGAACAACAACTGAGAACAATTACTTCTGTGCAAATAGAGTAACAATATTTTATAGTAATCTATCATCTTCAACATGCTTCAATAATTCAATGGCTTGTCTGGTTTGTAGTCACAATCTTTAGCTAAAATCAAAGAGAACAGCAACTGAGGACAATTACTTTTGTGCAAATAGAGTAACAATATTTTATAGTAATCTATCATCTTCAACATGCTTCAATAATTCAATGGCTTGTCTGGTTTGTAGTCACAACCTTTAGCTAAAATCAAAGAGAACAGCAACTGAGGACAATTACTTTTGTGCAAATAGAGTAACAATATTTTATAGTAATCTATCATCTTCAACATGCTTCAGTAATTCAATGGCTTGTCTGGTTTGTAGTCACAATCTTTAGCTAAAAGAGAACAACAACTGAGAACAATTACTTCTGTGCAAATAGAGTAACAATATTTTATAGTAATCTATCATCTTCAACATGCTTCAATAATTCAATGGCTTGTCTTGTTTGTCGTCACAATCTTTAGCTAAAATCAAAGAGAACAGCAACTGAGGACAATTACTTTTGTGCAAATAGAGTAACAATATTTTATAGTAATCTATCATCTTCAACATGCTTCAGTAATTCAATGGCTTGTCTGGTTTGTAGTCACAATCTTTAGCTAAAAGAGAAAAACAACTGAGAACAATTACTTCTGTGCAAATAGAGTAACAATATTTTATAGTAATCTATCATCTTCAACATGCTTCAGTAATTCAATGGCTTGTCTTGTTTGTCGTCACAATCTTTAGCTAAAATCAAAGAGAACAGCAACTGAGGACAATTACTTTTGTGCAAATATAGAAACAATATTTTATAGTAATCTATCATCTTCAACATGCTTCAATAATTCAATGGCTCGTCTGGTTTGTAGTCACAATCTTTAGCTAAAAGAGAACAACAACTGAATCCTAAAAACATTAAAGTAAACAATAACATTTATTATTATATACATGTACACGTAATGGATAGCATACGGATTACATACTTTCGAATGAAAATTTAACAAATTAATCAGGTCACAGAACTACCTTTATTGACATGAATGCAACCATACTAGTCAAGAAATAAACATGGATACATAATTTTCTATCATTAACACTCCAGAATCAATAGTATTCCATTAATCAAAAATAGTTCAATGGCAATTTCAGACTAAAATTTCAAGCACAAGTACAAGTACAAGGAGGTTTTGGGGGTCAAAATCCTCCTGCTCAAAGCTAATTTTCTTTTTATTCAACATATTTTCTGGGTGAGCATGACTCAAACTGCACAAGAAACTTGGAATATTTGGAATTAAAAAAAATTGGAAGACCACTGAATACAAAGTTTTTATGTTTTAATTCCTGATGTATCTACAAATTTCAGTAACTATATGTGAAGCTTGTATCAATTAAAACCTTGAGTGATGTCTTTTAAACTGCAGAAGTATACAATTAAAATGTGTTCCACCCAAAGACAAACATTGATAAACTGAGTTCACAAATAAAGTTTAATTACCATTTGCTTTTATAATGTAGTCAATGAACTTCTTTTCTATCTTTTCTTCAATTTCATATCTCAAGAGATCAGCATATGCCAAACAATGAATTTTTCCCAAAGGGCTGAAAAATGCTCGCCGTAGGAAAATGTCAACCTGCAAAAATTAAAATATATATCATGGGTAAACCAGTTTTGGTAAGCATAAGCATTCGGTTCTAAAGCATATCAATATTTATAAACAGACAGTTGTTATTCAAATAACTACCTTTTTATTAGTATTTCTACTCTTCAAATGAGCACTAAACTGGCCGCTATGTAGCTAAGTTTATCACATGTGTGTCAAAAACTGTACCATGCCTCAGCATTAAATTTTGTTAATTAGGTAACCTGTTTCGGCAAAAACAGCAAAAACTTTCCAACACAAAAATGTTCAGTGTTTTATCAAAACATGTATGTTGTTCAACAAAACATGCACTTATAATAATTTTAAAAATATTTTTAAAATCAAATTACAAAAATCTACAAAATTACAAAATTCTATCTTGCAATTACATTAAAAGTTGAGCAAATGAATGGTTATAATGGTAAAATTGTTTGGTTTAAAAAATATAAGCTGCATTCTGAGTTTTAATAAATATATAAAATAGATATTCAGAAAGATATTTATGTTAAAACATACATGTATAAGGACCATATATTTTTGGCAAGTATCTGTAAAGAGAATTTTACCAGCAGATGCCATGACAATTATGTACAGCTGAGAACAGACAGAAATAGTTTTAAAAAATAAGTTTTCTTTCAAATTACAGTTTTTGAAAAAAGGTATTAAGATATGTGCCGTGTTTATGAGTGGGTAAAGTTCAATCTTGCTTTCTTTGCTCATTTTAACTTTATTTTTATGAATATTTCTGTGAATATGACAGATGTTTGTTTACTTTTCTCTCATGCAAATTCAACGACTTCAGAAATCTTCAAATGTACATACTGTTGCACACAAAGCACAAATGACGCAACCACCGAAACAGGAACCTCACCGAAACAGGGCAACGGACGATATACACATATTAACAATAAATAGAGGAGACAGCCTCTTGAGTTGGATAACTTGTGCCCAATCCCTTCATTATATGCAATAAACTATGTTTTTAAATAATGACATAAAACGTGGCTTATTAAAATATTAAAAAATATCTCAATACACTAATGATGTGAACACAGTCAAAAACAGAACTACTCACCTCATCAAAAGTAGTTTCTGGTGTGCATAACAAAACCTCATCAGGTCGTGGCAATGGTTGATCAGGATCTTCCACGTACATATGCAGCACTGCATTCAGCATATCACCTACAAAACACAAACAGACTTATTGAGTCCATTCCATCTTGATTTATTTTCATTCTTGGTTTTCAATTGAGGTTTCCACATACTGTCTTGGGCACATATCTTACATATAGCTTTCTAGAATGTCTGTCCAGGATAAAGGTTAATGGTTAGTGCTTACCATGACAGTCTTGTAAGTTGACTTCCGAGCTATGAAATATTTTAATATAAAATATTTGACTTATAGGTGAAGATACAGTGTATAGACTGTCTCTCCAGGATAAAGGTTAATGGTGAATGTAGTGGGCTGACATCTCCCTGCTAAGCAATGCACTCTTTTGTGATTGAAGCTGGTACTGAAACACAAACCCAGCATGTATCAGCCTTATACCTCACTGTTTTACCTATGATACCACACAATGAAGTCAAGTCTAACCTTTTACTTTTAAACAAGTAAAATTGCATAATTTTAATTTATGTTTTTACTTACATCAATCTGTTTGATATGTTGGTATACTGTCACAAATTAACACTATTTGCCTTAGGTAATAGAGACTGGCAATTAAAGGACAACAAAGCAAGGAAAAAAGACATGATTGCTAATTCATGTGGACAAAGATTGATTCAATAAATTACAAACGTCAATTAAACAACTATATCTTAAATTTGCAATGCACATTTGTCAGTCAGTAAGACTCCAAATAAATCCAGACTGCCAATAACAGGGCATTTAATTCTCCTCTCATAACCATGCCATGGCACTGAATAGTAGGCTAACAATTGAAACGGGTGAATGCTTACTCTTTTGACAGACCATCAAGTTTGGAGTCTTTGCTTTCAGCTGAACAGGAAGTTTCCGATTAAGAGACTGGTCACCTATAAAAAGTAACAAGAATAATGTGCAAAGATGTCACAAATGCATCAGATATTACTTTTATCCCATGATCATAAACAGAATATTCCATACATATTTCAAACACAACTATGATGTCTTTGTGGCCTTTATTCTGTTCAAACTTAAGCGTTTGCAGTTATATTGTGATAAAAACAATCTCAATGTTTTCTATTTTTACCCACATCCATGTTCATAATGTATAATCATATTAAAGCAAAAAAGAAGCATTAATTCAGCAAATTTGTTGTATAATTGCATATAGCATCATTGAACCATTATTTATTCCTTACTTTGATATAACCAAAAGCATAGTCAGAGAAAAAAATATGGTTTGAATACTTTTGAAATATGAAATGTTGAAGTGTTGAATACTTTTGAAAACAACCCTTAACTTAGACATCAAATTCCTGATGTGGCAATTTAAACCAGTAAATCTTTACTTCTAGATTATTTAAAATGAAAAAACCTTTAATTCTTTCTTAAAAGTAAAAATATTATTAAAACTAAGGATAAATATTTCCTTTCTCTTTTTATTTACTAGAATGCATTAAGAATTGACTTATTTTGCAATTACCAGTATTATAACACAATGTACATTAAAGTATTCTGAAATACTGACATGACAAAGCCAGCTTGCGCAGAATAATTCCTAGATGTTCAACACTCAGGTAGTCAGCCACACTGGAGGAAACAGAGCCCAAAAATGTTTTCCAGATGTGCTCAATATTCTTGGTGAGCGCAGTCACTGAGGTATCTTTTCTAGAAACAAAATGAACACATGTCACTATTATACACAACTACAATATCCAGGCTCAGTATTCATAAACATAAGTTACTGTATCATGAATGCGTGGCTTGTCCAGTGTAAATAACAATGATAACATTTTATATATCTAAATACCCAGAAATGACTGATATGTTTATTTAGATTGTGATTCACTTGCAGGGTATGCACTTGGGATTTTTGTTTGACTGGCCAATCAGGCCATACACAGCAACACTCTGACTCGCCCGTACAACTTTTGAATGGCTCACAACCGAAATTCGTTAAAATAGGAACTTACTTAAATTGCACTTTAAAACAGGGGTGGGGAAAAGCCCTTTTTTGCCGGTCTGAGACCGATTCTCAATCTCTGAGACCGAAATTTTTTTTTTAAAACGAGCGTTTGCCGGTCCCACTTTTGTCATTCTTGTCGGTCCGAAGCACCTGTCCATTTCTATTACTGGAACAAATTCCTATTGGTCAAGCGGACCGGCCAGCCCAGACATCGGTATCTCGTGCATGATTTAAAATAATAAATAAATAGTGGTCAATAGTGGTCTGGTGTTTCAGACGTTTGTGATTTTAAAGTCTGCCTAAGTATATCGCCAGTCACTGAAGTCGGACCTACAGTAGTGTCAATCGACTGCCACTAGGCTAGACATTTGTCAAAGTCACTGAGTCGGTCAAGAGATTACACAGACATTAACGATAGCACCATTCTTGGTTTAGAGAGCCATCAATGTATTACACTCCAATTAAAACAAAGGACCCAGAATTTGCAACTGGTTACAATCAACATCTGTCAACACCTGTGTACGGAGCTCTGCCGGGTCGAGTGTCCTAGTCCGATGCAAGAGGCTTTTGTGCAATACAAACTGCTTAAAATAGCATAAAATAAAATGAAATAATCTATAAATGTATTTACTGTTGACTGTTCAATGTAGTGTATCCAATAATTATAAAGGATTTTAAAATTAACAAAAGGTTTCCACCTTTTTTTTAACAAGTGGGAGTAAGCAGAACAGCTACATGTACTGTTATCTCAAGAGCCAGTAGGGGTAAAATTTTATCCAATCAGTGATGACGTTATTACTCTCTTTGTCTAGCTCAGGCTGTCAAACGCTAAAACGGTGCCATCTTTTATTAATTTTCAAGATACAGTATTGAATACTCGTACTTTTTATACATATATGGGAATTAAAATTCATAACTTTTATTCCTTTTTTATATTATTTATTCTGTTATGTATAATATATACAGTTTTAACTGATCATATGTGATTAAAAACAATTTTTTTTTTTTTTTTCATGTTAATTGTTTTGCGTTCATGATTCAAGATAAAACTATACAAATATCACTATGATTTTTAAAAAAACTATTTGGCAAATATGTTGTTGTTTTGTTTTGTTTGTTTTTATTTTTTTAATTCCTCCCACCCACCCCGGTAGTGACGACATCAAGTGGGACCGATTGACAATTTTATTTTTTCCCACCCCTGCTTTAAAACATGTTATCATACAAACAATAACAACAACACAAAAGAAGGATACAAAACTTGTTTTAGTTTTATTACAAACTGTTGTAATTAAATTATAATTATTATGTTGTCACGGGACCCACACAATCCATGGGGTAGCTTCACCTCCCATTTTCGTTAGGACAGCAGTCTTGTGTGCCTCACTCTCTTCATGTAACTAAAATAAAATGTTAACAAATTGGATCACAAATGACAGCATTCAACAGGCTTTATTAATTTATTCATGCAATATACTGATATTGCTGTTACATATTGAGTAATTATTTAATGTTATAATATATAATTTTAAACAATATCAGTCATACTCTGAAACCACTGGAATTCAATGGGTGCCCACATTTCCCACATATCAATCCAAATTGCTGGCTACTACAGTGCTTTCAAGTTATGTAACGCCTATAATTGTGGTTGCTAAATACAGATTACTTATCATAATTTATAGTACATACCTTTATACTTTCCATCTTCAAAAACATACTGACATTGCCCCTGCACTGTGAACATGGTGCTTTAGAGTCACCTCTCACTGTACACAAATGTTACAAAACATTTTCCTGTCTTCATGTCGTAGCCACCGACGGCCCTCGCACCATGACAGCATGAATTTTCTTACTTGGGCTCTCTGCTTCGTACACTTTATTTTTTTCTTGTTTTGTGTCATCTTTTTTGTTTTGTTTTTTGTTTGTTTGTTTGTTTTGGTTTTGGTTTTGTTTTGGCTCGGACACACCCGACAAGTAACACCACATGTTTCCGAAATGACGTTTGCGACCAATAACATGTTTACCATAACGGTATTACAAGTACGCAATATGTGTTTTGTGGATGTAGGCACGTGCAAAAAGATTAAACAAACAAGAACTCGTTTGTTGTCAAGAGTTCAGTTAATTTGAAGTTCTCGCAACACTCGGACGTGCACAGGCAATCATAGCTGTTGTTGACATCGTTCGCAGTGACGATTGGGTGATGTTCCAACACAATGTAATGTCGGCCCCTGCTACTCTTTTCTAGACTTTACTTTGTTTTATATTGATACCATCTCGTATCCTCCGGATTTTTTTTTTTGGCTTGTAACTTTTTATTTAATTTTTTCTAAAATTCTATTAACTTTTTTAATAATTGCTATTTTTAAAATTCTGCCCATTTTCAACTCTACCCCACCCCCATCCCAAGTCAGGCTACCGATCTTATCGGAGGTCGGACTCTGGATGGGCGTGTTCAAAACCCTAATGGTATATGAGCACGTTAAACTAGTTATCTATCTATCTATCTACATGTATCTATCTATCTATTTTCGGAAAACCTCAGGCTTGTAAACAAAATCTTTCTGCGAAGCATAGCATAGCGGAATGTGACGAGTTGTTCCAATTGTAACTAAATTGAAAGTAACGACGGACATGACCGAGGTGTTCCGATTGAACCTACGAATACATTTACGTGGACAAGGTTTTCCGAATGCATAATCAAAATTGGCCGAGACATTCCGAATGGTTTCAAACTAATTAAAATTAGATCTACTATTACATGTGGATCTAACAGCAGCCCGTTGGAGCTCATGTCCAGTTAACCTGTGATGGTATAGCCATAAAATCTGTTTATACTAGTATACAATCCAGAGTTTATTACTGTACTTTTCCCCTGTTAATCAGATTGGAATGGTTTTAGACTGTTCTATAGACTGGGGAAATGGTCGCTATTATGTCCTGTATGGGTTTGGTTGCGCAGATACTAATAGGAAACCAGTTGAAAACAATAAATAAAAAATAACTTTCCGATGTCTTACAAACATTAGTTATTTGCATTTTGATACATAGTCCTAATACAATATGCGGAAATTTTCGGTTCCCAGGCGGGTGACATGTGATAAAGTTTTGACTTGCCCGACGCTATTTTAACTCGCCATGGGCGATCGGGCGACCGTAAAGTACACAGACTGCTTGTAAAATAGAAATGCCCTACATACTTGAATTGTTCTGGAAGATTCCGCACTAATGAAGCAGCTCTTGATGCAAATGAAATTTCTTCTGAGTTCCACCCAGAAAACTGCTCTTCAGAAGGCTCTGAGGTCACCTCGACTGGGTCAACTGCTGAAGACTTGAATTCTACATCATTCTCATGGTCCAAACACCAAATAATTGCTGCAGACAAAATACTAATACTGATTGTGCTGACCATTTAAAAACATTTTACAAATCAACTCATACGGATTCTACTACATACAAATTAGCAAAGTAAAAGGTCCAAGAATAATCAAGAGCATCTACAATACACAAACATGTCAGCAGAACATGTACTGATAATACATGTATTTCAGAAAGGAGAACAAAAATGCTTTAGAAACAGCTATGTACGTTAACTGATTTGTATATAAACACAGAATATAACATGCAGCTCGAGGACAATATTTGAAAATCTTAATTACCCCAAAGTTGGTTCACATGATTTTAACTTAGGCAACCTAATCAGTCACCTAAAACTTGCATTTAATTTACATTTTCATGACAGTATTTCCTGATGATACGGTTTGCTGTAAACAATAAAATATGAAATACAAATATTTTATTGAAAAGTATGAACAGTTTCTTTGATATGTGATAAAGTGACTTTCAGAATGTATAACAGTTCACCACATAACCAAATTGGCGGTTCATGTTACTTTAAAATTGCATAACCAACACATGAACAGAATGACAGTTCTCATAAAATATTTTGACATGAACCAACCTGTATCTATATCAGCATCTGCAACATGATTAAAGGCAGCTTGTGCTAATGTTTCAGTGTATCCAGCTTTCATCAATTCCTGTATAAAGTATTGCTCTGTATCTTGTCTTCCCATTGGTGCATCTTCCACTTCTTCACGGGCCAACTCTTCCGTCTGCTCAATCTGGAATATTTCATCTTTAGCGCTTTGCATGGCATGATGTATGTCTGACATGGAACATTCTGGCTTGATCAGTGACAGCAGTGGAAATACCAAGTCTGATGGCTTCACATCGGTTCCAATCTTGATCAGCTCTTTCTGTAGAAAAACCAGTTGGCTGATTGTGAAGAAATTCAGCTCTAAATACTGGTCACGTTTGTCACTTAAATATTTCAACCACTCCATGTGACAATCCTCAAAAACATTTGCCAAAGCATTTATGAAGTCTTCAAGTCGATGTTTCCGTCGGTGTCCTTTCAGCGATTCAGAGTTTTCTCCAAAATCTAAAATGGCACATGCATCACGTTCAACATCACAAAGGAAATTTGCCTTCCAGCAGTTGAAGAGAACACAACCATCTGAGATGAGTTTGATGTAGGTCTTGGAAAGCCGCACTATGCCATCTAAAATCTAAAATGGACAACACAAATTATTAATATTAATATTTTAAAAAGCCTTGGAATGAGCCATTAAAGGCCAAATTTAGTGCTATGTAGAACTATTAAAAGTCACTGATTTTTGTGGCCTTAGACACTAAGGTACTGGCCAATAAGATATAATATCATTCAGGACAATGATTAAATAAATCCATGTTAAAAGACAAACTCTATCATAATATTTCTATTAGTGTGACTGTTATTTGTTGTTATGTTTCATAAAGTGTAAGCAAAGTTAATATTCTAACATTGTAAAAATATTACAAGTTGGGATTTGTTCCATACCATCATAAATAGGTCAACATTTTCCTTTCCCTTTTCAGCTCTTCCTGCCACCAACATGAGCCGACTCTGAAGATCCACCAGCTGATTATAGGAGTATTTCCTGACATTATCTTTGACATTATCTTTGACATCACCTGTCAAACACGTGTCTGGCGTCACATGCAAACTGATGACACGGCTCAAATCCTGAAAACATAATTATAGGATATTAAATGAGCTTCCATTTCGTATCATGTTTATGTCCCAAGTAAAATAATTTTCAATTGTCACAAGCTTTAGCGAGTGACAATGAAAATTACACTCTTCAAAAAAAGTAGGGGAACCTGAAATATTAATATCAACTATTAGACCACAGACATTCTAGTAAAGAACGTTCAGGGCTGTTTATCAACACATTCCATAGTTTGCTCATGCATCACGCAGTTGCCCCGTACACGTGTGTGGGGTTTCATTCTTGATTTTGACAATTTCCAGGAAGATCCATTAATCACTGTGGAACATTATTTTTGTCAATTGTATTCATTCTGTTGATCATACAGTTGGTTATTGTTTTGTTTTGAGTCATTTTTATTATTTGAATTTGCGATTTACTAATAAAAAAAACGTCAACTTTCAAATTTCTCTTTTGAACCCATCGTCCTTCCAAGATCTTTGGTAGTCATAAAACCTACTGTAATACTGAACTACCGGTTGTAATGTTTGCCCAATTAATTCACTATTATCATTTAACCATTCCCCACAGCTAATATACCTTACAATTTTGGCAACTGTAAATTCTTATTAGAGTTCCCCTTCTTTTTTTTAAGAGTATATTTCACGAGGGACATAAACATGATGTGAAATGGTAGCGAGTTTAATATCCTATTTATTACTCATAGTAAATTTTAATTTATATCACTCAACTGTTTAGTTGATGTTCCTGTTAGGTTGTAGTGAGCCAATCGATGACATTGTGTGACATCAAAGTGTTACATCCAATTTGGCGTTCTAGTAGGACGTATCACTTTGTTATGTACTAACATCTTTTTAACCATATGGGTGAAAAATATGTTTTATTTAGCGCTGCTTTAGTCAAGTTCTTTATCAATGGACAATAAAATCAAATCATATAGATGTCTGAAAGGGATATCAGTCTACATGTATCTGATGAAACTGCAGCACAGTTTTTAACATTAGCTTTCAGCTGAAGAATAAGAGAAAGGATTTTGTATTTAACCTTCTGACTACTGCAGACAAGATATCCTGTATATCACATGCAATGCATTCATAATTTAATAATTATCCAACCAAAACTCAAAAAGAAGATAGTCTTAAATTGTAAATGTAAATTTCAATTTAAAATGTTTAAATTAAATAAAACAATTTAAAATTAAAAATATCCAAATAACATGTATCTCTCAATTAGTTTGTGAAGACTCCCCTTGAGAATACTTATTCTAAGTTTTAGAACTATTTAATCAAAATGTTAGAAGAAGATAGACTTTCAAATTGGAAATTAATTTTTTAAAATATTTAATTCAATCAAAACTTTAGAAGTAGATCGACTTTAAAATGTTCAATGTTAAATATTTATTTAAATATTTTAAAATTAAATTTAAATTAAACAAATTATAAATTTCCTAAATATCTCTGTTTCAATCAAAACTGTAGGAGAAGATAAGACTTTAAAGAAAAAGTTGACAGACAGATAGATGGATGGTTGGAAAGATGGGGATGGACGGACGAACAAATCAGTATTGGAAAAGCTCTGCTGACAAATGTCTAGTAGAGCTTAAAAAAAGTCTGCTGTTAATCAGTTGATTTTATTTGGTATATTGAAATATCCAAAAGAAATTTATATTTACATGTACAGTGGACTATATGTCCAAACCGACATTCTGTGTAAACCAGCACAGTCTTGAAGTCCCGTTCAACTATCATTAATTTATTAGGCATAAAACTCTGTCTGCACCAGATGCAGTCTTTTCCGGACTTTGGATGCAAATTCAAGAACAAAAGAAAGGTTTATGTAGTAATTAGCTCTGTCTACACCGGCACGCGATCTTACCACTACTGTCTGCCAGTGGTCACCTTTTAAACAATGACAGCAATTCCCCAGTAATTAGGACACCATAGAATGTGTTATGAAATAATCGTGCCTTTTTGAAAGCTTAATAAACAATGCACCACACCTGTTGTAATGGGTGTAGGTAGCAAGATAAATCGGATTATTATGTGTATGTGTTCATACTTGCATTGCATCATACCGATCTGTTTAAAATAATAAACCTATAAATTCAGAACCCTGTTTCATATAATTTTAGTCAATAAAATAATGTTATTTATTCTTCTTCTTGTTTTATGTGCTCTTGTTTGAACCGTAACTCTGGATGAACTCTATCTACACTGGCACTCTGTCTAAACTATATTTTATAGGTCCCAAGTAAATCTGGTTTAAACAGTCCACTGTAGTTGTTTATAACTAGAAGGATGTTATTAGTATCTTTGTGTGCAAAATATGTGCTCCTGTTGTCAGACATATTTTATAACTACATGTATGGTAATTTAAGAAAGAAAGACATGTTTTATTTAACGATGCACTCAACACATTTTATTTATAGTTATATGGTTAAGGACCACACAGATATTAGCAGCAACGGATCTTTTATATGCACCATCCCACAGACAGGGTAGTACATACCACAGCCTTTGATATACCAGTCCTGGTGCACTGGCTGGAACGAGAAATAGCCTGGTAATTTAAATTGTACTAATGGCCAGTATGGGAACCTAAAATGACTACAATACTGGCAACCTAAAATGACTACAATCAATATGCATAGTCCAATTATCAATATACAAACCACTAGCTATACCCAGCACCACTGTGGGATCCATTCTATGATTCACTTCCTTAAACACAAGCTTGATCATGGAACAGAATCATGCTCAATTTATCAAGGATGATATCTGTTTTAACAAATGCTGTTCAAAGGAAGGCTAAAGCAAGGCTATTGGACTGGTATGCATATTCAACGATATATAATGCATATTATTGCTTAATATCAACAGGTATAATCTTATAGTTGATTAATAAAATGGTTAAATGTGACAGCTATTATATACTAAAACGCAAAAGAAACGCAGGTCCTGACAATGAGAAGGAAATGCAGCGACTGACGCAAGTCCAGCGAGAGATGGCCATCGGGATGTTGCAAGCCAGACAGACTCGTACTGCTGTAGTCAACCAATTGGGATGCCATTATTCGACAGTCGCACAACTTTCCCAACATCACCAAATCACTGGATCCGTAAACAATCGACCACGCATCGGCCGCCTGAGAGTAACAACTGCAGCCCAAGACCGGTACATCCGGGTTACCCACCTTAAGAATCGAATGATGCCAGCAACTCACACTGTTCACCAGGTGCATGGCCGATACCGTCTGCCGCCGTCTGAGGGCAGCAGGACTCCGCAACTGCCATCCTACTATGTGGGACCAATATTGACCCCTCGGCACCGCCAATGACATCAACAGTGTGCACAACAACATCAACAATGGCGACGTGTCCAGTGGCAACAAGTTTTGTTTACGGATGAGAGCCGTTACAACATTTCCAACGCTGATGGCCGAATCCGAGTATGGCGACGTCGACATGAACGTTATGCCGACTTCTGCGTTCTGCAGGCCGACCGATGGGGCGGGGGTAGTCTGATGGTGTGGGGTGGGTTTACATTCAACCACAGAACACAACTTAATGTCTTCAGACAACGAGTTAATGCCGCTGTGTACCAAAATGACGTCATCAACAACCACGTCGTTCCCTCTTTGCTGCCCACCCACGTGTGTGCTTGCTGCAGCAAGACAATGCCAGGCCTCACACGGCCAGGGCAACACAGGCATTGCTGGCTCAGCACAACATCCCAACATCGTCGTGGCCGGCCTTATCACCGGACATGGCACCTATCGAACATGTCTGGGATGAAATCGGACGTCGCCTGCAGGCTCGCGGACATCCTGGTGGTGTAATTCGATTGGTTCTCAGCGTCCTCACTGAACAGTAGACGACTTCCCATTGGCTGTACATAATGTAAATCTGTATGTATATGGTCACTCTATTGAATGTCGTGAAACAAAACAAATGAGGTGTTATGTTAGGTGTTTAATTGTTTCTAGCCAGACATGATAGGTAAATAAACATGAATTGCTGAAGACGGCAGTCATTAAAGATGCCCTGTGTTAGGATTATTTAACGACTAGTGATCTTATTCAGATATAATCAATGGTCATACTCCACTGAAGGATTAGAGGTGACGTGAAATAAATGAGTTAACCATGCCACATGAGTAATAACCTTCAATTAAACAAAATGCAAGTCCATGTTAGTTTTTGCGAAATGTATTA
This sequence comes from Gigantopelta aegis, assembly GCF_016097555.1. NCBI lineage: Eukaryota > Metazoa > Mollusca > Gastropoda > Neomphalida > Peltospiridae > Gigantopelta > Gigantopelta aegis. Next base: position 10,725,076 of record NC_054702.1, on the reverse strand, counting down.
ACGAATACGTATGCATGCAACATGCCACCAAAAAATTGTACTGCTTTAACGTTAAAACAGAGGATTGACGTTATTAACAAATCTGAGAAAGGCAATTTAAGTGCGCGAAAGATCAATGATCATTTGTGTAGGACATTCTTAGATTAATTCTATTTTAAAAAGGAAAGCTGATGTTCTGTTTTGACAATAATGTTTCAGCCAAACGAAAAAGGCAGAAGAGTGACATTTTTTTTTTTATAACAGCTGCGATATGCTTTAATATATGGGTTTTAATTTTGAACCTGTATATAAGGGTCACCTGTCTATAATGGCCACTTTTGTCAGGACCCTTGGGTGACCGTTATATACAGGTTTGACTGTATAATATACTGTGCCAAATAAGTTTAGCAATTACGTACAAGATATGAAATACAGACAACCTGATTGGATGTTGAATTTATTTGTACACATTATTTCATTGATACAGCATTTCTGAATGTAGCCAGCAGTAACATGTTGTCATGGTGTCAACGTCGTCACTTTAATGTCAACTGATGAAACAGAGGGGTACATCTACCAAAATGTTGAGAGAGGCTCAATAATGTGTGTGTGCACCAGCGGCATTGATGACAGCAGTACATCGTCGTCTCATGCTTCTAATGAGACCATTAATCTCAGGAACAGTAATTGCGTTCCATTCCCGGTTTAGAGCAATTTGTAGGTCATGGACATTAAGGATATGAGGATGGTTTTCGCGTACCCTACGGCCCAGTAGGTCCCATGCATGCTCAATTGGGGACAAGTCAGGGGACTTTGGTGGCCAGTTCAACACTTGGATGCGGTTCCGCTCAAGAAGATTAGTGGTTAGCCTAGCAGTATCTGGTCTAGTGTTGTCATGTTGAAACAGAAAGCCAGGATGCTGCTGCAGGAATGGAATGACCACTGGTGTAATGATCTCGTCGCAGTAACGTTGAGCAGTCATGTTTCCGTGAATGAAAACGAGCTCTGTTTTACCTCCACCATGAATGCCGGCCCAGACCATGACGCTGCCACCGCCATATCGGTCATGCTGAATGACGTTGTCTGAATCATATCGTTCTCCCCGTCGCCTCCATACACAACGCCTACCATCTGCAAACTGAACACAAAACCTGGATTCGTCTGTGAATAATGTCTGATCCCATTGTCTGCGTCACCAGTGTTGGTGTATTCTGGCCCATCTCAGACGTTCCTGAATGTGACGTGCTGTCAGGGGAACAGCAACAACAGGGCGACGTGCTTGTAATCCTGCAGCATGGAGACGGTTACGGACAGTTTGAGCATGAATTCTAGTGCCTGTAGTTTGTAGTTTGCTGCGAAGTATGGGCTAAACGAGGAGCACTTTCGAACCTGTGACGTCAAGATAACGTCACTAAATACCTATCTTCCCTTGGAGTAGTTAATCGTGGTCTACCAGAACGTGGTCGATCTCGCACTTGCCCAATTTGGTGTACGCGTTGTCGGAGTCGTGATATGGTACTGTCATGAACACGAAAGTACTGAGCGACGTCGTGTACGCGTTGGCCGGCGTTTGCATGTGCAGTACACATAGCGGCGTGCGATATGCCAAATGGTGTTCTTTTCATTACCCAAAAAGCGACAGGGCATATGCAACTAACATATTACCAAGTTTTATCACTTTATTTTAATTTATTTGGAAGCAACAGTCATTTACAAAAACTTGCTAAACTTTTTTGGTTAAGTATATTTTTCAATGCAAAATAAACCACCATTGTCAGTGTCAAAATAACTGTACTATGAATTGGCCATACATTAACCCACATACTGAAATGATAATCGGAGTGTTTTCTTAGTTAATTGGTCCTTTCTTTCCGTGGCCTGCACATGTGATTCCTGATTGGCAGGTATATATTTGCATGGTATCCAGTTATGGTAATTGATTGCCACTGTCACACATACAAAAGTACTTGCCAGTTTTTTATGATCACAGGGTATTGTGGGATAACCTGCCGCCCCTACAATGTTAATGGACATTATCAGCCGTCCTGCTTTATTACTGTAAATAATTCTGTAAAACCCTTGATTAAGTAGACTTTCCCATCTAAAATCACAAAACTGACCAATTACGTAGTCTCAAAGAAAATAAAATTATCACTTGCGTATCGTGAGTGGTCGTTTTGCTCCAACATACCAATAGGCCTAATAATATGTATTTGTTCTTTGGATTTTTTAAAAGAGAAAAATACTATATAACTCCATTTCGTTCTGTTGATGCAAATTGAAATATATTTAGTTAAATAGTTTATTATACTATCAAATCATTTATGTTGTTTTACAAGTCTGGTTGATTAAAGCGAAGCGCTTTCTCGTAAATTACTGCTTTTGTTTACATTGTGCATACAGGATTTGGTCGGAACCAACGTCACTTCGCCCTGAGCTATAGTACCGGACGCCACAAAAACGAAACAAAATGGCTGCCCCCAGTTAGTAGGAATAATCACATTTTTTCATTAACTCTAAAATTATGCATTTTTCATTTCTTAAAGTGTCAGTATGTGTTGGCTGTCTGGGTATGCATCTTTCCAACACATAAGGCTCATGTCTGAGTTTAGTCTCCCTTTAATGGATAAAATTTTAAGTTGTTAATGACAATGCACACATTTAACATGGTAAAGCTGGCCCTAACATGACACACGTTTTTTAATTCTTGTTTATGTACATACCAACTGGGGAGGTGCTGGTTCCCTGGTTAAGTTTCCAATGCGATATACACCCTTGGAGTTGATCATTCCAGCCTGAGACAATGATGTCACTTCCACAGAACCATGGGACTGACTCACTTCCTTCAACCATTGCAAAAAGCGACATGTGTCCCGCTAAAATAATATATAACATTTTTAATATTGCCAGTAAAATAATATTCAAATCTGTATTACCACAGATACACAAAGTCAAAACAAACAGAAACAAACTGAAAACTGTTTTTAATATACTGAAGGCCAAAAGAAACTTTACCATAGTTTTAAATCACTCTGGTGTAAAAACAACAAAAGATAGTCGCATGAGGTAAAATATATTGACTAGATCAATATGTCAACATTAACATAACTAAAAATGAGTGTCATTCAGCATCTGATAATGACGTCACATTTTCCCAAAGCGAGGTGGTGTACACAAATTGAGCTTTCAACTTCATGGACGACATGCAAAGCATACAGACAATCACTCAAGTCCAATAACAAGTCACATTAATAGCGTGTGTGATCACCCCTTGCCCCAATACAAGCAATAATTCTCCGATGCATAGAAAAAATCAGTCGTCTGATGAGGTCACGTGGGACGCGTTGCCATTCTTCTTGAAGGGCCTGGATCAGTTCCTTTTGGTTGGCTGGAGGGTGTGGTCGTTGTCGAACACGGCGATCCAAAACATCCCAGAGGTGTTCTATGGGGGACATGTCTGGGGAGCATGCAGGCCACGGCAATACGTTTACGTTGTTGGCTCTAAGGAAGTTCTGTACAATTCTGGCTGTATGAGGTCTGGCGTTGTCTTGCTGAAAAATGACACCACGTGGCTGCCGTTGGAGAAATGGTATTGCAGTTGGACGAAGAATGTCATCTCTGTAACGTTGAGCTGTCAAGTTTCCGTGAACGATGACCAATGGTGTCCTTTCCTGTGCACAGATACCTCCCCACACCATGACACTCCCTCCACCATATGGTACGACCTCCTGAACGCAAGAAGCCGCCACTCGTTCTCCCCTATGGCGGTACACACGCTGTCTTCCATCAACTCTGAACAAAGAGAACCGGCTTTCATCAGTGAAAAGAACCCGCAGCCAATCACGTCGCTGCCAACGTTGTACAGTCCTAGCCCATGTCAATCTCAAACGACGATGTTGTGGTGTCAGTAAGTGTCCTTTATATGGTCTGTAAGCCCTTATTCCATGAGTCCTGAGTCGCCTGGCCACTGTCTGTCTACTAACCTTGTGACCTAAGGCATTCATATGGCAAATGCTAATTTTTATGTCACTTGTTCAAGTGTTGATAAAATCCTTCAGTATCTCTATGGTATTTCATCATCTCAAGCATTTTTTTTCTTTCAATATTATCTACTGCAATCAGACACACATTTAAAATTTTAAAAATATAATAGGTATTCTCAAAGTACAGATGGGTGGTGCTTAACTTTTGTGCAGGTGTATATGAAAAAAAGTAATGAGAAAAGGGGTTTGAGATTCCAATGTCCTAATAACAAAGTACAAACATAATAAAACAAACTTAATAACTTGGTTTTGAAAACAATGTGAAGATGAGTGAATTTTTTAGATAACACATATTAAAATATATCACATTGAAAATAATAAAAATTAAACAGGTCTTCATATGTATACATTACAAAATAATACTTTTCATTTCAAAAGATGCAGTCCACTTTATTTAAAACTGTATTTAATAAAATTTGATAAAAAGTAAAGTTTAAAAAAAAAGCCAGCCGAATTAGCAATTGATAAACAGCAATTTAGCTGCTAGTTAAAAATGAATTGGTCAAGATGCCAAGAAATGTTAAAGAGAATGAGAAAGAGAAGTTTTCTGAGATCTGTAATGTGACTTTTGATGCAGCAAACAATCAGTTACCAGGGAGAGGTTCAGAGGGTAAAAACTCTCCTTTTCAATACATTTTCTGGAGAAGCATACTTGGACTCCCCCATAAACGTAGCTGGCCACAGACTAGACCACCCCTGCATAAAATACCTGCACATGCACCTGGTTACTCAAGAACTTACCAACATTTCTGGTAGATTAGGGTTGCTCTTCAGTTCTCTCCACACTGATTGACAACTTTGTAAAAACATGTTGTAATCACACTGCTCATTACAGTCAAACACTAGTGGAGCATATCCCGTGGTGGCAGCATGTAGACAGTTCACTTTATGAATCTCATGGTCTCCTTCTCCAGCAGAAATATAAGCCAGATCCACAAACACCTTCAACTCTTTTAATCCAGCTAATGTCAAACAATAACAAAAGTCAAACAATCACTATTGTAACTATTAATTTCATTTAAATTTTAATGTCTGAATGATATTTATTTTGAAGCACTGACTTTTTCATTGTTGAACACAAATAGTACTATAAAAATGGTAAAATCACACAAAAAATTTAACTGGTTTCTAAATGATATTTATAATTAATATACAGTGAAACCATTCTGGCAACAGTCTGGTTATAATGGGTATCTTGTTTAGATAGGGTTATTTTCTGTACTGATATTTAAAAAGGGACCATAGAAAGCATCCGTTTTCATGATAATTTTGTTTGAGGGATTTCACTGTAATAACAGTTTTACATACGATTTACATTAATAATGTACATATGTAAAACTGAAATAACAATAATGTATTCATATTTTCTATTTAAAACATGTATATAAAAGTACATAGTGGACAATGTATGAGGAAGTGTGGATTCATGAAACATAATTCAAGATAATGACTTTATGAGGCAAAACATCTCGAGAGTGGATCTACCGAGGTTTGATCCTGTGAAAAAGCACCTCAGGCGAGCACTCTACTGACCGAGAAAGATTCCGCCCAAGTGAGCGAAAGTTATCAATGTGTAAAAAATTAATCCACTATTAAAAATTAACCTTTTTTATGCAATTACTTAACTGTTTTGGGGTTTTTTGGACAAATTTATGTGATTTAAAAATGAAAAAATGTCACATGATTATATTTACAAATAAACCTACATGTATGGTCCATTACAAACCTTTCATGGAATCTCTTAGCCAATCAACAAGGGGCTTGTTTTCTCTGAATGCCACTAAGCTTTCGATTTGTTTATTAGTAACATCTTCCAACAACGTGCATGTTTTCAGAACGGACTGATCCATCTTTCTCATAGCTACATTCCTAGTTGTAGTCTAAAAAGAAAATAACAAAAGAAATTGAATTTCTAAAACATTTTATGTCACTTAATGCAAAGGTTAAACAAGAGGCCTATTGGCATATAGAGCTCAATTATTTAATTTACAATTTTGTCAATAGCAAATGATTCTGAACAACAAAACCATTATCCATGGCGTTGTTTTAAATCTGCTTAGGTAATGTAGCTTTAGGGTAATTCAAACAGTATACAGAGAATGATGTTTGGATACCACATATTATGGCTGCTATATAGGAACTGTAATTGGCAGCTGTGCATTTTTTACATACGGTTTTCTATCACTTGGGAATAGTTGTCTAAATGTCTTCATATATCTGATCAGCTTGAAGTAATACAAAATCTTAATGACTCATTGGTATACATTCACTCAAAGTCAAATAAATTTTCAATGTTACATTTCTATATAAATCTTTTAAATTTAAAATTCTTTGAGTAGATACATTGAATATTTTTCAAAATTTTTATAAAAATTTCAATTCCAAAAATATCTCTAGACTTGTTTCTTAAGACTGCTCCAGAGAATTGTAACACCAAGTTTTAGAACTATCCCAACAAAACTCTAGAAGACAGACTTTCGAATTTTCTATTTAAATTTAAATCTTTTAAAGGGACATTCCTGAGTTTGCTGCAATTTTTAAGATGTTATCGACTCACAGAGACTTTTTAACAATTGTAATTACATATCAAATATATTTTGCATCATATAATATCAGTGGCTGTATATTAAATGTGTTTCTGATCGTTCTAATATTTGTACTAGGTTAAATTTTATTTTATTTCCTAAAAAAGATTTTTTCGCACATACAAAATTATTTGAAGACAAAAACCAGTTTGGGCTTCTTACAAATATTAAGTCGACCAGAAACACATTGAATATACAGATACTGATATTCTAAACAAGAAAATATATTTAATATGTAAGTTTAATCGTAGAAATATTTTATTAGTTGGAAACATCTTACAATGTAGCAAACTCGGGAATGTCCCTTTAAACAGCAAATAATTTTTTTAAATTTGACGGCATGTGCAGAACAAACACTGTCTGAATGTCGATACCCATATGCATTTCATTTGTTTATACATATATTTTAAAATTATAATAATAAATAAAATAACAGTATAAATGTTGAAGATTAAATATATTAATTTTGCATTGTTACAAATCTGCTGTTGTGTCTATTGATGCTATTTTTAGCTACTAATATTCGCGTCACAGTTCGTTACACATGGCTTTCCCCCAGTTCACAGTTAGGCCTATTGTTCTGATGGGTGGCAAAAGCAATTTCCACATGCAGACGAAATAAACATTGCATAAATTAGCAACTGTTAATTGTCAACCGATTTTAGCTACAATGTTACAGTACATTTTGTTACAGATGCTATTGTGCATTGAAGAAAATATAAGTTCCTAACTTAGAAGCGTAGTGTTTATTTTGCTTTTTATTTTATTCAATGAATTAGAAAATTAAAAATATTTGATCATAAATAATAAATACCATTATTAACACGACGTTAGCCAGGACTGTAGCAATCGGTGCAGACATATGTGTGTTTTTTCCTATTCCATATTCATGTATTCTCCCCCACTAGACTATGCCTCCCCCACCCCAAATGTCATACACATGTGTCTGTAAGCATGTTTTTAAGGAAACAAAAGGCCCAATTTAAATATTGTAAAAATAAGTAAATTTATTTGGCTTTGAGTTAAAAATCTGCTGTTCTCAAGTCTGCTATAAATTCACGAAGGGTCAAACCTCTTGAAAGAAAAATACAGACTATTCAACTCAAATGAAGTAACATGAAATCAAGGTTCCCCCAACCCTCAATGCAGCCTAACATATTAAAACATCAATTTCATTCTGGCTGACTGTTTCTTTGATGTAGCTTACCCAAGTGTAAAAACGAAAATAATGTTTATTTGTTACATGGGGCAAGCACTTGTTATGACACAGACTCACAAACTGTCGAGTGGGTGTAATAATAAATTAGTTGACAACTAGTAATACATTGAGAAGGTGTGGACAGCTGGACTGGTTCATAGTTGTGAACGTTTTACCTCACAGACATGGTAAGTGTCTCATTGTTGAAAAAAATACATATGCCAGTGGTGTAATTAATTGTGTTTTTGTAAGTTTTAAAATTATTTTTTGGACATAAATAAATAGCAGTAATAAATGATGATAAACATCAACATAAACTCACTGCTATAAGGACTACAAGTCTTCTTGCGTGAACATTCATAGTTTGTTAACAAGTACATTGCATGGTTTGTTAATAGCACTTTTACAACAACAAAAATTATTTCAATATTGTGTGCATATTAGTTTTTAACCAATATAGAACATTCAGCTTTGTTCTCTGTGCAATTAGAATTGTTTCTAGTAAAATATTAAAGACTTATGGAACATTTTATGATAAAGTTTTCAAGATTTTTTTTGGTTTTTGTCATCAATTAACCAATATTTGTCTTCATAAAGCTATTCAATTATTCAATATAATTTGTATTGGTTTAATGCTAAAAGGTTCTGTGCAACAGAATAATATGCAAATAACCAATTTATGCTACAAACCGATATGCAATAAAGTGGATTCGACAGTACATGTAAACATTGACAGACAGATGCTGTATTAGAACATTTTAAGCTCCACTGATGAATGTCATAGGAGAGGTAAATTTTTAAATTTAAATTAGAGCTGGGCTGTATACTATATATACTGTTCGGTATCGGTATCATGTCACTACCAATTTACCATAGTACAATAGCAAAATTTCGTTATTGAAATTCTTTTCACGCCATAGTAAAGCACTAACAATATATCTAACGAGTGCAAAATGGATCAAAGACTTGTGTATGAAATTTAATTTTATTTAGATGAAATTAGCAGGTGAGCCTCAACTCATGCATGCATTTAAAGCCCAGTATACCAATAATATCGATCAATATTGGTATCGGTATTGGTATTGAGTGAATACCGAATACTGTACTGATACCAAGGTACATGTACCCAAAAATACTGATATTGATACTGAACCTCAAATTTCAATACCACCCAGCTTTAATTTAAATCTGTTATATTTAAAACTCTAGAAGAAAACAGATTATTAAAAATTTTAATATTACATTTTTATTTACATTTTAAAAATTTAATAAAAATTCTAAATTATTTCTATTAGTTTGTGTAGACTGACCCAGAGAATCGCAGTATCAAGTTTCAGAAATATTCAATCAAAACGCTAGGAAAAGATAAACTTTTAAATTTTCAATGTTACATTTATATTTGAACTTTTTTTAAATTTAATAACATTCTAAAATTAGAAATTTCACAAATTTTTCTCTAATAGTTTGGGAAGACTGCCCGACAATAGCTATACTAAGTTTCACAACTATCCAATCAAAACTCTAAGAAAAGATAGACTTTTGAAATTTCATTATTAAATTTCTATTTCACGTTTAAATTAAAAAAACAATTCACACATTCAAAATTTCCCAAATATCTCTCTATTTGTTTGTGAAGACTGCCCCAGAGAATCATAGTACCAAGATTCTGCACTATCCAATCAAAATTCTAGAAGATAGACTTTCAAATCTTCAATATAAATTTTAAAAACATTTAATAAAAATTAATAAAATAAAAAATCATTTAAAAAAATAATAAAAAATAAAAATTCTATTAGTTTGTGAACACTACCCTGAGAATATTTATACTAAGTTTTAGAACTATCCAATTAAAGCTATAGAAAAAGACAAAACTTAAATTTTCAATGTAAAATTCTATTCTAGGAGAATATAGACTTCCAGATATTCAATTTAAATTTTAAAACATTTAATAAAAATTCAAAAGTCCTAAATTTTTCAAAATCTCTCTCTATTGGTTTGGGAAGATTTCTCCTGAGAATACATATACTAAGTTTCAGAACTATTCAGTCAAAACTGATCCTGTCTAAACTAGATAAATATTAGGTCCCCAGCGTAATCCGGTTTAGACAGGTTTCACTATCCAAAGTTTCAGAATAGTTATCCCATCATAACTCTATGAGATATGAGTTTCGAATTTTCAATTTAAATTTTAAAACCATTTTATAAAAAGTAAAAAATAAAAAATTTCCAGAATATATCTGTATTAGTTTATGGATGGAGTGCACCAGAGGATCATTATACCAAGTTTCAGAACAATTCAATCAAAACTGTAGACAATAAGACTTCAATTTTCAAAAGAAAAGTTGACAGACTGTTGGAAGAGTGCCAGACAAACTGGTATTAGAAAAGCTCCGTTGTGAACAAATGGGTGAGGAAATAAACAATGATATAAAACAGTCAATATCAAAAAAATAATTAACTAAATTTTATTATATATCAAAAGTTGCATACCAGATTCAGTATTTCCTTGACTGGTTTGAAGTCTCCCTTGAAACCAAACAACTCCTGAATCTGCATGATTTCAAGAGCAGTCTTCTTACACTTATCCACCAAGGAGAAAGTTTTGAGTTGTTGAATTCGTTCATCCACCCATTGGGAGCTGTCATTGTCATTCATCAATGAAAACTCAAGTTTGATTCTTTCATAATCCTCGCGGAACACATAAATTTGTCTTTTAATTTCATCAAATGAGATTGTGCCATTTCGTATTTTCAAGCTTAGTGTATCCCATTGTTCTTTAGCATTGTTCCAAACAGCAAGAATGGATTTAAAACTGTCATCCAACTTACTGTTCGATCCTGCTTGCACCCAAATTTTCTGAAACAATCCACTTTCTTTCAGCCTTTCAAGTTTAGGAATAACTAAAAGGAGGTCATCAGGAATTTGGAATCTATTGACAGATGGTGTATAGACTGCAACATCAAAACTGTCTTGGCTTTTAAACATGATAGATTTACAGAGATCTGTAAGCAACTTCTGATCCATTGTATCTCCAGTTTCATGAATATCCCTTGATAAATTTGCAGTATTCACTATAAAGAAAATAACTGTTAATAAATGTACATGTTTATTAATCAGTTTATGTATATGTACACTGAATATCTGTACACTTTAATCCCTAGGTTAATACCTGAAAAATCATTAAAAATTAAAATATAACTTGGTTTCCTGATATGGTAGTTCTAGCAAAATTAAAACCGATTTCGGTGGAAATTGTTGGCCAATTAAGCCTTTGTTTCATTTAATCTATTACTAATGAGAATTTAAAATCTTAAAAGGAAAATAAATAACAAAGAGGTACTAAAATTAAACATTCTTCATTTATTACACTTTTATTTTTTGTGTAGTGTCAAAATTAATAACTACATGTATAATATTGGGGATTCATTGTCATGCATATAAACAAAACAGCTCTTCAGTTATTATTATTGAGCTTACAAGCTGATGACATGTATAAAACATGACTGCACACATTTCCATAAACTGTATTCTCAACAACAAAAGGAACACAATTATGAATTATGTTTATTTGTTAATTTATTTCAAATTATTCAGTTTGAATTCCATATTTTTTGTCTATTAAAATTATCAATGCCTTGTGTGAACATTTTAGACTAATTTTGACAGAAGAAATTGCTTCAAACTAAAAAAAAAAAAAATTGTGTTTCTTTTGTTGTCCAGTGTAGATCATAATAATTGAAACAATATAAACAAAATAATCAACAAACATGACATTTTATTACAAAAGGATTGGGCACAAGTTATCCAACTTCTCCTATATTTGTTGTTCCATTCAACATGAAATGTTAATTATAAACTTATCACTGAAAGTTTTATTCAACATGAAATGTTAATTAAACCTATCAGTGAACAACACATTTAAAAAAATTGAAATGTTAATTATAAACATATTAGTTCTCTATAGAAAAATATAGTCACTCCATCGACTACTTTTTGGACTTAAAATATTCTTTTAATAAAAATATGACTTTATTACATGTTAAAATATTACTCTATGGGAGTTGATACCTTTTTTCCTACTTAATATTAAAATGTTACTTTCTGGTACTTTCTTGTAATTGATGCTTCTATTTCTTCATTTATACAAGAATACCTAAACTTCATGCCACTTTAATTATCAAACTGCACTGATAATGTACACATTTTTGGGCAAACAACGTACAAGCTATGTAACCAGAGAAAAGTTAAAAGAAAAAAAAAATGGGGGGGGGGGGGGCATTTTGAAACAGCTAGTACAGTTATTTTAAACAGAATTTGAGCCTTAATTCTATTTTGAAAATTTAGGTGAGCCTAAAAATTTATTAATATACATGTACATTTATTCATCTTTCTGTTTCAAAAGTAGAATGATGTGAAAATTGTAAAAAAAAAACATTTATATTAAAAACAAAATAATAATAATAAATGAATAACAAACAAAATAAATGTAAACCACATGTGATGGCCAGAGGATGTGATGAAAGAACAATTTACTGGCAGTCCTAACTAAACCTCAGTCACTAAAATGTTATCATGCTGATCATGGTGACACTAAAGTGGTATTACTAGAAATTAAAAGGTGCAAATATTTCCTGAACACTAATATGTTTGGTAATATTATTTGGTAGTTATAAAAAAATATAAAACTAATACCTGCTGTCAGATGTGCACAAAACATCATTAGCATCTGTGCCTGTTGCAAATATTGATCACAAGCTTTCAACTCCTTTTCTCTAGCCTCAAGCACTCTGTTTAAATGGCTTACATCTATTGATGTGTCAGAAAAGTTTTTTTCTGTAGCCTGTACAAGTTTCAAAATATTTTCCTTCTCTGATAAAACCTTCCTTAGATTTCCCACAAGGATTCTTCCACTATAAATTGTGTCCACGACATTTGTGAGAATGGAGCTGGCTATAATCAAGAGTTCAATACATGTTTCAGACAACACTGCATCTTTCTTTCCATCTGAAACAAATTAAACATTATTGCCAAAGTTGAACTTCTAGATATGAAATTTTAATATTATATCATTCAAACCCTGCAACTGGCATGCCGAGGAGATTTCTGTAGAGTTTTTAATTCTCCACGGCACTTTTTTGCCTTGGACTATATTCAGGGTTTTTTTCAACGGCATGGGTTTTTTTTTTGCTGTAGACATTTTCTTAATTGCAGGGGTTGATTATTTTATATAAAGAAATCACTTCTTTACTTTTTCCATATGCAAAAAAGTATTCAGTTAATTCAAGATATTTGTAAAATAAACATAACTTTCAATAACACAACAACAACAATATAATAGGGCATTAACATAGTTATATGTAGAGGCACTGCAAATAGTACAATTAATGAAATAAAAATTGATTTTCTGAAGTCATTTTGAAACAGAAGTTGTCGACACTAACAGCAACTTCTACTAGCCAGGACACTGATATTTTTTAGATATGCTAAATGTTTAATAAGAGTATAGTGTATTATGTTTTATCAGTAATGTTTTGTTTACATGTTTCCGTCAATTTAATGGTGAAAACTGAAGATTTTGAGCTCAAATACTGCCAGTACAAGTGAAGTAGTTTTGTAGTGTGATCAGTTGTAATTATTTCCCAGATAGTTTCACCAAAAATCAAGAATTATCATTTCAGCTGTTTTCTATACTTCAAATTGATAAAATGAGTTTGTTGCTGCATTTGTTTACATTGTGCATACAGGAGTTGATAGAAGCTGACATCACTTCCCTAACAAGCTAGAGTACCAGAAGTGATGAAAACAAAACAAAATGGCTGCACCCAGTTAGTAGGAATAATCTTGTTTTTTATATCAATATTAAATTTATGCGTTTTTCATTTTTCTAACTGTCAAGTTATATGTTGGTGGTCTGGGTATTCATCTTTTCAACAAATAAGACTCATGTATATTTGACTTCACTACCCCTTTAAGATATTGGATTTATCCTGCTCAGGTTTAATGCCGCTAGGCAGTCTTTTATGTATTTTGCCATTCTATAACCTTCATAAGATTAAAACTCATATCTTAAGATATTAACCAGTTATTTTCTATATATCAATATTATTTTATACATGTCTTAATTTGTGAAGTCAAAATGTGGTATCAAAACAAACCACCTAGAATCTCATTTTTATAATAATTATTATAGTACAGAGGTGAAATTAAGTTGTTTAGAGAATAAAATGTACATTGCTTACAATTCACGTAAAGGTAAAACAAATTCCTTATTAACGATACTTACAAAAATTCTCAAAATACAGTCTCATTGGCTTGAATGATGTAACAAAATGCAACATTTCATCATCGTTTCCAGCTTTTGGCCACTGTTTTTCCAACATTTTTGACAACATCCATCCAAAATCTTTTGTTACTGGTACAATCCTATATGGGTTTTTCTGTTGAGAGAAAAAAATGTGTACCACAATAACCTAAAAAAAAAAGCCAACTAACTGGTGTATCTCTAAACAGAGCACAAAAAGAACATCAAAATCAATCAACACTGATGTAGAGATAAATGACAATACAAGTTTGCAACATGAATCCAAACAACATTTCTATCAATAGACACACAGCAGCTTTCCGCATACAAAGGAAAATACTTTAAACTAGATTAACCAACAACAAATATTACAAATTTAAATTTCCTGAAATACAACACATAAAATATATCTTCCTTACTTTTCTAAACGTCTCTGGAATCTTTGTATTAACTGTTAAAAAAATGTGTGTCACAATTTCCAGCTATCAGGAACTGTTATTCCTAAATTACTTCAAAATTATAAAATTTGACAAGCATGCATTCGTTGTTTTGTTTCAATGCATTAGTGTAAGCAATAAATGAAGATGTAGTTGTTGTAATAGATAAAAACCAACCTCCACCAAGGGGATTCGAACCACAGACTCTAAGTACGAGTCCAGCACTCTACCAACTGCCATGTGTCGACTTCCGCCGATTCCTCCATCCAGGACAGGAAAGGGTTTTGGGGTGGTGGGGGGAGAGTGGGGTCGTCTACGCTGGTATGTGTAAGGAAGCACAAGTAGCGCAACCAGGGTTAGTAATAGGCGAGGTTTGGTTTTGGTGCTATTGAATTTAAAAATGTCCCATAGGATTAGGCCCAAAAGAAAATGTTGCGTAAATCTGGTAGGTAAATTTGACACATAATTTGGAGCAGTTCATTGAAATAAAAAAATGGAGCTACACAATGTATTTGATTTTGGTCGTACATTCATTCCTTGACTAGCTACTGCCAAAAAGTGCATTTTATACACAACTACATAGTTGTAGCACTTTTTATAAGAAAGCACACTCGGAATATCTAAAAATATCATATTATATACCTTAATGCATGTACCTACCATCATTTCATTCTCAAAAGAAGAAAATGCTGCCGACGTTAGACTTTCTTTCAAACAACCCGATAAGAAATCAGAATTTGTGTCCATCAGTAGTTTATCACATGTATACGTGTCAAGCTGAAAAGTATGGCAAATGATTAATAACAAATAAATATACATTATATTTTTCTTTGTATACATTTTGTGGTAAAATGGATCATGGAGACAATATGCCAGTATTCTTTCATGCAAATTGTGTCTTCCATTACTTTGTGTTCGTTTCAAAATGAAGGGATAACGATGCTGTATTTGACCATTTGCGCATGTGAATGCTGGTTTTACCAGTGACATGAAGCAGTGACAGTAAAACAGATATTTGCAACTGTAAACCCAGCACTAACATGTGTAAATGGTCAAATACAACATAGTTATCCCCATTCTAATTCAATAAATCCATTAAAAACCTTTTTTTGTTTAAATATTCATTTTTCGGAAAGATCACAGTTAACAAAACCCTGGTCACTAGCTATCGTGTTTCAAGTCATCCGCCTTATAAAATAATTATAGTGTTATCAACCCCCATTTTGGACACATCCACCGGGGAATCTCTGAGAATGTGCCCAAGACAATCATGCTTCAACTTTCAAACAACAAATTAAACAACAGGCACTTGAAGTTACTCATGATAGCTTATAGACTATAATATGAGATGAGTTACTTCATTTTAAAACATCAGATGCACTACTAACAACAAATGTCACAGAAATCAAAATAAGAAACTTTAAAAAAAAGTTTTTATGTTTAAACCTTTTTTTAACTAAGAAACTTTGCGGTCGAGTCTATTTTTGACATTAAGTATAACAATACACAAGTGTTGTATTGTTTCTAGTGTGACTAGACAATAAAGAGCCATTCCATAGTAATACTCCAGTCCTTGTTTAATTAATAAACAGTAATTTGGTATGCTAAATTATTATTATGAAAATGAAAAAAAAAGTGCTGTTTATATGCATGGTGGTTACCGTAAAATTCATAAATAAAGCACACCATGTTATAAACTACACCTTGCAATTCACAGTAAAAAAAGTAGAGGCTTATAGGCCAAAAAATATGGTAATTTCTTAACTGAGTTTATGTTGAAAACAGGTGTCAATGTTTTGAATTGGATGTTTTGAGACAGAAATATTTGTATACAATTGTATAGCTTCTAAACTCATGCAAGTCAAAAGAGTGCCATTAATGGCTTCAATCTAGGTCATTATTTGTTGCTCACAGGTTTGTTGACAAAAATATACACTAATCCTTTCTCCCTCATTAATTGGTGGATTACTTTGGTTGAACACTGGTATTCAAAAATAACATAACAATAGTAACAATATGACAATGATTAACATATTGAGTTCCATTATTTTTCCAACATACTATTGACACAAAACTGTAAAAATTGTTTTAATTGTGAAATTTGAAACCCTATGCAAAAGGTAGTAATAAATATGATTTCCCCTTTCTTGTTCTCAAATAGGATAAAGATGATATCCTGGTACTAATAAGATATTTTCTATTTATTAAAAATGTCATATTTGTACTGGGGTGTCGTTAAACATTCATTCATTCAATTTTAACAGCATTGGCCTTTATAAAAAAGGAAAACCCCCAATAAAATACTGGTCTGAGTTTACCCAAATATGAACGATGCATCATATTACAAGCAATTACTTTTATATGGTTATATAATCCACCATATTTGTGAACATTAAATATGATCTAAATATGAACATACAGATGCGATTTCATTTTCAAAAGCTTCCAAAAGCCTCTTCTGCCAGTGCTCTTTCAGTTTTGTGTCTTGTATTTTTAAATTCATCATATCGTTCCAAACCTGCAATGAAATTCAAAGATAATAATTATTAAAAGGTAATATAAACTAAAACTAACCAAGTGACATAGAAACAAGTGTATATGCAGATGACACAACAATATTTGTATCAGGGAAAACATCCTCTGAAATCCAAGACAAACTACAATCTAGAAAAAAAAGGTGTTTATATAATAAAATGTTTATTAAAACAACAAAGATTAAAATACATGACAATATGAACTAGACAAAGGATTGCAACTCTAAAAAATATTAGCTTTTTAGTAAATTCAGAACTATTTCAACATACCAACAGTAAAAAAATAACAGTTTAAAATGGACAAATCAAGTACTGTATATCGCCGTGTATTATCCGACCCCTTAGTTTGCCCGTCAATATCTGGTACAAAAAGTTTGTTAGGATGTATAAACTGACTTGACTTTTATGTAGTTGAAACGGACAAAAGTATTGATATATCCATTCTTTTTATAAGTGGCAATATCTCTAATAAAACATAGTTTCTAATAATTTATTAGGAATTGAAGAATCAACAATGACGGTAAGTAAAAATCATCAGTTCTGAACAATTATAATTTAAATCTGCAACTGAAGACAAAATATCAGCAGTCATAAAAATACTTAATGACCTGTTTCGATTATGTGAAACATTTGGCGCCAAATACTGGTAATACTTGTCAGTGGCATTTGCTGGAAATTGTCAACACAATCAAATATAACTTTTATTGTGTTTATCAAACAACAAATGGACACTGATATGGGAATTAAAAGAGGCTGTTAAAAATACTGGTTAAACAACACAACAGTAAGGTTTGAAGCCTAGAATGAATGACAAGTTTTCGTTATCGTATTTCCATATATTTTGTTGTATTTTCTTAGAAATGTTTTGTTGACTCCATGTATTGGCTGTCCTCTCTTCTCATGATGGTATTTAGAGGCTTGAAAAGTCAGCTAATACACAGCAATATATGGTAAAACATGTTTGTTCCTTATTTCCACATGTTCAAATTATTATCAAGAATTATCAGATACTTAGAAGCCAGAAAACCTTTATAATGGTTACCAGTAATACACTCTTGCTGTGTAATCTGAAGGCACTGCAATGATTCTAGATGTTGAACTTTTAATTCTCTCCATGTTCCCCTCTATTTGAGCAGATATAGTAGATGACAGTGAAAAAAAGAATTATCACATGTATACTAATTTACAAAGGTTTGCAAAATGAAGCCTCAAATAATATTACTGATCTACTCACATGTGGGAGAAAACAACCCCTAGTTCCCCACCATTTGAGAAATGTTGAACATGAAGATCTTTATGTTCCAAAACCAAAATATTCACTGTATAGACGGGTTTTTCCGATTGTCACCCAGCAGTTTATGACGTTGCCGATAGATGGCGTAACCGTATGGCCGCCATTAAGGGAGTGAAAATCATGCAACAATAACATGTGATGGCATGGCAGCTGGGTGCAATTTCAGTCTATGACTTTTTTGGAACATTTTGCAAAAACAAAACCAGTCTCTCGGATAATTCAACCTTATTTAAAGATTGTATATTCATATAAATATCGGTGGAAATCTGTGAATGATTAATAACATAAATAATAAAGCACCTATATACGCCAATAAAAAAGCATAGCGAATAAATTAAACACATGCAAGTGTAAATAATTTTGATGGTTATTAAGTGAAACTTTACTGAATGCATCCTAAAATATAGAAAAGTATTTCAATTATGTACATTTGTAGAAAACGTGGTGTACCATTTAAAAAAACAATGACTGACCTTCGATCTAGAATAGATGTCAACGTTCAGCTGTTACTATT
Source organism: Gigantopelta aegis (assembly GCF_016097555.1). Classification (NCBI taxonomy): domain Eukaryota; kingdom Metazoa; phylum Mollusca; class Gastropoda; order Neomphalida; family Peltospiridae; genus Gigantopelta; species Gigantopelta aegis. Next base: position 10,706,191 of record NC_054702.1, on the reverse strand, counting down.
ATTAGGTCTGGGATATTCCAGATGTGGTCACATGGGGTTGAAGTGGGGCGCAGTTAACACTGCCAAATATTTATCTCTTATTTATTTTTATTTTTATTTTTTTATATACATACGAGTTATTATGATGTTAAATGTGTGCGACAAAATGATAAATAAATAATGTACTGATGTAACACGCATGCATGCCACATCAAAAATCGCACCCATTTTTTATATTATTATTATCATTATTAAATAAATAAATAAATAAATAAATAATAATAATAAAAATAAAATAAAATAAAATAAAATAAAATAAAATAAATTATTTATTTATTTATTTATTTATTTATTTATTTATTTGTTATTATTTTATAATTATAATATATATTTTTTAAATTATTATCTTTTGTTTCTTGGGGGAATTTTTTTTAATCATCCACAATATACAACATTACCCCAAAAATTAGTCATAAAATGTTCTATATGCTAGTTAATTACAAAACGAACCACTGACAAAACAAACCAGGAGCTTAGGCTGGCGGGTGTGTGTGTGTGTGTGTGTGTGTGTGTGTCATCTGATACTCTCGTCTGCTGACACTAAACTATTGTTTTGAAGTTCAATATATTAGGCTATACAAGTGTCATGGGAAATTATATTTGTTTGCGTAAGTTTAAATTATTCGTTATGCTTTTATGTTCGCGTGTATACATACATTATTTATTATTTACGTTTTTAATGATTAATACACTTCCACCAACTTTGATATGAATCTACAATCTTTAAATGAGGTTGTATTATTCGACATACTGGTTTTGCTTTCATAAAATGTACTAAAAAGGTAATAAATACTGAAAATGCACCCAGATACAATGCCTTCACATGTTATTATTGTGTGAATTTCACTCCCTTAATGGCGGACCAATCACATGATTCTAAACATGGCCGCACACAGTACTTTGACGTCACTGGCCAATAAACCTGTCTATAAATGTACTTTTAGCTATTCCAGACCATTGGTATGGAACCAGCTTCCAACAAAATTTCAACTGAAACAATAACTGTTAAAATGATACATTTTTTGTGCATGTGTGTGTTTGTATATATACTACATGTATATGTATATAACATCAAATATTTGTCAATTTAGCACATGAGGGCCTCAGGTAAGATTAGCATTTGCTAACTGCAGTGTTACCCTCAATGAATAATACATTCAATACTATTATTATTATTATGTTCTCAAGCTGTTGGAGGGGAACCTAGTTTTGCTAGGATTATTATTTTTTTTTTTTTGTGTACTCTGTTTTGTCATCTTCTAAGATAAGTTCTGTGCTGATTTGATAGGTACTTTAATTGGTACTTCGGTAGATTGGTTGTATTAAAATACTGTGTGTATTGGTTATGTGCATTGGTCTCTATCACAAATTATGTAAATTTTCTGTTTTTATTGCAATTTTAGTGAAACTTACAGGTAAAAAATTCTACATTTAATTTCTACTGCCTGCATGCCTACATAAAAGTATCAAAATACTGTGTTACCCTCAATAAATTAAGCATTCATTACTATTATTATTATTATTATTATTATTATTAGGATCTCAAGCTGTTGGCGGGGAACCTGTTTTTGCTAGAATTATTATTATTATTTTATTTTTTTCAACCTCTTTTGTCAACTTCTAAGAAAAGTTCTGGGCTGATTTGGTAGGATTGATTGTATTAAAATACTGTGTGTATATTTGCCTCTATCATGAATTATGTATATTTTCTGTTTGTACGGCAGTTTCATTGAAACCCACAGGTAAAAATTCTAGATTTAATTTTTAATGCCTGGGTACATAAAAGTATCAAAATATTGGATTAATCCAATACCTTTTTTTTTAGTAATCGGGTTTCTAATGTTAACCCAGCCTGTTTCAGGCAATTTTTTAATTTCTAAAACCTGAAAATCAGTATCACTCATAATGGTTTTAAGTTAGACCAAAACAATTTCACTGTTATAATCTACTCTTTAGAGAGTAATAAACTTTCAATTTATATTTTTTAATTTTTAATTTTTTTTAGATAAGATTTTTCAAATGAAGAATACACATTTTTGCACTGTTTGTACGTTTAAATATATAAAAGTCACAGAATAAATTGATATGTTAGGATTAATAATTTACTGCTTTGTTATGATTTTAAATATGAAACAAGTCCACAATGAATTGTTTGTAAGGAACAGATTACAAAACAACAACAGAAAAACATAACAAACTAATAAAAAATATATCAACAACAAGTTATTTCAACAGCAATAAAATAAACAAAAATAACACAGTTGTATTTTTATTTTAAAGCTGTAAGTTATAGGCCTAATATTTGTTAACTAATTTAGTATATTTATTTTGATAATAAAACAAATATTTAAAATAGTCCATGAAACTCTCCTTTCAACCTAAAATAATAAAAAAATGTGTATTTTTGAAGATTTATTATTATTTCCTGAATTAATTACCTTTTCACACCTTTATCAGGAACAAACTGTATGTTTTAAATACAGGGCCAGTACTATTTGTGGTGGTCAGTAGTTAATGTGATTAATAAAGTATAATTTAAATTAAAATGTGGATTATTTGTACCATGTGGATTATTTGTAAGTGTGATAACGAGAGTTTGACTGCACATGAAGTATTATTTTGCATCACTATTTCTTTTCTTTTTTCATATTTTTTTGTATATAATATATTTACTTCCTTTGGTTATCTTTGACTGTTTAAATGTAGCTTAAATATACAGTTATGTTACCATGTATATTGTATATATACAGGGTTCAAGCTAGGCTAGAAAAACAGGGAGAAGTCACTTCTCCCTCTAGACACATTAGGGAGATGTGAGGAACATTAGGGAGAAGTGAGGTTTGGTGAAGAAGAAGTGAGAAAGTCTTAAAGAGTTCGACCCCTACACCTCTATATCAAAGGCTCTAATCCTTGAAATGGGGAACAACAGGTTGAACTCGTGCTGAGATATGAGATGTGTGATTTAAAAATAAGTCTGATTTAAATCTTTGGAAAACCTTTTTTTTTACTACAAGTTATTTATTTTTGAGACAATTGTTTTCTAAATTGTACACAAAAATAGTATTTTTGTTTTTATTTCCAAAATGCTTTTACTTTTCTTTTTACGTCAAACCAAACTAAAAATATTTACAAAAACCATTTTGTTAGGAAATTGGGAAGAACTATACATGTATGCATCGATATTCAGTTTGTAATAAAACAGTGTCTTTAACAAAATATTTTATACGGACTCATGCCATAGGTAAGTGGTAAAATTATTTAACAAAAGTGTTGTTCTCATGTTTGCTTACGCTTACTTGCGGCCCACTACCTCTAATCTTGTACCCCTATTTACGTAGGTTTGTAATCTTTACTGTACATGTCATTATGTACAGTCGTTTACCATGTCCATGTCAATTAATTTATTTTATGCATACATTTACAAGAACTGTGTTTATTGTTAATCTCTAATCACAAAGGTAAAACAATGCTTTTTTGCAGCTATTCATATGGATGGTCACATGATCTCCTTTCACGTGACCAGTTAGTGATAGGAAGCCGTCTCTGTAGTACTCAGTCATAGACACAAAGTCAGTATCAATTAACTGAATGGCGTAAGAAGGATATTTCTATTTACTGTCATTAAAAAATTCCAATGAGGCTTGCAATTTTTGTTTGCAATTTATTTATTCAGTTCCCTTGCATTTATAAAACAGTACGTAACTAATGAGGAATAGCAATACAATATTGTGTTGTTCTTCAATGTATTATTAATAAATATAATTTGACAGAAATAATCAAGTCCACTGGCCAATTGCAAAATGTGGTCACATGATCTTTGGACAAAATGGAGGTGAAATGTACCGATACTTCTGAGGCCAATCAATTAATAATTCATTTCTGTATATGAATTTTACAGACATGAACAATAATATCAACAGCAAGAAAAGATAAAAAGACAAAGGCAACTTAGAACTTTGCCATGGATGAAAAGTTAGGCGAAGTTTAATATGAAAGGGCAATTATTTCGCCCACGTCGCCCGCTTGCATGATCCATATATATATATATATATATATATATATATATAGAAGAGGGCCCAATTCTTTTATTGTTTGTACAGTAAAATAAGCCGACTCTCTTCTTTTGGAAAGTGTTTCTAGACTTCAAAAGTTGGCTAATACATGGCAATATACGGTATCTACATTAGGGTTATTCCTGTTCTAAGTTCAACTGTTTGTTGTTGTTTTAAAGGGACAGTCCTGAGTTTGCTGCATTTTAAGATCTTTCCGACTAATAAAATATTTCTACAATTAAACTTAAATATTAAATATATTTTCTTCTTTAGAATATTAGTGTCTGTATATTCAATGTGTTTCTGGCCGTCTGAATATTTGTAAGAAGCCCAAACTGGATTTTGTCTTCAAATAATTTCGTACGTACGAAAAAATCTTTTTTAGGAAATAAAATTAAATTTAACCTAGTACAAATATTAGAATGATCAGAAACATGTTTAATATACAGCCACTAATATTTTATGCAGAAAAATATATTTGAAATGTAATTACAACCGTTAAAAAGTCTCTGTTAGTCGATAACATCTTAAAAATTGCAGAAAACTCAGGAATGTCCCTTTAAAAACTTATTGCATATACCACCTGGTGACATCATGGAGTTTGAAATTATATTTCATTATTCTTTTGTTAATCTGTTTAGATTAGTTAGAGATCCATTTTGTATGTCTGTAGGATAAAACAAATCATGAAAATATAATTTCAAACTTTGTGAGAGGATCAACATTCTTAACTCTGGTGAGCATTGCTGTTTTATATATACCTTAAATAATGTTTTTACAAATTGAACATAATAACAGAATTTTTTTCTTTTAATGTTAAGCCAAACTAGAATTACTGAGAAACAACACCTCACATATTTAACTAGTATGAGGTATAGTTAAGTTTAAACATCAAAATATTGAAACATTTTGTAAGATGAGCACAAATGAGGGACAGATCATAATGGAAACACTGGTGAACAAAGGTTTACCTTTAATGCCCAATAATGTCCACTTATGTATCTAAAATGGTGTTTGCGTCTCAGCCATAGAAGTACTTCTATTTCCAGATTTTCAAGCAAACTCAGAGCTTCGTTATTTTCTGCTGGCTGTGAATCTCTTTGGTTCTGGAATATGTGATCATGTACAGCAGCCAAGCCATTGGTGACAGATAAACTGACAGACATGATTGACAGAACCAAGTCATCAGCAGTGTTAAAATCAATATCTTTAACAAGATCCATTACAATGGTCATTGATATATGCAGTTCTTCAGCAATCCATTTCATTTTTTCTCTGAAACATAGAATTACATGTGTTAAGAAAGCCTATTTCATAACCTAGATTGTTTTACTTTTATTCTTTTTAATACCATAATTTGAAATATTTTTGCTTGCTACTATTTCATGATTGGCAAGTCAACAAGTAATTTAGCAGGAAATAAAGTTGCATTGGCATCAGCAAAACAAAATTAAAAGTCCTTTTAATACCTTATTTATGCATCAGTTATACCATGATCCAGACTTTTATGAAAAACCTTAAATACAATATACATGCATGGTTATGCAGCCCTTGATATTAGCTGTAGTCAAGGTACATGATTAATATTTCTCAGTCGTAACTGATTTGGTTACGACTTCAGTTTCCAAGTTTCGGCTATAAGGCAAAATAGGTTACTGATCAGAATCACTCCAAGGGAACTTGTTTATGTTAATTACCATACATTCATGCATACACAGTATAATTAACAATTTGTTTTCAAGACATTTATTTTTTTTACACATTTAGTGTTTAAAAGTCATCACATCCATGTAAAAACTGATAGAATGATGGGGAAAATCATGATTTAATATGTGCTTTGTATCAAACCTTGAAACATAGACATTAACACTATCCTTAATAGCTTTATTAATACTGAGACCATAAGTCTGCTGAATAAAAAGTAAGACATGTATAATTGTATATAAACATTGAAGATGCCCCCAATCTCTTTACTGTGGTCCTTTTTTGTGTTAAAGGAATGCTTGCGCAAGGCTTTTGGACTGGTATGGATATTCAGTGATATATAATGCACATTATTGCTTAATATCAACAAGTATATTATTATATTTAATTATATTTTATTAATAAAACGGTTAATTATATATAATGGGCGTAGCCATTTTGTTCCATCGCAGTGAATATACCCTCTGGTGAGCCAGTGATACATAATACATAACACATCATGTCAGGAATTAGTCTTAGAACTGAAGAAACAAATGCACCTGTGAACTTTTTTTAATCCTCAAACTTGTTATAAAAAATAAACCCTAAAACAAAATGAAATTAGAAGGTGCAATTAAAGTCAAATACTCATTCAGTATGGTTTGTGATTGACCAACAGGCAAAACCTTAAATGTGAAGACCCAATCTATACTACTAGTATAGTATCACTGTACAAGCCCACCCCAGTTTTTTCACTTACACATTTTAACATATACTGTGATGTTTACTTCTACTTTTAAACAAGTGTGTTCCTTTCATCACCAGTACTTATGAAAGAAAACCATACCATATACGTAATATTGTTTATTATCTTATAATATATTGTCTGTACTTATATATTGGGTTTTTTTGGGGTGTTTTTTTTTTTTTGGGGGGGGGGGGGGGGGTGGTAGTTTTAAGTGTTGTACTGATACTACTAGTCTCATGCAACAGAAACTAATGAATAGAATAGAATAGATGTTTAATCACACCCCGGAATGAAAAATACATCAGCAATTGGGTGTCATACTATGGTAAATGCAAAATTTAGTGAGTATCAAAATCAATATAAAAATGCAAAAGTTACATTAAAACATGTACAGTGTAAAGAACTGTGAAAAAATATCACAGATAGATAAAATTAAAATTTAGAATAAAATTCAGTATCTCAAAGAAATTGTAATAAAAGTTCTGGATGGAATCGAAATGAATCCATCACATTATATTTTCCAAATAAATATTTTCTAGTTTCTTGAGATGATTGCACTCCACCAAAATGTGGCGTACCATCAGAGCATACTGACAGTGCTCACACTGAGGTGGCTGTAACTATGTTCAATAGGTGTAATTTTGAAGAATCTTAACAAAACTTGCCTTTATTCCAAAACAACAGCGGTTTTTATTGATGACAATAAACTTGTAACTGCCGAATCCAATTATCCCAGATAGGGGATCGCCATGTGTGTTTGTGTTATCACGTGACAAAGTCAGATGTCATTTTTAGTGAGGTTATCGTGCAAAGCGATAACAAACGATAAGAGAGATTTCATTAAAATTAATTTGTAAGAAAGATTAATATTTTTAACATATTTGTTAATTTATACATTTATTTAACATAGTAATAGATATTAATTTTGTAAACAATAATTTGACAATTTACATAGATAGCCTAGAAGGAAATAAACCGCGATTGAATTATCTTTTAGTTTAGACTTCAGCTGCAGCAAATAGTCTTGATCGGAATCCCTTCGGGTTGCAATGCGCATAGCGCCGCAGGTGTTGCAACTGATTCCGATTTTCAGAGGGGTGCCGGCCATTGCCCTTAATATAGAGGCTTTTTCAGTTAGCTTTCTTTTCTTTTGGTCAATTGTTTTTGAGTTGTGAGCAGAGAGTTTTATCCTCAATAAACAATATATTTGATTGGTTAGGCTAGCCGATTTGTGGATGATGTCAATCAATAATAATAATAAATAAGAGAGTATAAAAGAAGAGGAAGTAAAGAAGACAAATTTATTATTGATCGAGATAGCTATCGAGAAAGGTCAATAGTCAGAGTTCACAATGTAAATGGTGAGTTTATTGATTGGCGGAATAGTAGAATTAATAAGTCTTGGAATAGAAGCATTTGCAGGCGAAGCAATAGCAGCAACAACAGCAGCATTAACAGAGAGCTTTGCAGTAGAAGTACCTACATTAGAATTATACGGCATTGGAAATATAGCAGTACAAGAGGCCGCCATAGACTTAAGTAGTACAGTATTAAAAATTGGCGGCGAAGTAACAGCAGACATTGTGAGTGAAGAAATTAAGAGTGCAGTGACTGGCGATAAGACTGATTACGGTAGACATTACGTTAAACACGTACAAGAAGACGTGTGGAAAAGTGTAAAAAAGAATGCTCCTACAATATTATTTTAAATATGGTAGTAGTAGGAGATGTCTTTTCGTAGACCTCAAAATTATCAGACATATAGACAGAGAATTTGTACACAATTGTGGAGTGGATTAAAGAGAGACTTTATTTGAAGTAGTCGACAACAAGGAATTAGTGAACAAGCAGCAAAATATAATTGGACTCAATATAGAAGATTTCTTGGAGAACAACCTTTTGGACCTCCTTCAAGAACTAAAGAAGATTTACGTAAAATACAAAGTGGAATTCCAGTGCAGAATATCATACACGAAATTGTACAAGACGATACACAGAGTAGTTCTGTAAACGAAGGACTTGGAAAAAGTAGTGATCCAGCACAAGACTTTATAGTCCAGGCAATCTAGCTCATTTTTTCACTCAACTTGGAACAAATTGCAACAGAATTTTTTTCACCAGTGCATTTCTGTGAGGTCCCCTGAACACCATATTAAAAGTCCCAAGAAATCCCTTCAGGGTAAATATGTCTAATTTGCATAAATCCAATATGGCCGCCAAATATCAATAATACACCATATCTTTGCTCTCAGGTGACATATTTGAGTGATTTCAAGTTCTAGAATGGAATTATTTGTCTCAAGGATGCATTTGGAGTGCATTTGAATTTGATTGGATGAAAAATTCATTTGCATAAATCCACGATGGCCGACAAATTCAAGTATTTTACCATATATTTGCTCTCATGAGACATATTTGAGTGACCTAAAGTTCCAAGATGGGGTTTTTGAACACAAGGTTGCTCCTATGTTACTCTACCCCTTGCTAGCCTTTGTTTAAAGTGGCCCGATCAGCACCCCATGCTGCCCTCTATTGATAGGCCACTTCAGTACACTACTATAGATAAAAGATGTAATGTAAAATCCCAGCCTCGTTAATGCTTCTTTCTTTCTGTTTCAGATTGATACAAATGTAGTGTTCAGGAATATCAACAAGAATGGATCAGATGTGCGTAATATGTAAAGAAACATTCACGAATGGAAAACCAACTGTGATTCTCCAAACAAAGTGAAGTGATGGGGTTAATCGTGCAAGCGACCAACGTGGCAGTGACTTGAGAACTATTCCAGGACAATGGGTACATGTGGACTGCCGTCGCAGTTATTGTAAAACGGCAAATATTGCACATCACATACATGTAGGATCGCAAAAGCCAATTGAAAAGCGGTCTGTTCTCCGTTCACAAAAGGCATTCAATTTTCAAGAACACTGCTTGTTTTGCAGAGAACCCGCCAAATGTGATAAAAAACGCGGCGTTGATGTATTCCCGGTCAGAACAAAAGACTTCCAGGACACCTTGACTCATATTTGCAATTCTCGTAATGACAAATGGTCTGAAGTGGTGTCAGGCCGACTGGCATCTGTGAATGACCTACATGCAGCAGATGCAATATATCACCAGCAGTGCAGTAGTAACCTTAGGACAGGGAAGAATATTCCCAGTAAACTATTTGTTGATAGTGGGGAAACACTGAAAAGGTTCAAAGTTGGAAGACCGTAGGCAGATGAGAGAAGAGAAGCATTCCTGAAAGTGGCACAGTTTCTTGAAGAAAATGATGAGGAACAAACAACTATAAATGAACTCGTTCAGAAAATGGCTGAATATCTCGAAAACACTGAACAGGAGCCGTATAGTGCAAAATACATAAAAACAAAAGTACAGGAACATTTTGGTGAAAGAGTTATAATGACAGTGCTCAGTAAAAAGGAGTGTGTAGTTACATTGCGGGACACAGCCAGCTCAATCCTCTATGCATTTCATAAACAACAAAAACGGGACAACGCTGAAGATGAGAAACTGAATATTATAAAAACTGCTGCAAAACTGAATACCATGGCCTAGAGGTCCCACATATGACAGTGTGTGTGAACTGTATGTTAGATATGTGACACAGAAATATGGTGCTGCTGCCGCCATTGTGTTCGATGGCTATACAGATGATCCAACAACCAAGGATGCCACACACCTGAGAAGAACAGGGATGTGCACGGGTGTTACAGTGCACTTCACTGGTGGAATGGTTATTCAATCCAAGGAGGAATTCTTGAACAATACCACGAACAAACAGCGCTTCATCCACTATCTCAGCGACAAACTAGAGCGGGCTGGGTGCAGCACAGATCACGCAAAGCATGACGCTGATCTGCTTATTGTCCAAACGGCTGTCGCATCTGCCAGAAGCAAAGACACCATTGTGTTTGGGGATGACACAGACTTTCTTGTTCTTCTATTACATCATGCTGACATGGATGCCCATGAGTTGTTCCTGGCACCAGAGCCCAAGCGAGACTCAAGGAAGAACAGGATATGGTGCATAAAGCAAGTTAAGGAACGTCTTGGTCCAAATGTTTGTGATCATATACTCTTCATCCACGCAATTCAAGGGTGTGATACAACCTCTCGCTTATTTGGATTAGGAAAGGGTTTATCATTGAAGAAGATCCTGAGTGATGCTCTGTTCTGCCAACAGGCTAAGGTGTTCAGTGCGGCAGGACAAATTGCCAAGGATATCATTGCAGCAGGAGAGAAGGCACTGCTGTCTTTATATGGTGATGCCAATGAGGAAGAACTGAATAGGTTACGATACAAGCGATTTTGTGATAAGGTTGCTAAGAGTATATCTTATGTGGAACCACGGAATCTACCACCAACCTCAGCAGCTGCCAAGTTCCATAGTTTACGTGTATACTATCAGATGATGGAGTGGAAAGGGACAGCTACTGACATGAAGCCAGAAGATTGGGGATGGCACGTGTTAGATGGACGATATCTACCAATTCAGACTGACCAGCCTGCATGGCCATCAGAACTACTGGATATCATCTGCTGCAGTTGTAAAGACGACTGTAGTATAAGAAAGTGCACTTGCCGAAAATATGATCTGCCTTGCACTGCTGTGTGCAGAGTATGCCGTGGTACATGCTGTACCAACTCGCAGAAACCAGATTTCACTGATGAAATCGATGAACTTGACATGGCTTTTGAGTAGGACAATGTTACACCTAGGCAACATTGGTGAACTATAGCATTAACACATGTACAACATGGAAGGTCAGATAATACATGTAGCCTCTAGAAACTGCCGGGATCATCCAATGGTGTGATCCAATCATATTCAAATGTCCTTCAAATGCATCATTGTGATAAATAACCCCGCCCTAGAACTTTAAATCACTCAAATATGTCGCCTGAGAGCAAATATGGCAAAATACGTGAATTTGTCAGCCATCTCGGATTTATGCAAATGAACTTTTCATCCAATCAAAATCAAATGTCCTCCAAATGTATCCTTGTGACAAATAAACCAGTTTTAGAACTTGAAATCACTCAAATATGTCACCTGAGACCAAATATATGGTATCTTATTGATATTTGGCGGCCATATTGGATTTATGCAAATGAACTTTTCATCCAATCAAATTCAAATGTACTCCAAATGCATCCTTGAAGCAAATAACCCCATTCTAGAACTTTAAAACTCTCAAATATGTCACCTGAGAGCAAAGATATGGTATATTATTGATATTTGGTGGCCATATTGGATTTATGCAAATTTACCGTATTTCCCCTGCAGGGATTTCTTGGGACTTTTAATATGGTGTTCTGGGGACCCCACAGAAATGCATTGTTGTAAAAAAAATTCTGTTGCAATTTGTTCCATTTCAAACCTTACTTTGCCTGGACTATTAGTGAAGAAGGTGATAGAGATATCGCTGATATCAGTGAAATACAAGATAGTGAAGAAAATCAAGAGAGAAGAGAACAAGACAGTGAAGGAAATATAACTGTAATTCCAAATAAATCATTTGCAGATACACAAGAAGTAAGAGGTAGTCAAGAAGCAGGACCGTCTACTTCTACTCCGACAGTACCAAATACTAGTAAAGAAAGAAGAAAGAAGAGAAGAAGTGACGAAAGAGAAAAAGAACAGAGTAGTAGTGATAATAATTTAAGTGGTTATAATTTACGTACAAGATTTGTAAGTAGAGTACCTAGGAGTGTATTAAGTAATCCACATTTTACAGGTCAAGTAAGACCACAAGATATAAGAGCAAAAAATCCAGACGTAGAAGAAGATAGAGATAGACGTATGCAAGAAGGAATAGACGAAATAGGAGGTATGGCATAAGGTACAACTGGTGGATCAGGTGATAATGAATTATCCGGTGAAAATAATACTTATTTTGGTGGTTTCGGAGGTACTCATCAATATAATCCTCCTAAAATTATTACTGTAGAAAAAATATTTAAAAAGACATGGAAGAGCTGTATATTATTTAATAAAGAACATTATGGAGAAATTAAATTTAATATATTTAATTGGGACAATATAGCAGAAGACTCTGGTGTGGCCACAGTTAAATTTAATCATGGTGGCCATATTGTCCCATATATGATTAAAGAAGCTAGTACTGATACAGCAGACTGGAATTTACCAGATGACTGTATAGGATATAGTGTAGAAGAAATTGGATTCGTCATACCAAATATGACTATTATGATTATGAATAATAGTAAAAATGATGCTAATGATGTACCAGCACCAGCTCCTCCAAATGTACATGTATGGTCATTTGTAGATACTAATAATGATTACGGTATGGCTAATAATTGTTCCATTAGTCATATTGCTCATAATGATCAATTTAAGAGTCAAGAATGTCTACATAATTTAGACGAAAGAAAATTAGTAGCTATAGAAGAAAGATTCATTACTATACCTAATAGCTTTGCTTATAATTTATTAGATAGAAGATTTAAGAAAAAAGGTGACGAAGATACTTATGAAACTACTGAACCAAATGCAGTCTATAATTTAGAAAGACATCCAGGTTATCGTTCATTTAGAGCTATAGATAGTCCTATACAATATTCTCATAAATGTGGAGGTAGTCCTCCAGTATTATTTCCCACTGGAGGAAATAGTACGCTTAATTTTATGTATCATACTGGACCATCTCTATGGGAAAATTTTACCGAATTTTATAAAGATCCTGATAAACCTGATAATTTAGACGATGTAGGAAATGACTTAGAATTTTATCCCATCGTCAGACAATTATGTAATGAAATTAAATATGCTACTAATGGTAATACATTAGGATGGGCTCAAAGAAATTATTTAGAAGCTTACTGTAGACAAAATAGTCAATATTTAAGATATTTCGCTAACAATCCAGATTGGGTACCTAGAGATAATAAAGGTAAAAAAATTAGAAAGATCGATTGAACTCCCGAACAAATTGTAGAAGTATTGCAACATAATATGAATTTTAATGTAGAACCTATGGATAGACAAATGGGTGCTTCTATAGATTTCTCTGAAGCAGAAACAGATGCCATAGCAGAATATACTAAATGTAGAAGGCATTGTACAGCAGATACTTATTCTGCTGCCATGGATATTAAAGGAGAAAATAGAGTGACAGGTCTAGAAAATAGACCACCTATCTTTATGATAGGTATTAAGCCTGACGTAGAACCACATGGAGCAAATAAAGGAACTTTGAGACTATTTGATTATTTTGACAATTTTGAAATTACTTATTATAGTAAAGTCAAATTTTATATGAGAACGTCAGTCTGTCAACCATATACGACTATTGGCTTAGGTGGTCTACCTGACGAATATCCAAGAGGCTTTACTGCTAAAATGGTAGACGGTAAAGTAGTTGTCAGTCAAGGAGGTACAAGTCCAAGTACAACTGATATACATAAAAGATGGCTTAGATTACCTAATTTTAAGAATGCTGGTATAGCTGATAGTGCAGAAGATTATGATATTGGTCAAGATGGAAAACCTACAGGTTATACCATTCGATTAGAAAAATACTTTGAATATATGAATAGAATTAATGACATGAAGAGAGAAAGAATAGAAAGAGGAGACATGAATAGTGCATTAGCACGTAGAAATAGACGACATACACAAATGGACCTCACACATTTTAGAAATGGTGATGCCGTTAATTTCCCACCGAAAAATAAACAAGCATGGTGGAGAGTATAGAAATATACATTATATTATATTGTATTATATTATTGAATTATACTTCCTTATTTTAAAATACATGTATTTTTGTACAATATGTAATATGATATGCCACTTGTTGTTAGTTAATTTTTCAAGTAGCGGAAGTATTCCGCGGAAGTATTCCTATTACTTCCTTGTGACATTTTATTATATGCTATTGGCTTGTATATTATAATTAGCTTTATATTTTTGCAAAATAAAAAGCGTGTGCACACTCATTCCTGTTTCATTCCTCATTTATAAACTGGAATACGTATGACAGACTTTATAGATAGCTTCAAATATGCAATGTCAGATAGGCCAGTATCTGAACACGAAAGTGAAGACTTATTACCATTCCATGGTAATAGGTCACCCAGCAGAAGACTTGGTACATCCAAATTATTTAATTCCAAGAGCACATTTCCTAGACAAGAATGCGAAAGAAGCAAGACATCCGACCAAGCATTACGTACTGACGTATGCGATGGACCAAGCGTTTGTCATAAGTAGGCTTAAAAACAACAGGCCGTGTTGCTGATTGTAATAAATGACTATGAATAGTTAACCTATGACCCAAATGAAAATTCCATGACCCATACGAACCAGGTACGGTATATCTGGCCACTGGATTAAATCAAATTATTTGTTTTGGTCCACTATATTAAACAAAAATCCTACCACTGGCAAATATACTCCTTTATTTCACTAAATCATATTGCGCAACCGCCACCTATGGGTCACACTAAGGGAGCAATTAACAGTTACAGCGACTCCCGACAGCAGAGAGCGCACACATGAAAGGTGGAATTTCAGACACCGATGAATTAAACGTCTTGTTGATTGTTGAGTGACTGGACATGCCAAAATATTTGGTAGCCCAGCGTTACTTACTCTGAGATGGCAGATAATAGTCTCTTTTCACTTCTTTCATCAAACTGTTTAGCATTAGCCAGAAACAGTTGAATCAACAACTGAAATCAAAATCAATTTGCATGTATATATATATATATTAATATTAAGGCTGATACATATAGGATATTAAACAAGCTTCTACTTCATGTTAAGTTTATGTCTCATGTAAAATAATTTTTATCCGTCATGCTTTAGAAAGTGAACAATTAAAAAAAATTCACAAGGGATATACACTTGATATGAATAGTAATCCTCAATATTATGTTTTAGATAACATATGGTCCGGTAAAATTATAAGAAATGGAAACTGACAATGTAGTCTAGGGAGTTATGTTCATTTTTTGAAATTTGCATTTTTTTTTTGCTCAAGTTAATAAAATTTTGATCATATGTTCCCATGACCTACCTGAACTAGAAATCCATTGGTAGCATTTTTTCTGACCACTATCATGTCAGCCATCTTGAAATTCAAAATGGCCGTCATTTTCATATGGGTCAATATCAAAATTGGTAACATTTGGTGTCCCAGCTCTAAATTATATTATAAAATGTATATATTTCCCAATGTTTTTCACAGAATATTACTTTGACATCTATACACAAAACCACACATATTTGTAATATATTTCGGACATTAGTTTTTAAAAAATCAGTATTTTATTTAAAAAATTATGCCGAAATCTCATGTCCCTTGCAAGAGGTGAAGTTATATAAAGTTTAATATTGTGTAAAAAAATATATTATTCTTTAACTTCTTTTGCATAAATGTAATCATGAGATATTAAGTAACAATACTGTGCTATAATACTTTATTTTTGATAATTATATTTTACAATTTTTTTACTAAATATGTGTGTCCCTTGTATATATGTCCATACTGTTGTACTTTCTACAAAGGATCTTCCACTTTCTGTCTTATCATTTGAATGTGGCCTTAATTCAGTAACTTGTACCAGAAGACACAAATTTTTGAACAAGTAAGTATATTTCTTTACATACAAATTTTGAGCATCCATACTGTTACTGTCTTTGCATATGCCAAAATTAGAAATTACATTTTAAAATATTTAAGGAAATTATGTTGTCTAAGTACACACCATGTACCAACCAGGCATTCTACATTTGATCTTGACCTTGTGTATATAATTGCTAAAATATTGTAAAATTGTCCTAACTGTTATAGTCCATATTGTTACTTCACCCCTTGCAAGGGACATGAGATTTTGGGATAATTTCTTAAATAAAATACTGATTTTTTTTTAATTAATGTCCGAAATACATTACAAATATGTGTGGCTTTGTGTATTGATGTCAAAGTAATATTCTGTGAAAAATTGGGCAATAATATAATTTAGTGCTGGCACCCAAAATGTTACCAATTTTGATATTGACACATATAATTTCTTTATACATCTCCACTCCCATTTAACATAAAACATATTTTGGGGGTCTATTTAAGCATATTATGTTAGTGAATTAAAAAATTTGTTTCATTATTCATCTCACATGGCAACCATCTTGAAATTCAAAATGGACGTCATTCCATTATATTTTTTCTCTATCTTTACTCCCATTAAACACAGAAAAATCATTTTGGTCTCAGTTTACATCTATGAGCTCAGATGATTATTTTGTAAAAAGGAAAATTGTTGTCTGGTCATGGCAGCCATCTTGAGATTCAAAATGGCTACCACTTTAATATATATATTTTTAAATATCTCAAATCCCAGTAAACGTGGAAGCATAATTTTTTGTCAGTGTACTTTTCTCTATTCCATGCATTGGATGGTTTTCATTTATATAGTCACTGAATCATGAAAACAATCTTGACATTCAATATGGCCACCATTTTAATACATTTGTCTTATATCTCAACTCATGGTTAATGGATAAGCACAATTTTGTTGTCTATATGTATATTTCAGTGGTCAATGAATCTAATTCTTTAGATTTATAGTCATCATATTATGGCAAACTTCTTAAACTTCAAAATGGCAGTCACATGGAAATTCAAAATGGCCACCAAGGTAATCATTTGGCAAATAAAGGAACATACCAACTGTAAATTGTAATACATAATGGCATATTAGGCATCTACTTCATCTGTAATAGTATGCATATTGCAGCAATCCTCATCAGTTTCACATTTGCAACGCTCTGTACATTGAAGGTTGCGTCACTTACACTAAATTATAGTACATCTATCTGAACACTTACTGACACCACAATTGCATCTGATCAGTTCTACCACATATTCTGGTGCAGCTTGCACCTCCAACAGCAGTCACAAATATACCAACCTCTTGACCCAACCAAGTTTTCATGGATCAAGAATGTCCAGATGTCGCATCTCATCTTGAGCTCAGAAATGTGCTTGGAGATGTGCTCTTTGGGTATGCTGTTTTCATACCCCAGAGGTAGGTGGCAGTGTTTCCACACTTTGGTTTGGTGATGGTTTCTTGAACTTTTCATCTTAGAGTAGCTGCATCAGTTGTAGAAATGACCCTTGTACTTGGTTCCATGCAGTAATATCTTCACATTTTTCACTGACCTCTTTGTATAGTTCATCACCGATTCTAACCTGACTTTGGTGTTACTTATATATGGAGCTTTCGTGAATACATTGATTTCTCTTTATTGATGTCCACCATCACCAATTGTCCTGTTGTGTCATATTCAGATACAGCATGGACATCTGGAAATCCGAGTCTATCTCTGGATACAGTTCATTATACAATGTTTGCAGGTTGATCGGGTTGTGATTTAGATATAATTATTTGTGTATACTAATGGTGATAAAAACCCAACAGTATGTGTCTTTGATGTAGAAATCCACCTCATTGCCTGGCCCGATTATGACGAATCATGTGTCATTGTCACATCATGGCCTGCAACAGTTTTCGATATCGTAGCGCTCGGATAGCTTCGAAAATCTGTAGCCTGGTTAGTGGAAATATTTGATGTCATCTTTCATAAATATTATTGTTAAAAAATAAATCTTACACCCATGTAACCATCTAATAGTGAATCAAAGCATGCAGGAAATGCTTCTGCTCACTGACAACATATATGGCAGATTAGATGTGAATTTCTGCACCAGACACAGACTTAGTTCTTATCCTGAGTAGTAGTAGTTTATTTACTTTAAGCCGTGTGGCTCATGAGAAGATCACACACACTGATCCCACTAATTATCGGTAGACGTAAGTCGCAACCAGATTAACATGCAACTAAGATGATGAACCGGGTTCAGAAAGAAAATCAACATTACCAGGGTTGCATGTAGTAACTGGATGTGACACAACAGGACAAATTTATGGTATATGCAAACAAATGTTAATGAATGTATTCGGGACAACTCCACTGGCTATATATGAAGCTCTTAGCCAGCTTGGAATTACTGATGAATCATACAATGAGGTCAGTACTCCATGGTACTAAGCTCAAGGGTCATTCGATGCAGCTATTCTGAAAGGATAGAAGTTCAAGACACCATCACCAAACCAAAGTGTAGAAACACTGCCAAGTATCTAATAACAGCTTATCCAAAGAGTATATATCCAAGCAAATATCCTAGCTTAGGATTCAATGCTACATCCAGTGATCTAGACCCATGGTTGGATCATGGATATATTTGTAAATGTGGTTGAATGTGCAAGCTGCACCAGAGGCTGTGATAGAACTGATTAGATGCAACTGTGGTATCAGTAAGTGTTCAGGTAGATGAACCTGTAAGGAATACAACCTGCAATGTACAGAACTCTACAAGTGGTGATGGTTGCTGCAATACATGTCATTACAGACGAAGTAGATGCAATGCAATATTTTAATTATTTCACATAAAATGTATGTGGACTAGGAGGAAAAGTCTTTGCCAAATGATAGAATTGGTGGCCATTATTAAATCTCCATATGGCTGCCATTTTTAATTTTAACGTGGTTCCATGACTGGAGGATGGTTATAAAAATGTCACCCTTTAATTCATTGATCCTAAAAATGTACAGACAAAAATAATTGTGCTTCTGCCTTAACCAGAAGTTATGATATAAGAAAAATACATTAAAATGGTGGCCATTTTGAATTTCAAGATGGCTGCCACGACTGGATGACTATAAAAATGTCATCAATAAATTCATGGCTACATAAATGTACATATAGACAAAACATATTGTGTTTCTATCTTAACCGAGAGCTGAGATATATGCAAAAATATATTAAAATGGTGGCCATTATGAATTTCAAGATGGATGCTTAGATCAGACAACAATTTTTGTTTTCACAATTTCATTCACTGAGCTCATAAATGTAAACAGATATCTAAATTGTTGTTGTGGGTCAACTGTGAGTAAATATATATATAAGAATATTTAATTGGCGACCATTGTGAAGTTCAAGATGGCTGTCATGCCCAAATGACTAAATAAAATGTTATCAGCGAGTTCATTGCCCTCAAAAATATAAACAGACACAAGAATTGTGTTTCTATGTTAACTGGGAGTCAAAATATATGTAAAGTATCCCAAAATTATGGCCATTTTGAATTTCAAGATGGCCGACATGATCAAATGACTGATAAAAAGATTAAAAAGAAATACATTTTACTGACTTGAGCCAAAAAAAGAGCAAATTTACATAACTGCCTGGACTAATGTATGTGACAGTGTGTGACCTCAACAATAGCTAGAATAATTTCAATATCCTGGTGGAAAAGCCCCCTTCCCACCACCACTCACCCCAGACAGAAGAAAAGCAGGTTTGATGAAATACTGAGAGACAACCATTCAGTACCGTTGACAAGTGTGGTGTCATTAGCAAGCAGTTTTAAAACATACTCATTCCAACACATTTGGGACACAAACTCTCTCTCCCTCAGTCTCTCCCTCCCATAAAGCTGTAGTTTAAAATGTGCTGAGTTGTTAAACAAATATTCCTTTCCATAACCTTTCATAGGCACTGAAAATGGGGGGGGGGGGGGGGGGGGGGTGGTGTGTGTGTGTTAGATTATGCATCCCCCAGATGAATAGATTTCATGTACTTGCCCTTGTTTGTCATCTAATATGTTCTTTGCACTGGAGTGGCATTAAACACTGAACCGGCCTCGGTGGCGCAGTGGTTAAGCCATCAGACTACCGGCTGATAGGTACAGGGTTCATAGCCCAGTAGTGGCTCCAACCCAGAGCGAGTTCTTAAGGGCTCAATGGGTAGGTGTAAGGCCACTACACCCTCTTCTTTCTCACTAACCACTAACCAACTAACAACTAACCCACTGTGCTGAGGTGTGTGCACCGTAATTAGATATAAGGACAAAAATAAATTAATTAAACACTGATGGACTGATTGATTGATTGATTGGTTGATTGAATGATTGATTCTCCCATTTGAAATAAGTTTAACGACACCACTAGAGCACATTGATTAGATTGTTTTGTTTAACAACACCACTAGAGCACATTGATTTATTAATAATTGGCTACTGGATGTCAAACATTTAGTACTTTGGACATATAGTCTTAGAGAGGAAACTTGCTACATTTTTCAATTAGTAGCAAGGGTTCTTTTATATGCACCATCCCACAGACAGAATAGCACATACCACAGCCATTTGTATACCAGTCGTGGTGCACTGGCTGGGACGTAAAATAGCATAATGGGCCCACTGATGGGGATCGATCCCAGACCGATTGTGCATCAAGTGGGCATCATCAGAGGAAACCCGCTACATTTTTTCTAATGCAATAAGAGATCTTTTATAGATGCACTTTCCCACATACAGGAAAACACATACCTTTGACCAGTTGTGGTGCACTGGTTGGAATGAAAAAAAACAATCAGGTGAATGGATCCACCAAGATGATTCGATCCTATAATGCAAGCACCTCAAGCGAGCACTCAACCAACTGAGCTAAATCCCCACCCAACTGAAAGGCAAATTAATATATAGCTCCTCCACCCCAGTTGCCGATAGCTTATGATGCCTTTACATAAATAAATTAATGTAGGACCCAACTTTCTCCCCTTCCTTTCCAGTGAAAGAACTTTTTTCAATTAAAATTTAAGAAAACTACCAGAAAGTGAAAACACAAATACTGTCTCCTTAAAAATGAATCAGTGTGTTTTTTTATTATAGAAACTAACTACACACACTTTATTAAATAAAGAAAGAAAGAAATGTTTTATTTAACGACGCACTTAACACATTTTATTTACGGTTATATGGCGTCAGACATATGGTTAAGGACCACACAGATTTTGAGAGGAAACCCGCTGTTGCCACTACATGGGCTACTCTTTCCGATTAGCAGCAAGGGATCTTTTATTTGCGCTTCCCACAGGCAGGATAGCACAAACCATGGCCTTTGTTGAACCAGTTATGGATCACTGGTCGGTGCAAGTGGTTTACACCTACCCATTGAGCCTTGCGGAGCACTCGCTCAGGGTTTGGAGTCGTTATCTGGATTAAAAATCCCATGCCTCGACTGGGATCCGAATGCAGTATCTACCAGCCTGTAGACCGATGGCCTAACCACGACGCCACCGAGTCCGATCCACTTTATTAAATATTCTCCTATAAAACATAATATAAACAGGGTCAGATGTAGAATTGTTTTAGGGATGGGTGCAGTTTTCCAATATGAAAATCTTCCCTATAAAAACCCAGCCAGATAGGATATTATAGGTATATACAAAATACTAAATTTTGAAGGCACTACAAAGATCAGTAGGGTGCATAAACACCCACTGAATCCACACCTTTATGAACCTTCGATTATCAACATTGAAGCACCCCACCCTGAAACTAACGTTCTTCTTCGTATAGCACACTTGTCTTTCTGAGACAACACTTACAGTGAAAATGACATATGGTTAGTAGTTTTCAGGTTAACACTGTGTGCAGCAATGGCAATAACATTTCAGACTTTTGACGACATACGCTTTAATTAGCGAAGACACACGTCTATTAAACAGTGATCAAAAAATTAAATCAGCAAATTTTAATATCTGTGGTCAGGTACTGAGATTGGCTCAAAACCTTCCTCCAATTAAAAAAAAAGAGAAATTAGACATTAAATGGTGTATCTTTGTGCATTTCAAATTATTATTGCAAATTATTTTTACCTGACAAAAAAAGAGTAAAATACAAAACATTCTCTTTTTATTTATTCAAACTTTTTTTTTATTATGAGTACATGGGTACAACATTCATTCTGATTGTTGTCTTCTAACTATCTGACCATTTCAAAATGTTCATGTGCATCTATTGACTTGTTTAACATTGTTTATCTCTTACATTTTCCCGTTTAAATTTTTGGTAAACAATAGGCAAACAAATATTCAACTGGTCTTCATTTGCCATTTCTTTTTTGTATAAAAGAAGTTGTTCAAGGTGGTAATATGACTGGTATCAACTGACACAGAGCAATCTAGTTTCTGCAATCAGTAACTCTCAGCTATTTTCACAAGCAAATATTTTCAATGCAGAAATAACCAAGAAGTTGTACAATAGTCTAAAATGGTGGCCCCATTCAGATTGTATATAAAGTGTCAGCTGAAACCGAAAGGCAAAATATATCATAAGTTTTGGACAAAGAATATGAAAAATTTGGGACAAACAACAGAAAACTCACAAACATTGTAGACATTAAAATTCCAGATAAATCCAGAAAAATTCCATCTCTTCTTATATATGTTTGAATTTGCATTTTATATTAGTATAGGATGTTATAAGATGATGACTAGAGACCACAGATTGAATAAACATCAAATATCATACTCCTGTATTTATAAAAATTAAATCTACCTACATCTTTAGACCTGTAGTCCATCTGTTTCATCCTGAATGAGTGAAAGTGAAAGAACAGACATGCTGCAACAATGTATGGTG
This sequence comes from Gigantopelta aegis, assembly GCF_016097555.1. Taxonomy (NCBI): domain Eukaryota; kingdom Metazoa; phylum Mollusca; class Gastropoda; order Neomphalida; family Peltospiridae; genus Gigantopelta; species Gigantopelta aegis. The sequence goes on along the minus strand of NC_054702.1, from coordinate 10,683,138 downwards.
GAATCTGTCCAGGTAATATTGCATTTTCAAGCTGTCCTATTGAAATAGCCGCCATGATAGTTCTCGGTAGAAGATAGTCAACCTCAAACAACATGTGTAGATCAGCAATAACATTCTGTACAGGACTGAAAATTTAAATAAGAGAAATATAGAACAACTATGTGTTTGATTTAAATAAATGTCTACCCATTGCTATTATATCCTCTATAACTACATTGTATAATATGATCCTCAACAATTTAAACTGTATATTTTTCTAAAGCATATCATTACCAAAATATTTCAAAAAATACAACCATTGGCAAATATACTGATTCTCTGAACAAACTGACCACTCTATATTGTTACATACTTTTTAGTGACATTGCATGCAGTGTGGCCAGAAAAAAAAATAATTAACAATTGACTACAAGTGTTAATCTAAAAACAATGTGCACAATGTATGAATCGTATGAATCCATGTAGAAGACCATACAAAAGTATTCACATTGATTTTTTGGTTCACATTGCATGAACTAAAAAATAATTACGGTCAAATCGTATAATTAAATTTAATTGCATATTTTAACAATATATCTTGGAATTTCGTTTCGTTTAGACTTAAATATGTCTGTAGTATTATTTATGTACTGAGACTTGTATAGAATAGGATGTCATTTTCACTAATCTATGCTCATTGCGTTCTAAACATTTGTTTGGCTGTCAACAGTTGTATAGAACTTTCCTACATTTTGTTTGCCACAGACTGTCATTTTGTTAGTGATTAGCTTACTTTTCACATCAATACATACTTGCTATTCTGTTATACCCTTTTCTATTTACCATATATACAAACAAAAGCTTATTTTGTTTAAAGACACCACTAGAGCACATTAATTTATTAATCATCAGTTACTGGATGTCAAACAATTGGTAATTTTGACATACACTCTTAGAGAGGAAACCTACTATATTTTTCCATTAGTAGCAAGGAATCTTGTATATGCACGATCCCACAGACAGGATAGCACATACCACAGCCTTTGATATACCAGTCATGGTGCACTGGCTAGAATGAGAAATCTCCCATTGGGCCCACTAATGGGACCAATTCCAGACCGACTGCACATCAGTCAAGCATTTTACTATTCGGCTATCTCCCATCCCATATTCAAAAAAGGGGAGGGGAATAAAAAGTACTACTAAGTTGTATTTGTGTCATAATTTTATTGCTTTTTACATCTGCCATGTGTTTTTTAAAACATGTATTACTGAATAATCAAACTAATTGCAGAAAAGTAGTGAGAGGAGGTTGGGCATGCATCTTAATGTTTTTGTTCATAGACATTTGAACAAAAAACTAAAGACCACTTAACATGTTGCTGTATAGTGTATAGATGGAAACAAAATTTTATTATACACAATTAAGTTACATTTTGTACATAGTTTAGACCACAGGATAGGCTATCAACTCAGTTAATGATGTGTCACAAACTTGTGTTTATATCAATGATGTTTGATGATTTCAAAAATTATGTTATATTACCACTGAAAATAAATTTGTAAAGTTATTTAGAGCAACATAGAAAGACTGTTCAGCATCATTTGAATTAATATAGATTTGACATCCAGGAAATACGGAGGGTTCAGTAGTTCACTAAACATATCACCAGCTTAATAAATTAGCCTATAATTACCTACATTCTGTAGGCAAGTCATTGTTGGAATAATCATAATTATTTTAGCAGTTAGACAAAGGTCTTCAGCCTATGTTATAGCATATGGCCTATTGCGCAAACTAAATTGCCTCGACGTATACATTAGATAATTTTTTAATTAATGAAGAAAATTATCAGTGCATCAAATACACAATATCATTACCATTATGTGTGTGTTAAATAGTTGCAAGCCCTAGTATTTTTAGACACATTGATCCAACGTCTTGGATTTAGTTGTAACAATGTGATGTAGAGCATACACACACACACAAATTGTAATGTTTAAAATAACGATATATTTAATGATAAAAAGACTTTAAAACATGCAAAATCTTATCGTACTGTCACCTTGATGTACTTAATATTCAGCACAAATGTATAGGCCTACCTTTTTTCCCCGCACATTAAACCAACCTGTGTAACACAGGTCGAAGGGCCTGAGATAATAAGATATTTTCTTACTGTACACCAATAATGGGGGTTTGAGGTGGTTTTTACTGGTTATATATTCAGATACAGTTGTGTCAAGTTAAGAAAAAAAACGAAAAAAAAAAAACACTGCTTATTTCCATATCAAATTTCATAAAAATGTCAATAAAAACCAAAACCATAATTCAAATTTTTTGGGGTCCCAAATCGACCTGAAACTGAAGCCAAATTTCATAACTGCACATCACTATGTCACTGAATACAACAGCTGACTGTCACAGGAATTGGCTTCAATCTAAGTTTTCATTTTTTAACTGATATATGATTATACAAAAACACCAATTAATGTCCTAATTACATGTAGCTTAATGATTATATTTAGGTAGCCTATGAAGTGGCAACAGCGGGTTTCCTCTCTCAATATCTGTGTGGACCGTAACCATATGTCTGATGTCATATAACTGTATATAAAATGTTATTATATTTAGAGAAATAAAATAGAGCTAACATGTTTTATTACTGGCATTGTTAAAATTGTTAAAGTTGAACATTTCCAAGTATACATTATTCACTATTAATGTTATTTGTGTCGAGCATAAAATGCAGCTAGAATCAACACATTCTAAAACCTATCTGCAACTATCTTTATATACTTTACTGGTAAAAAATAAAACATTAAAGTAATAAACATACATTGTCCATTCTGCTGGTGAAGAGTAGTAAATGCCTTCAGCATTTCGCTTCATTTCAGTAATTATATTTTGAAGCTCAAAAATGCACCACCATTCAGGCTTTCGATGCCTACAGGATTCAGATATTTTGAAAGGTTCTAAATCACCACGAAGAAAATGAAGCAATGGAAGACAGTAAAACCAAGATGAGTCATTCCGAGCATTCTTTGAATGCACTCCAATAGTTTCCTGCAAAGCTTGGATTACTGACCTGAAAGAAAAAAATATAAAAACCATACATTGTGCATAATTACCGTATATCGCTGTGTATTAGCCAACTCTATGGATAGGCCAACCCCTTAGTTTGCCCGTCAATATCGGGTACAAAAAGGTTGGTATAGTGTATAAGCCGACTCAACTTTTACATAGTTAAAATGGCAAAAATATAGATATAGCTGATGGAGATAATGTTGGTTTCGTGCAACAGTCAATCGCGGGAATTTGTTTTGGTTAACTGATCAAAGTACAATGTACAAAAACTATTTTAATAAAGATTTTAAAGGGACAGACCCTAGTTTTTAAACACTACGGCATATTTTTCACTATTAGAGCTGTTTATGGTAACTGAAATCAAACATCACTTATATTTTATTGTTTATATTATCCATTTCCACACACCCGAAGTGTTTCAGATCATCCTGGTGTTTCTAATACCACAAAATGCATTTTACATAGTTTTTAAAACGCACATGCGTCTGAGAAGTAAAGGTTTTGGAGTCACGTTTTAGTCTATTTTTAAGGGTATTTCAATGTCACAGACTCTTGTTTCACTCTGTTGTATCCAAATTTGTTACAGGTTTGTAAATTAACCAAAATTAGTGTCCATTTTTACCGTGAAAAATATGCCTTAGTGCTTAAAAACTAGGGTCCGTCCCTTTAAGATAGCTAAAAAAGAATAAAGGTTTATATATGTAACCAGGTGTTAAATTATTAATTAGCCAAGATTTCAATTAAATATTAATTATAAAATATTAATTATTTTTCTAACTAATTTGTAGGTTTCAATCTTTAAATATAAAATAGTTATAAGTTAAGGTGTGTTGTCTATTCCAGCTTTTGTGTTAGCAGTGGTCATTGTTTATTGTGTTGGGTTTGTTAATGGTTGTTGTTTCACATCAGGGTTGAAAAGTAACATAAAACCCATGGTTGCCATCAGGGCCAGTTGAAGAAAAATCTTACTGGCCCTTCTCAAATTCAACTAGCCCTTCAATGATCACATTAAAATTTAAATGCACAGCCAAAATAAAAACTAGAATATTCTTTATTGAACAATGTGCTCGCCATATATAGTCCATTTTCTTCAACGGGAAACCGATAAATTGGCATGTAACTTCATAATGAAGAGTTAAAATTCATATAAAAACATGTTATTCGGCTTTAACCTCATACCAACTCAAACAACATTATTTGAAAAAGAAATCCAATTTAAATAAAAAAGTTTCTTTACAAATTACCATTAAATTATACAGATTAAATCTCATTTTTAATACAGGGTTGAAGACAAAATGCTAGAACAGGCAAGGTATGCATCTTGATTTGTATTGTCTCTTAAGTAAAACTAGTCTGGGAGTTGCAGTCCTCTTTGTGGCGATGCAAGAGGGGTGAAATATCCAGTAAAGGATTTCCTTGAGAGTTGCTGTCCTTCTATAGACGAGACACTAGATAGAGATCCATGGAATCATCCACTATTTTGCCAAATACCCATTCGACTGCATTGTACAGAGATATGGATCTGATTATGTATTACAATTGTGTCGTTCATATTACCTTGAATGTTCTATCAATTGCCTTAAAACCTACATTAGAAAAGAAGATTTAACCTATGCATTTTGATGGTAATTTGTAAAGATTTTGTTTTTAATTTACCCTGAACTTTTTTCTCTAAAAACAAATGTTACTTGAGATGGCATTGGTTTTAAAGTTAATAAATTAATGTTTTTATATGAATTTTTTTTTATTCATTATGAAGTTACATGTCAATTGATTGGTTCCCTTTTGATGCAAATGGACAATAGACAAAAACATTATAATTTTTGTATCAGTAAAATGTAATAATGTGTGCTCACACGCCCATGTGTGTGTATGTGTTTGTACATGCATGTGTGTGCGTTTAAGTTGGATATTGTAAATGCAACAGTAATAGGCTTGTAATAAAATAAATATCGAAAGACAAATAAATCTGAAAAAAACAAACAGAACAGAACATTATGCACAGGCCGTTACACAACGGCACATGAGGAAGCTACGTATTGCTTATTACAGTAATATTTTGACGGTTATGTCATCATGTAAGGCTTGGTGTCAAGCAATTCACTTAAACTTAAAAGAATGCCGACAACAACAATCAATCAAAGAAAATGGGTTAAGTTTAATGTTAGGGTTAAGAAAATCATACAGTAATGATAAAAGTTAACTTAAAAAAATGAAATCTGCCAAAAAATCTGGGTGTGGTGCCATAAAAATTTTACCCTCTGGCAGAAACCCTGCTTTGTTCTGTTCTTTTATTGCTCGACTGAATCGACTGCATGGACATTGCTACATGTAGCTGAAAAATGTAGTTTCACTTTTTTACATGGGTGTAAATATTATTTACCCACAATAGATAATTGCAATGATGAACACTACCACTTCCGTTCTTTTTATTTATGGTAATATCTCTAATAAAACATAGTTACTAATAATTTATTAGGAACTGCAGAATCAACAATGACGGTAAGTAAAAATCATCAGTTCAATTAACTCTGCAATTGGGGACAAAATATCAGTGGTCATAAAAAGACTTAATGACCATTCTGATCAAGAGACATATTTGGCACCAAATATTGGTACTACTTAATTGTCAAGTTGCTTTTGCTGGAAATTGTCGACACAACAAAAATAAAATAAATCTGATTTAATTTCTCAAATAAAATATAACTTTTATTGCGTGTATCAAACAATTCAAATGGACTCTGGTATTTAAATAACACAATGGTAAGGTTTTGAAGCCTTGATTGACCGGCGAGTTTTCATTAATATTGTATATATTTTATTGTATTTTGTTAGACTTTTTTTTTTGACTGTGCATTGGCTGACCCCTAATCTCTTGGTGGTATTTAAGAGGCTTAACAAGTTGGCTAATACACATTGACATACTGTATGCTTAATTAAGTAGACAGACTATAAGCATCTTCATGATAATATTTCAACTTGTAATCAGTAGGGAGTTGAAGTAAACAAATTGAGTATAATTATCAGTTTTCTTCTTGAGCTACAATATGTATCAATGATAGAAATTACATAATATCAAGAAACCCACTGATGTGATTTCCGGCCACTATCAGCATGATTTAAATGTACAAAATCAATCAGTCTATAAAAAGCATTGCTAAAACCTGATGCTACTATACATCAATACAAATTGCTAATTCTGACTTACTCTAGAGTTTTTTTGTTTGGAAAGTTTTTCTTCATGAGCTCATAGTTTGGACAGGATCTTTCTTGAACATTTGCCTGAAGTAGTAATCCTTTGAAGAAAGTCCCCATCTTTTGATCATATCTATACAGTTCAAGCTTGTTTTCTCTCACAACCACTAGCATGAAAACAGCAACAGACAATGTATGCTCTGGTATTCCATTTTTCTCTAACTTGTTAACACATTTTGACAGTTTATCAAAGAGAGATGTGAGTATTGGGTCAAAACACTGGAAATTAAAAAAGAAAAGTGTATTCAATTATTGGATTCAGTGTTTCAAAGAGGTCACAACAGTTAACTAAAAACATAATTATGACAATATTTGACAATTTCTTGCTGTAATTCAACAAAAATAATAAAAATCCTACATACATATGATACCATTCAAAATATTAAATCACGGGTTAGGTAACATCAACCAACATTAAACACCCTGTAAACTTGTTTTCTCTTAAACTAGATGAACACTATAGCCTCTATTAGAAATATACTTATCTGCCCTTGATTTGCATAGTGCTAAGCGGCCCCAATCAGCCACTAAATTATTTTCGGCGTGTTCACGCTCCAGTCGCTTGCAACAAAGGCCCTTTGTTACTACTGAATTGTGGCGTAGTCGTTGACTTGTTCTTTTATTTTTTGACGTTAATAAAGTTTTCTATTACTATTATTATTATCAGATTGTGTGCAATCCCCTTCTTTTGCAGAAAAGAAAATGTACAATATGTTTTGTGCTCAATAGAAATACTTACAAACACGTCTCTGGGAGACCAAGAAAAAGGGTCTCATTGATGACCGACTCGTTAAAACGGCACCTTAATAAAGTCTTGATATTTGCAAGTAATATGCATGTGTTTGTGTATATATCACTGTGTACGAACAGAAGTGTACATTAATTTCACTAAATGACTAGCTGCGATTTTCTGTACCGCTAGCCGCATTATTAACTACGACCTATGTAGTAGTTAATAATGAAACTAACGATACAGAAATTCACTTCCTCGCCTAACGATAAGGTTTCTACTGTCTGACTCAGTAATAAAGACAGTTTCGGGAGCAAACATGTACATATTTTCCATTGGAATAAACACAGGTAACAAATCATACATCATGATGTATATTAAATTTAATTGAATGCTGACGATGCAAATAAATGCATCATTGGTGAAAATAAACAAACAAATCGGAACAGTGAGTCCAGTGTCATTGTCAGACAAGGTGTGACGAACTCAGTGTAATGGACACAATTTCATATGTAGTTTAATAGTTAAGATCGACTATCTACCTGCATTATAATGCACAACCATTAAGCATTCCATAGTATATATATACTGGCGTAGGAAGCGAGGGGAGGGGGGCATGAGCCCCAAACTTTTCAGATATTTTGCTTTATAATAGTGTAAAAGTGTGTAAATATAAAAGTGTGCCCCCCCCCCCTTTTTTGGCACCTTCCTACGCCACTGATATATATACATATGCACAATGTGTGTGTGTGTGTGTGTGCATGCATGTCTTCTCCCCCCCCCCCCCACCTTGCCACCTTCCTACACCACTGGTATATATATATATATACATAGATTAAATGTGCGTGTTCATCTGGGTTGTTTTTTGTTGTGTGTGGGTTTGTTTTGTAGGCTATTGTTTACTTGGGGGCAGATTTGTTGTAACTGGGGTTTTCTTTGGGGGGGTGGGGGGAGAGGTAAAATTGTTGAAGGTTTTTTTTTTCTTCAATATTACGTTTTTTGTTCCGCCTGACACTTACACTTATAATCATGTTTACAACAATGTCTTCATTTTAACGTTGGGCATCTACCTACCTTAAATAATCGGCATGCAAGACTAACATAATTATGTTTACACAAATATTTTGATGTAAACAGAACAAGTACAAGTACTATAGGTAGATGTTTTTAGGTTTAATTATATATTTAGCTGTTATTACAGCAACATATACACTTTATAATGCAATGTATATAGGCCTAATTGATTTGCAGCAAACGAAATATTTAGTCAAACAGGCACGTGTGCAGGAACTTGTGTTGAGGAAGTCTAGACTGGCTAGTGGTGTTTTTAGGGGAAGGGTCAGGTTATGTGTCCCTGGTAATATTAAGGGGACTGTTCTGATTGGAATATTACATATAGTTCATCCCATCCTCCTACAAAAATGTTTTGTTGTTTTTGTAAATAATTTAAGTTTGGTTTGACGTAAAAATAAAAATAAAAATAAGTGTTTTGGAAATAACAAAAATATACTATTTTTGTGTGCTATTTAGAAAACAAGAGGCTCAGAAATAAATAGCTTTAGTAAATTCCATATTATGAAAAAAATGCGTTCTCCGTCGGACACACGTTTCTATTATCTATCTATTACAACTGTGTTACTGTCACACACAATTCATTAAAACTGCAGGTGTGTTTGTATGTTTAAATGAAATTATGATAATTAATGTGAGGCGAAATTGCAACTTTGAAAACATTTTCAAATATTTCCATGCAAGAAAACCAAAACAAAATCAGGGTGGGTGACAGCTCGCTAGATGCATCTCCTATATTTAACACATGGTCAATTATAACAAAATGCAATTTCATCAACTTAATTTTTTACCTGTATCATTCTTTATTTTTAAAACATAGGTGGGGTAATTTATGATGCCAGGAACTGGCATGTATAAATCTCAGCTGAAGATTCACAAACAACTGTGGTAATCGGTCATTCTAACTGTAACCGGAACGCGCCGGAAGTGGTTAGTGGTTAGGGGATGTAACTCTGCCTATTTTTTCTCGCAAATTTCTAATAGAGGCTATTAACATGATTAATTTGTAACTTGTTGCATATAACATTATCAAATGGAATCACATTACTTTATGCTATTAACTTGTTAAACAGTAAAAAAAATCCTAATTTCAGAAATAATTAACTTGAAATTTGGACAATGTTATAATTACTTGTTACAGCACTGCAACAGCAATTTTAAAAACCTACATGTATTTTTCTATGCTGATTATTATTTCTCATGGAATTACAGTTTCAAAAATGTTTCCAGTTTAACATGATATCTGTGTCATGAAAAAACATGGTGTCTTCAAAGACATTTTAAATAGTAATATCACAAACAGGACTCGAATTTAACAGCAGCCATGCAATAAATTGCCACATGCCCAAAACATGTGCTCCAATGCCCTGAAAATTAAACAGAATCTCATAGCCAAATTAGCCACACCTTATCTTGTAATTTAGTAATTGGACATGATATACAAATGCAACTCCTGAAAGTTGTTTTATTACAAAAACATGGAACTGTTTGTACCCATTTATTTTTAATGGGTGCTGTTGTGATATATTAATACACTTGTTCAAGTTGCCCTATCTTTTGGGCCTGTAGAAAGATGCATTTAAACCCATAATTGAAACCATGCCGATTTTGGTAGTAACATAAAATGCAACTTATTCATGTAGAAAGAAGAGTGAGTTGATAACAAGAGGCCCATATGGGCCTAAATGGTCATCTGAGTACACAACACCCATTTTCCATGTGCGTGTGTGCATACGTGCATGTGTGTGTGTGTTGTGTGGGTTTGCATGTGTGAGTGTGCAGGTGTGGATTTAATTTTTGTGTTTCTCCATGGATCAAGGAAGATTCCCACCAAACTTTAGTTGGAAATGGTGCAGTAGTTGTGATGAAATTACAGTTTAAATGCATTTCTATATACAACTCAAGTAAAGTTCAACTCTCCCTAGACACATACAGGACCACAACATAAATGAAAATCACAACTTGGATAAATTATCTAATGACGTTTAAATATATGAAGACTACAAGGTTACAGAACAGTTTTTAAAATTAGCTTATTTTCCCCTTTTGGGCTCCGCCCATCATGCATCTGGGGACCTAAATGACTAAATTCACAAATTTATTTCTCCATGGGTCAAGACATGGGTATTTATGGAAGAGAACATTTTTTAATATACCGTATTTGACTAGAAATTAGCACGTCTTTGAATAAACGAATCTAGGAAAAAAAGTCACAGAAAAAAAACACAGGAAAAAAAGTCACAATTTTTAATTAAGAGATTTTTGTTAAATGTTCTGTGATTTTAATGTTGGTGGTTTAGGCAGATGTTCCACCCAATACCATGAAGAAATTCTGCCACATTCTTGCGGTCCTCAAGGCGATCAACACACAAGTTGCGAAGACGCTCTTGCAGTTGGACGTAGCGTCGACGAACCTGGCGTCGAGGTTGGTTACCAACCGCATCCTGCTGGATGATGGTGCCCACTGTACCAAGAGATGGTAAAATGTTTCAAGATCTCAAGTCTGTACTAATGAATTTACATAAACACTATCACTACAATGCCAAAGCACTGAGAGAAATACAATTGTTATCTGAGGCCATGAATGACAAGATGGCCAAACCTGTAATTCTGTCTGAAACAAGGTGGATGCCACATCTAAGCCGATGTCTTGATGTCCTCTTGAGTAGTACTCTACATTCGTGGCACATTTTGAAAACACACTCGAGGGGAAGTCAGGGACTGTTGATGTTCAAACCAGAGCACGACTTATTCTTAGACATCTGAAGGACTATAATCTTCTATAATGTACTTCTTAAAGGATGTATTAGCAATACTGAGTGAGTTGTCCCTGCAGTTTCAGAAGGATAGCTGTGGGTTACCTGAAGCAACCGAGGCCCTGGAGACTGCATGTTTAAGACTCTCAGCTCTACACCTGTGACCAGGTGTTAACTTGCAGAATTTTCTGGACACTGTCACCGAAGACCATAAGTTTAAGAATGTTCAACTCCATGCCCCAACGATGACACAGGAACAGTTCAAAACTAAGCAAGATGATTGACTTAGTTATCAACCACATTAGTAGCAGAGTTGGTGACATAGAGTCTGGTCGTCTCTTCAGGTGCATGCAGATTTTCTATCCAGTCAATCTTCCAGAAACTGAGGCAGAGAGAGCATTGAAACTGTGGTGACATGGTGGGCAAAGGGCGAGGCGTCCTGATTTCCATGATCCCATGCAATTGGTGTAGATAAAAATATCCATATTAACACTGATGATTAGTCTCTATACAAAAGTGACTCTATTCAATCTCAAACTGAAAGTGTCATCGTAAAACATCAACTGAACAGAGTTTATATGGATATTCTGTGAGAAATCATATTGCATTATTTGCCATAGATACAGTTTATATGGATATTCTGTGAGAAATCATATTGCATTATTTGCCATAGATACAGTTTAGCTTATTCCAGTGTAATAAGACTACAAGCGTTAACTTTTAATGTTAAATATGTTTCAGTCATGAGCAAAATATGCAAAAAAAAGTTACACATACCATGGGGTTTTTAATGGTGTGTTTTATTCAAATATAGTTACACTGGCTAATTATTATGTATGCTCTTCAAATAATAGGCAATATGAAGCAAAGTTTAACAAAATTAGCCCTGCTTGGGTATATTTTGTCATTCAGCAGTTTGGTCTAGTTGATATTAGGTCAGGTCTAGTAAATTTTAAGACATACTAGTCCAATGGTCTTGTAATAAATAAAGTTAACGTCAAACCCTGCAGACATGAGTAGGATGAATCAGCTCAATTTGGCTTTAGGTCTTTGACCTAACTTCTAAATTTTTATTCCAAATTCCGCCCACCTCAAACTTGGCTCCGCCCACCTCAAACTTGCCCCCCATTTTCTGGCCCGGACTTAGTCACTAGTGATGTCAGAGGTTAAGCCTGTGACAGGCGTGTGCGAAATCTTTGTGGTATATGCACATGTTAAACTAATTCTGATCTGATCTATCCTAGTATGGTGCTCATTGGGATGAAACAAATGGAGTACTTTAAATCACAGTGAAGGCTATTGTTCCATCATGAGCTTAGAACCACCCATGACTGATGTCATAATCCCCCAATTAATGATTCAGCTTGTGACTGATGGATGCAAATGTATCATAGGTTATTTGCAATGACACTTGTATTTTACCTGCTTTTGTACCACTACCGTAGTCGCCATGTAAAATCAACAATTATCATAGTACCTATACGCTCTCTGTGAATACTGGGGAAAGGGCACAAAGATATTGTCAAAATTTTAAGACAACCACATACCGTAACAGGATGCAATGCAGTCGAAGCACACTATGGCTTTGAGAAACCAAATGTGATCAAAGTACTGAAGTCATAAAATCAGTTTCACAAAATTTGAAATCCAGAATCAGACAAGGGAACAGTCATCAATGTCATCCATTGCAGTCTTTTGTAACAGTAGTAGGATCAGATGATCCTCTGATGCTCACTACAAAGTTTGGGTCTCAGTGATGTGGAAGAAAGGGGCATCCATATACAGCCTAAATTACAAATCTTTCAAGGAAACTTTTAAGACTAACACGCTCGAGGCATTTTAAAAGTTAGAGGTGGTATTATGCCTATTATTATGCTGAAAATTAACATGAAAACCATGGTCGCCAGCTTGGCCAGTTTTAACGAAAATGTTACTGGCCCTTCTCATATTCAACTAGCCCTCTAATTATCACAATGAAATTTAACTACACAGCCAAATTGAAAACTAGAATGTTCTTTGTCAAATGATAACCATGTGCTGACCGTATATAGTCTGTTTGCATCAAAAGAAAACTCATAATAAATAAATAAATAAAGTTCAAATTCATATAAAAACATGTTATTAAGTTTTAAACTGATACCAACTGGAAAAAAAAAATGAAAACAAAAAATCCATTATGAACAAAAATGTAGTTTTTTTTACAAATTACCATTAAATTATACATATTAAATCTCATTTTTAATACAGGGGTGAAGACAAAATGCTAGAATAGCCAAGGTATGCAGCTTAACTTGCATTGTTTCTGAAGTAAAATATTATGCAGTACAAAGAGACTGAAGTTAGAACTGCGTGTGCTTTAATAAATTAGTCTGGGAGTGGCAGTCCTCTTTGTGGCGATGCAAGTGGGAGGGAATAAACTTTGTGGCAATGTAAGAGGGATGAAATTTCCAGAAAATTATTTCCCCAGGATTGGCTGTCCTATAGACGAGGCACTAGATAGATATCCATGGAACTATTCACTATTTTGCCAAATACTTATTGGAATCTGCATTGTGCAGAGATAGGCCCTAATTATTTATTACGCTTTTATCATTTAGATTACCTTTGATTTTCCATCAATTGCCTTAAAACATGTATCAAATTGTTTTTTTAACCTATGCAGTTTAATAGTATTTGAGATGGTATCGGTTTAAAACTTGATAAATAAATAAAAATTATATTACTTTTATCTTTATTCATGACAAAGTTATATGCCATCGGCTCCCATTCAACGTAAACAGACAATAGTTTCAAACAGAATATTTTCTGCCTCAGTAAAATATAATAATGTGTGTATGTGTGTGCATGTTAGTGCACACACGCGTGAGGGCTTTATTTGGATATTGTAAATGCTACAGAATTAAGTAGGCTACTAATAAAATAAATATCGAAAGAAAAATAAATGTGTGAAAAAAATCAAAACAAACATTTCACCAAAATATACCATGTACTTTTGTATCATATTACAAAGCATAAAAGCATAATTATTGTTCAGTACAGTAATCTTTGGACAGTTATGTCATCATGTAAGTCTTGATGTCAATACTTTAGATCTGATCTATTCAAATTTCATGCTCTGTGTCTTCTGCTGCCAGATCTGTAGTTCATGCCACAACAGATGCGGTGTGTTTTGTCACAATCGAATCAGTTTCTGTGCATTTCTTTTTTAACTGGCACCATACTCGCCAGACCCTAAAATCGATGGTCACCCAATGGACTATCTTTGTAAAATTCTTAGTCACCCTTACCCATGGGCGATCAGGTGACTGCTATTTTTTACAACCCTGCTAAACTCAGTGTAAATGGCCATGGTAGCTTGATTTTTTTTTATGCTTTTAGCAAAAAATTATATCATGGGAGAAACATCCTCATGGACTCCTTCGAACGATGGGTATGATTGAGGTTAGAATGGCACAAACACTGTTGCTAGTAATTTTGGTATTCATTGGTGTTCATCAAAACACAATGCAATATCTGCGGAGATGTTCTCGACAGTTTAGGGGTACTAGGGATTTTCCATGTTTAGGGAGTCGACACTTGACACCACGTAAGCATATTGTCAGTATTAAGCGGGTGCACATATGAAATCATTTGGAAATGATACGTTTAACATCCTAATGCATCTCCGAGTTAAGGCCAATCAGTGGAAGAACTGAACGCAACCAATTAGGTGATAACAAAGTACGACCATGACCGTACATCAGTACGTTGTTCTGTTACATCATCACCGATGGCGCACCAAACATTGTGTAGACAGTACTTCAGGTTCAGAAGGCAGGAGAGAATCACCGTACTTTTAACAGATAAATAGTACATCTATGTAAATCACAATATTTTTAAATTTTAAAAATATAAGTCCTACTGAAATTTTAATGATACACAGGAACTTTTTTCCGTGAGTATATAATAGGTACAGCCATTTTTCTTCATTACAGTAAATCAGAATTGAACAATGAGCATACCAATTTGTTGGTTTTCACAGCAGTCTTTTGTTATAATATCCATGTTAATGAGCCAAAAATAGGTTTGTATTATTTTCACTCTCAATTCTCATTAGAAAGCAAGGTTATTATTATTGAACCATAACAGTTACTATGGTTAAATACCTACTTCTGAGAAAAATTCAGGATCGAACAATCCTCGTGCATCTATAATCTGAATCCTTAAAGTTGCCATAACAGCAGTTATTTTGTGCATCAAGTCTTCAGCATGGACTGAACCACCTTCCTTCTTTAAACATTGGATTACTTCATCAGCATGTGGAAGAAAGTGCTCTGCTGCTTTCAAGGTGTCACTTCTGAGTTTTGCTTTCATGCTCTTGAACAAACCTTTGATAATTTTTTCAAACCAACCCTCCTTTGGTGAAGGATGATAAACAAAGCCATCATACTGGTGCCACATATCTGAAAAACATGTTTCAAGAACCCATGTGTAAATTGCTTGGGGTGTAACGAATACACTGGGTGACAAAGTTTGTTTAATGACACTACTAGAGACACATGGTGACAAATATATGTATTGCATGAGCAAGAGTGCCATATGAACTGTGAAAGACACTAAACTTATCAGAGATATTAAAAAGGGTGTAATTCAAGGAAATTCTGAAACAATTCTGTAAAAACAAATCTAGACAGGTAAAACCCCTTTTTTCTGATATGTTTTGATATGCTTGTAGAATAAACAGGTGAAACAAATAGCACATTTTGCATGGTACAAATATTTGTAACGTATTCCTTTAAAAGGTGTAATTTAAGGAAATTCTAAAACAATTCATTGTAACAAACTCAGGCATCAAATTAAGCTGAGAATGGTTATATTGTTGGTACCACAAGTCAAGAAAATTGAGAACAGTACATGTACTTTGTTCTCCACAAAATCTTTAAAAACAAAAACACAAGATCTTAATTCTGATCAAAAATAAGATCCACATGTATATAAGTATCAAAACAATGAAAATAGTTTTACAAATGCAGGATTTAAATTGGATCCTCAAAATCATTAGTAATTTGGCTAATTTGGTCAGAAAATATATGTTTATGTATGTAGCCAAAGTCTATAAATGGCACACAATTTTTGAATTAGAATGTTGCTGAAATAATAACAAAAAACTATCCACCAGTTGACGTAGAATTCCCATTTGGCAACTTGGTGATGACAGCTTAATTAAACTGGCAAATGAATAACAAAGTGTCAATATGTTTGTGAAGGGATTTTATAGGAATAACAATTGGATTGCAAACTGATAAATTGTATTATAACCCATGCCTGTAACCTGTACATGACAATGCTTAATTCAATATCTGAAACTACAGGGTATTTCAAAAAATTAAACTTAATTTTCTTTTACAGTGCTAATAATATTTATTTTCTCTACATCTATTGCATTTAATAACAAATTAATTTTTTTAAAGTCAATTCATAAACAAAAATAGATACCTGAAGATGTTTTAAAATTTGTTGGTATGAAGAATAGTCGATCTGGATTGTCAATATGCTTTCTGACCTTCATAAAGTGAACAATTTCATATTCCACCTTGTTCTTCTTCTTAAACACATATTTGTAGTCGAAACCTTTATTGCGTACAGCTTTTGACATTTTTACTGATAAATTATATTCATGGTAGTCTCCAGTTTTACTGAAAAAGAGGTAGAACTTAAAAAATTAAGAATTATTAAATCACAATACAGTCAAACCTGTATATAGTTGATCTGGCAAAACTGGTTGTTATGGTCAAGTGGCTGTTATATAAGAATTGTTTGTAATTTTTTGCAAATTTATCGATGTATAACAGTCACAGCGCAGCGATTTTATACTAAATTTGTGACTTATACATCAATCAATTCCCCAAAAATGACGAACAATTCTTATAATTACAAACAGTACAACTTATTTATTCACATCATTCATAAATCAGTTTCTAAGGTTCTTCCCATGATCTGCTTTACGTAATGACGTCCCATTTGACATAATGAAGTCATTTTCTGAGGTGTTTAGTTTAAAATCCTTCACTACGCTACACAATTTTATGCAGTTTGTTACAGTTGTACATCAATAAATTCATTTAAAAAATGACAAACAGATTTTATATAATTACAAAGACAGAAGCTTGTGCAAAGGGTGGGTTATGGCAGTCGAACCCCCCCCCCCCCCCCATCTGGATCAAGCAAAATTTCTCTTTTTATTCAATACTTTTCCATGGTAAGCATGTCTTAACTACTCATAAATTTCACTAGCCACAGTTTAGCTCCTCACCCTCTTCTAAAGTGTATGTACACAAGCACCTGGACACACCATATTATGTTAAAATACACATAAATCAGCTTCTAGTGTCCTTTCCATGACCTGTTTTACGTAATAACATCATGTTCTGAGGTTTATCGAAGGTTATCATTCAGTGTTTCTTCGACGTCATCCAATCAGAATTGAGGAAATCGTATAAAAGTGGAAAGTTTGTAATTATATACAGATAAAAAATATTCACCTACGAACAGCTGTAGATTAATATGAAAACTATTTCTTAACTGTCATTTATAAAAGTACAAAGTCATTACTATTACCAATGGGCATTATACACTACAATTATAAATAAATCATCTTTCTAGCACTTAAACTGTCTTTATTTTAATGTGGAAAAGCATTGTAAATTATTAATTTTGAATTTGAATGACATCAGTATTCCAATGATGACACTTTGCATCTTTTTACAATGACAATAAACTGTTGTTTTCAGAATGCTGGAAAATTCATTAAAAAAATATGTGTTTAGCATCCACCCATTTTAATTTTTCCATGTAGGGAGGGAGGGAGGTTTTTATTTTTATTTTTTATTTTGTATGTAGAATGGCGAAGTGCAGTAAGAAAACATCTAACCATGATATTCATGGTCAGAAGGCACGATAGGAAGGTACAGAAGATCATAGAAACTTTCAAGCTAGAAATTGCACAAGAAAACATTAACATTGTTGTAAAATCTTTGTTCAACTACATGTAGGAAATGGTACCCCGATATTTCAGCACTGTGGTAGGTTTCTATATTGCATATTGTGAAAAATACTGTTACTATACAAAACACATTACCTACTCTAACCTTTAGAACTAACAATTATTACTGGTCTAAGAAAGCACTAATAAATTCAACCAATCCAAAAAAAAATTCTTCGTTGATACAGGCAGGTTACGCACATTAACACTTCATTGGAAGAACTATTAGGAGTAAATTGGAAGCAGAAAGCTGCATTTTGACCCGTACCTCATTCTTTTAGTAGTGTAATATTGCATTGAAAATGCGTCTTGTGTGCTTGTCCCATTTTCACCACTCTGAACTCCTCAATGGTGTAGATAAATGTGGTGACACGAGATCATGAAACTATCCTCAGTACTTTTATATCTACTGGCAGTGATGCTTATTATACAAAAACCATCCCCGTGCAATTGCATCTATAAATAAACTGCTTTTTGGTTTATTGAAAAAGGGATATAATTGTAAAAGAAATTTTAACAATTTAAATAACGAATTGTTACCGCTATTTATAGACGGACAAAGGCATGTTTTAAAGGGACAGACTCTAGTTTTTAAACACTACAGCATATTTTTCACTATTAGAGCCATTTATGCTCACTGAAATCAAACAGTACTTATATTTTATTCTTTAGATTATCCATTTCTGTAGAACCGAAGTGTTTTTAAAACACACGTGCGTCTGAGAAGTAGCAGTTTATTGATTTGAGTTCTAGTCTATTTTAAACGATATTTCCCATTTTAACGTCACAAACTCTTATTTCACTCTATGGTAACTTTATCCAAATGAGTTACAGGTTTGTAAATTAACTAAACTTAAGTGTCCATTTTTTATAGGTTAAAACTAGGGTCTGCACATTTAACTTTCTATTCACTCACTCCACTGCATGATTGTTGTATTTACATAATAATGATTGAACAGAACACAAAACAAATGGCATCGATGTTAATGTGCAGACATAAGAGGTACATCCTTTGTCCAATAGCAAATTGACGTTATGATGAAGTTTGTTGGTGATTGCACAATAACTATAATAGGCAGGAAAACATTGTTTTGAGAGTTTTTACACTTTATTTGAAGTGGTTTTGAAAAATTAAAAATTAAAAAATATTTGGAGGTCAGGGGCATTTCTCAGGTGGGGCGAGGATGCTAAACAAGTAAAAAAATGTATGTGGCCTTATGTAATAAGCTCTGAACAAAACATTATAAAATGTCATAGAATTCTGGTATTAGGCTAATGCTCAGTATACATGTACCAAAACATTGTCAAGCAACCGTGAGGACAGATTGTGTCATCAGTAAAACTCATTCTGCAACTGTATAACCAGCATTAAAACAACAAGAGAAATGTTCACCTGCTTCTTTCCATCTTCCACTTATCAGTTGCCCAATCATGTAATACAGGTGAAGAGAAAGCAATATAAATGTCCTCTTTGGCTGGATCATGGTTGGTATTGTCAGATATTATAACATGGAACATAACCTCAACTCCATCAGAAAAGGAGGGTCTGAAAAAATACATGTTATAGAAATCATACATTTAAAAAGCATTACAGAATGGATATCTTTAAGGGGCTGTTCACAACATGTTCAAACCGTAAACCTTTTTGATAACCTCTATTCCCCTCCCTAAAAGTGTATATCAAAAATGTTGATTTTGTAAGGAATATTTGTATTCCCCATTTTTGTTTTAAAAGCATGTTACAAAAAAAAAAAAACCGATCCCATTAGCATATATTGTGTACATTTGTAAAAAAGACTTTCATAACTGTTAATTGATCCTAAGCTATTGATTTACATGTAACAGTGTTCAAAATACCGCCATCCCGACAGGGTTTTTTTTGCCAGTCAACATCACAATGGGTCAGAAGATCTATTTGCCTGCAGTTGGACTGGCAACTATTTTTAGTTTATATTTTATGATCATGTTTGGTCTATCAGGTTTTAATTCAGTCCAGCAGAATTTATAGCTTGCCAGACCGAATGTCTGGCAGGTATTTCAGTCAATTTAAACCCCTGCATGTAAGGAAGTATATACTAAAATGCAACCAAGACAATTTAATATTCTTCAAGTTATTAACCTTCTGACTACTGTAGGTAAGATATCTCGTCACGCCAGTCCACGTACAAAGAAATGTTTTATTTAACGACGCACTCAACACATTTTATTTACGGTTATATGGCGTCAGACATATGGTTATGGACCACACAGATTTTGAGAGGAAACCCGCTGTCGCCACTTCATGGGCTACTCTTTCAGATTAGAAGCAAGGGATCTTTTATTTGCACTTCCTACAGGCAGGATAGCATAAACCATGGCCTTTGTTGAACCAGTTATGGATCACTGGTCGGTGCAAATGGTTTACACCTACCCATTGAGCCTTGCGGAGCACTCACTCGGGGTTTGGAGTCAGTATCTGGATTAAAAATCCCATGCCTCGACTGGGATTCGAACCAGCCTGTTGACCGATGGCCTAACCATGATGCCACCGACGTTGGTTAGTCCACGTACAGTACACTGTATACAGTGCATTCACCAATTCATATTTACCACCATTTTGCACATGACACTCACCAGAAATACAAAACAGGAAACACTTACTGACACTATGGCTGCTTTAGGTTTCTGTTTTTCAATGGAAAATACCTTGGAATTTTGAGTTAAAAAAGTGGTTTTCGGCAAGTATTTTTACTTGACAACAATGGCGGCAAAGCGCAGTCATTTTCAGGGATCAATAGCTCATTGTAACAGCAAATTTGATAATAAATTTTGTTTTACCAACAACGAAAATCACCAAATATTGGAATATGAATCATAGTTCGGGTTTAAAAAAAAATTATAGTTAGAAAACCACTGTTATCGGGAATAATGGACATAAATATTGGACAGCTGGCTACAAATGCCTGTAAGTAAATGAAACTTTTTCTATTTTTTGCCTAATTTTAATTAACATTAACTGATCTAAAATATCATAAAAATTTGAAAAACCCACGAAAATAATACTTACCGATTCAAATATAAACTTTATTTTATAAAACATTAAAGTTAATATATGTGAGTAAAAATTATAAACTCAGGGCTCGAACTTAATAATTTATCACCCTGGCAATTAAAACAAAAAATTGCCATCGGTGAAAGGGCCCAACAATGGCAATTTTGAGTATGCCTACAGTAATTTCATTAAACTGACTTTTGCAGCAAATAAACTTGACTGAAAGGTTATTTTTCTGTATGTACATGTACATGTAGCAATGCAAGATGAAATTTTTAAGTATGCCAAAGTAACAGTTTTTTAGGTCAGAAGATTGCAGGATAAGAAGAGGACCAAAATTATTTTTAAATTTTTGAAATCGGACAAGCAGTTCAGATTTTGTGTCAGTTTTTAGGATCATGTTTTTCACCACTTTGGTGAAAAGCACTTAAAGGTAGGGTCAACTCCAACAAGAGCCTTATGTGTTGGAAAGATGCATACCCGGACCACCAACACATACTGACACTTTAGCAAATGAAAAACGCGTAATTTTAGAGTTAATAAAAAACCATGATTATTCCTGCTAACTGGGGGCAGCCATTTTGTTTCGTTTTTGTGACGTCCGGTGGGATAGCTTGGGGCGAAGTGACATCAGCTCCTGACCATCTCCTGTATGTACAGTGTAAACAAAAGCAGTAATTTTCGACAAGGCGCTTCTCTTTGATCAACCTGACTTGTAAAACAGCATAAATGACGTAATAATATAATAAACTATTTAACTAAATATATTTCAAGTTGCATTAACGGAACAAAAATGGGGTTATAGTATTTTTCTCTGTTTAATAATCCAAAGAAAAAAATGTACACCATTACGCCTATTGATATGCTACGTTGGAGCAAAAACGACAACCCACGATACCCAGTCGGCAAGTGATAATTTTCTTTTCTTTGGGACTACGTAATTGGTCAGTTCTGTGGTTGTAGATGGAAAAGTCTACTTAATCAATAGTTTTACAGAACTATTTACAGTAATAAACCATGTCCATTACAAATTTAGGGGCGACAGGTAATATTCCACAATACCGGTATGTATTTTATGTCTAGACAGCGTCAATTAATTGGCTCGTCCCTGGTTTACCAATCAAATACACACCTGCCAATCAGAAATCACAGGTAGAAGCAACTAAACAGCATAGACCAATTAACTAAGAAAACACTCCGTGTATCATTTCAGTACGTAGGTTAATGCATGAGAAAAACATTGTTAATTGTTTCGACTTGTTGTGTAGCCACTTTGACAATGGTATTTTATTTTGTACTGAAAAAAAATATTTATACTATAGTGCTGGATATACTTGATGTGTATTATTACAGAACATTGCAATGTATGACTATTTATCATCCCGCAAAAACCAGGTAGATTGTGTTTCTCTAGTTCTAAGGCTCATTCCTGACGTGACGCGTTAAGTATTACGTAACCACCAGCTCGCCAGAGGGCGTACTCACTGAGATGGTACAAAATGGCTGCGCCCGTTATATATAATAGTCGTCACATTTAACAGTTTTATTAATTAACTATACGATTATACGTGTTGATATTAAGCAATAATGTGCATTATATATCGTTGAATATGCATACCAGGCCAAATGCCGTAATTGTCCTCTCCTTTAAGATGAAACAAAGAATATAGTCTGAACCTTTGTTTAACTTCTTTAAGCCCTAACTACAACAATTTCTATTTATCTTTTTGCTTTAACGCCTTTATTTCTCACAATAGAACAATGAAAATACCCATGTTGATGGGGAAATAGCCAAGGATTTCAAACACTGTGTGAGATTTTAATTACGAGGCTAGGAAATACATCTAATCTGCATATTTCTTATCAAATTTGCATATCTTGTGACCTAATTAACAATGTTACCACTTCAGAAGCACTTATATACCATGAAATACCTACAAAACCTGTAGCACTTGGTTTTCTCAACTGTCAACTTGGTCTAGAGAAAATTTATATCCAAGATGGCTGCCATTCGTATCCAAGGTTGTCAACAAATATTCTTATGGATGAAATGTCTGCACCCCTGCTTGTAACATATGGTTTCACACAAAAACGTTCCTCAGAAAAATATTGACCGTGTCCCAGCATGTGACATATGAAATTGAAGCTTGTGGGAACATGAAATTTCAAATTTGCAAAAGATAATAATGTCTGTCCATAAAGTAAATCAAGACTAGAGCAATCATTTTCAAAAATAACAATAAAAAAATCCACAGCTGACAACATGAAACAGAACCTGATCTACCTCAACTTCATTGTTTACATCGCTAAATAGAACCATCCAACCAATCTGAACATGCCATTTCAATTACATGACATGCACAACGGCCCTGCAGAGGGGACCGGTGATGATGCGGCAGTAGACTCTACCGTCATGAGCATGCATCTCAACACATGGCCGATCAAAAATTGCCGTTGAGCAGAAGTTTCAAACTTCAATCGCCGAAGCACAGGGGTAAATTACACTCAATTATGGTGACATATATATCATGTATTTCTTACATAAGGTGGTGATTTTGGAAGAAATTAGAAGAATTTTGCAAAAAAAACTGTCAATTTACCCCTAAAATATCTCCGGACCTAGCGCAGATATCGCCATGCTGTTTGTCCCTACATGATTTGCTGATTGGCTGAGAAGTTTCAGCTTGCTGCAACATCAGTAACCCTTGCGGAATTCCTGGTATTCCCCAGTACTTTTTATAGACTCGTCCATATACTATCGCGGCAGCACTCATGGAGAGCAGACTAACTTCATAAATCAGTATTTCGCAAAGTATATGGAATTTATGAAAAAGAAAAACATAAGAATATTCCTTGATAAAATCTGATTTTATTAGAAATAAATTCATGGATTTTACTGTATCAATGACACAAGGTAATTGCTACAATATCAAAAGTTTTGATGGGAGGGGCTGGTGACCTGATTTCTGCACTGCAGATCAGGACCGTCTTGCATTGCTAGTACATGTAGTCATATTTCATCAATTAATGTCAATAAACTTCAATAAACAATTTATTATAAATGGAATTATACCTTACTAGCATAATCTAACATTTAACGGAACCTGGTGTTTCTGAGACGAAGTTGCCCAAGATTTCGGTTAATATGACATGACAATTGTTCTATGGATAACATTGAATTCAATTGTATACAGTGTTCTCGCTGGGTGAAAATTAAAGGAGGGTGGTCGTGCGACTCCACCCCATCATTTAAAAAAAACCCACAAAAAAAACCCACTGAAAAGCAAAAAAGGGGAATGTTTGGTTATCGTATATCGTTGTAAGTTGGTAAACTTTCTGGAAATACCTATCCCCTATTTTGCCCCTCAGTATTAGGTACTGAAAAGTTGGTATGATGTAGGCTACAAGCTGCCTTTATTTTATGCGCTGTTAGTTCAAATGTAGTTCAGTTAAAACGAAGTGTCAGTCTGACATTCACTGGTATTCATTTTGCTAAACCAATAAAAGTTTTCATATTATTATTTTAATAAAGATTTTAAGATATCTGAAAAATAATAAAGAGATATTTTAAGTGATCTGCTACTGTGGAATAACATTTTCTGTTCTTTTTATTTCCACCTTCATCCAATGAATTGATCACATTGATATTGCCAGCTAATAAATAGTTTCATTTTTGTAAAGACGGTGCATATATTATTTGGCACACAAGATAAATGATTTTAATAATGAACACTATCACTTCCATTGTTTTTATAAGCTGGGAATTCTCACTCCACCCCACCCCCCAAAAAAATTTAAAATAATAAAAATAAATAAATTAAAAAAAATAAACGGTCTAATATTTAATAAAGAAATGCTGAATAAACAAATGACAGAATGTAAAAAGTATCAGTTATGACCAATTAAATCTGCAGTTGAGGATAAAATATTAGACACAAGTTAATGGACACAAAAGACAGAATGACCGTTCTGATCACGTGACAAATTTGGCGCCAACTAAGTGGTTTTCAGTCGTAGGTTGCCGAAACGATAAAAATAAAATGTTTTCATTGCTAAAATAAAATATAACTTTTATTGTGTGTATCAAACATACAAATGAATACTGGTATTATAGGACATAACAGAGGCTATTAAAAAACAGTGTTAAATTGCATTATGGTAACTGCTGTAAGCTACTGAAGTTTTTCGTCAGTTGCGCTTTTGTACACAACGCGACTTGTTTCCTTTGATGTCCAGTGTGCAGACTGATAGATGTTTTTCAATGTGAAAAAAAGTGTGCATTTTGAAATATTGGAGCTGGGTCCTGTAAATTATAACAGGATGCCAAAAAATAAAAGGGGGGCGCAGGAAAACGAATGGGCTGCCAAACGTGAAAAGGGACGACACGAAAGCGAGGTAAAATGCAGTGAGAACGTATATTATGCACAGGGTACGCATATTAGTTCCATCAAGTGGTACTAACTAAACGCCCATTAATTCCAACCAGGACCCAAACACCCGTGTTAAATACCATCAGATAACATTCATACACATTTATACATTTTGTCGTAGGTGAGGAGCTTTACCGACAGCAGTAATTTTTATCCGGCGCACAAAAGTGTCATCGGTGATGCCCCCAACCGACGGCAATTTATGTCACTGACGGCAATTGCCGTCGTTAAGTTCGAGCCCTGTAAACTTGTACCCACTCAACGTGTTCTTTGTCAAAATTTAATTCAATAATCTAAAGGTTATAAAGTGAATGTTTTTCAATATATATATTCAGCAATATATATTATGTACAATTATGTTTTCATACCTTGATGCCCTGGATTCTGTCTCATCCTTCTTTGCATCTTGAGACTGATCATTCTGAAAATTAAATTTAAAACTCAGGAATAAAAATTGCCTCTTTGCAGATTGGGGCTAAATATGTCCCTGTTTAGGTCTCTGTGAAAAATATAGGGCTACTTTATCTCATGAAATATGCATATTTATTACCCATAAGGTTAAAAATATATTGGTACATATCAAAGTGATACGTCCCACTAGATTGGTGCACTACAACCTTGCAGGAACGTCAAGCAAACAAGTTGAGCGATATAAATTAAGATTGATTATGGGTAATAAATAGGATATTAAACTCACTACCATTTTGTATCAAGTTTATATTCCTCGTGAAATGATTTTCATTGTCACTCACTAAACTTAAGCTAACGACATATGAAAATTATTTCACTCAGGACACAAACATGATAAGAAATGTAAGCTCGTTTAATATCCCATAATCTCAAATTACATATATGTGGTCCCAAATGACATATTTACAATATATTTAGTATATTTTTCTCGAAGTTTAAACATACATGTACTGTCCAGTATTGTTGAATTTTGGGGGTTTTTGTGTTTTTTTACATATTTACTGAAATTATTTATGGAAACAATAGACAAGGCTATATTTTAGTATGGCATTATTATTATTTTTGTCTTTGATCATTAGAAAGCAATTATCTCATGATATTTGCAATATATTAACTTATTTATTTTTTAAATTAAAACACAAACAAGTTACTGTTATAACTTACAGTAATTAGCTATTATAATTGGTATTGTCAAGTACCCGGTATTAATAATTTAATCCACTTGAAAGTGATGACCTCTGCAATTGTGGTGCTTGCCAAAAGCAGCTAATACCGAAGTAGGGCTAATTAGACGGACCAAAATAACAATAATAATAATTTTTTAAATAATAAAATTAAAATAAAATCCTAGAAATAAATCCTGATGATGGAATTGCCATATTTTATAATGTTAAAACATACACGGGTGTTCAAAGATGTGAATAGTCATGATAGTAAACCCTCAAAGAATAGTTATTGAACAGCTTTTGTCTACTGTAACCAAACCGAAACAGAATTGTTGGTGCTACTATTTATCAATCAGCTAACCCGAGGTGTTTGAAGCACATAAAATCCTTTTAAAGCCAGTACTGCAATCTCAAGACTGTATGGATGACTTCTGTTCACTGATTAGTGTTTTGCTTCTTGAACCTCGTCCTGATTGCTCACACACGAAATGTCTGCAGTAATATTTATTATTAAACTAAAAACATTTTCAACACTTAATTCATGCAACTAATTGATTTGTTGAATTTTAAACATCATTATTCTAAGTTATACAAAGATTGTTTTGTTTGTGTGTTTGCGGGGGGGTTTTCTCTCCAGAAAATACTTACTTGTGATACATTTTTGCTTGTTGCTGACTTGTTTTTTCCTTTCTTCTTCTTTTTTGCCTGTTCCTCAAATTTAGGATAGGTGGGATATTCATGCTCTTTTTTTTCTTCTGTCTGCTGATCAACACTGCTTCGATCACCTGGTTCTTTGTTTTCAATTGATTTCTGTGGATCTTCATCAGTGCTGCCAGAAGTACTAATTACTTGTTTATTTTCATCTGATTCGTCTTTTTCAGCAGATTGAACCTTTTGTTTCTCAGTATTTATTTCTCTAGACTGTGGATCATTCCCATCCACAGAAATATGATCGGTTGTTTTTCCAGTACCAAATACCATCTTAGCAGCACTGGAATTATTATCATTTGAGCTTGGGGGGTAAAATATATCATTTTCAACTGTGTTATTTTGGGCAGAGTCACTTTGCTTCAGCATCTCTAGTGTCGTTTTGTCACCGCCAGTGACTTGAGAAGAAACTGCCTGATCTGTTTTTGGTGTTTGGGTTTTTTCTTTTTCAGCATTTGATTCTGGTTTCTCTATTCCACTCTCTGAGATGGAAGAAACGGCCTGATCTGTTTTTGGTGGTTGGGTTTTTTCTTTGTCAGCATCCGATTCTAGTTTCTCTAACTGACTTTTTGAAATGGAAGAACTTAACCAATCCATTTTTGTTGTTTGGTTATTTTCTCTATCTGCATCGGTTGCTGGTTTCTCTATTCTACTCTCTGAGATTGAAGAAATTGCCTGACCTGTTTTTGGTGTTTGGGTTTTTTCTTTTTCAGCATTTGATTCTGGTTTCTCTATTCCACTCTCTGAGATGGAAGAAACGGCCTGATCTGTTTTTGGTGGTTGGGTTTTTTCTTTGTCAGCATCCAATTCTAGTTTCTCTAACTGACTTTTTGAAATGGAAGAACTTAACCAATCCATTTTTGTTGTTTGGTTATTTTCTCTATCTGCATCGGATGCTGGTTTCTCTATTCTACTCTCTGAGATTGAAGAAATTGCCTGACCTGTTTTTGGTGTTTGGGTTTTTTCTTTATCAGCATCTGATGCAGGTTTTTCCATGCCACTCTTTGAGATGGAAACATCTTGGCTTGATGTCTGCTCACAAACTGTTAACTGTCCATTATTCTCATTACAGAGCTGCTTGTCAACAGTTTGCTGGTGTGTGTTTGTATTTGATACTGTTTTACTCATATCACTTGAAGACTCCTGTACAGAAGCATCTATTTTTGTTTCCTGATCAACTCTACTTTCATCACTTTGTCGATTGTCGGCTGATGCATTAGTAGTTTGTTCAGCAACATTTTCTGCTTCTTTGTCACACTTTAACTTGGAACTCTTCTTTTTCTTCTTTTTCTTTTTCTTAGGTTTGTTTCCCTCTGTTGTTGCTCCTGGAGCGGTTTCTTCTTTAAATTCATCGGACATCAATGAATCTGGCTGACTGTCTAGAGTGTCAGGTTCACTGTCATCTTCAGAAGAAAAAAAACCCAACAACATTTATCCACAGAATTTTTAAAGCATACAAAGCTAAAACATTGGCAGTGGTATCAAACTATCTATCCACAAACTTTTCTCAAATACGTTGTAAGATATGCACCTTTCAGTATAAAGAGACATTAAGTTTCTAGTTTTATTTTTTCATTTAAACCTGAAGTAATTACATCAATGTTACAAGCATATCGATGAAATTGGGTAAATAATGGCAGCATTAACGTTTTGCCTTGAACTATATTCAGGTTTTTTTTTTCTCAATGGCATGTTTTCTGCCGTGAACATCATCTTAATTGCAGGGGTTAATTCTTGGAATCAACTTCCCCTAGTTTAGAATCTGACAATACCCAGGTCCAGGTAACTCTATTAATGTGGCTATAAGGTTCAGTTACGTAAATCCTGTGCCCAGTCTGTGGCACCACCAGTGGCTGGGTACAGGACAGAAGGGGACAATACACAAGGGCATCTGATAATATCTAGGTGATCAATTGTCTGCAAATAGTAATCTACATAGTTAGCAAACTGAAGTCCACATTCAACAATGAAATGGATTCCATTTGTTCTGTATTTTTGTAAGCGTCAGTTAAATAACAGCTTATTAGATAAAAATGTATATTTAAAGGTTTATTATCTGTATACACATTTCTTGATTACTAGTACAATGTATTTCTATATAGTTCTTGTGTAATTTGTTACGACTGTTTATCTACATGGTATGTTTATTATCCACATGGTTCAACATAACCAAGTTAATAAAAATCAGTCCTAGTTCAGGCCGTGCATTTGAGATATGATGTCATTTAGTCGTCTCCTTCTAGTTGTGGATGAAACATTTTGAGACGGCCCTTGTTATTCATAAAAAAATAACAATAATAATATGAATAATAAAGAAATTATTACACTCGCATGTGTGTCATACTGATTTAAGAAACAGGTGTTAGGATTTATGTATTACCCTTACGTTTGCTCAGGCAATACAAAAACCTGACACTTATTTCGTAAAAGCTCTTATAATAATGTCTATGTAAAGGCTTAGGGATATGAGATTATGTCAGACTTCAGAAAGCCTAGCTATATTTAAACTGCAATTTCCAACTGCCTGCACATCTTTACTAGCTGTGATTTGACAACTCAAATGCATGATATGCTAGACATAATAATGAGATGCATTCAGGTTTCCTCAGATCCTAAAATAAACAAACATGTAGTGGATTCATCCAATTTAAATCAAACACTAACTGTACCTTCACCAAACTTAGCATCAGGACCATCAGAAGTACTGGAAACAGCTTCCAACATTGGTGGCTGCGAATCTTCCTTTGCCGTTTCTGTTTTGACCTCATTATCTTGGCCCTGTCCCTGGCAATCAGCTAAGTCAGTTTCCTTGTCCTTTGTGATACTATGAGAATCTATGTTTTCAAACAAAGACTGATCTACTTTCCATCCACACATTTCACAAAACATGTCATCTGCATCCAGTTCATTTCCACAGTATTCCTCTTTGCCAGGACATTTAAGTTTAACCCTTGGCAAAACCTTTGGTGTAATATTAACGTTTGCACCACATTTCTTGCAAAATTTAGCAGTGGCTGAAAGCTCAGCTAGACAAGACATACATTGCTTCATAGTGGTTTCTGAAATACAGAATTAAAATGTTCATCAAAGCATACACCAAGTTCTTCCATGATACCACCTAGCATACTATACCCCAGCAGGTATAAAAAATAAAAATTCAATTTTTTTTTTAGTGTAATTACTATATTACTATTTCATGTAAGTACTCAATATTCTGGATACTGCAGGAGAGATATTCGTATAACGTATGTGTAATCAAACTCATGAATGGAAACATTATATGAATGAAAGTGAAGTTCTGGCCATGGCAAGCAACCAACCAAACGATGTGAATTTTAAGCCAGCCAATTAGTGGCTGTCGAAGGAATCTGCAGAACGTGCAGAGATTGAAATAATATTACCCTGTATATTTGAGCCCATATAGGTAATAAAATTTGATATCACTCAACGTGAATTTTAATAT